>NW_022103900.1:32759258-32765049 GCF_000313985.2 Echinops telfairi
GCAACAAATGTACATATGTGCTTGACAAAATGGATGTATGTATGGACTGTGATAAGAATTGTATGAGCCCCCAATAAAATAATTTTTTTAAAAAAGAATATGACACTTGGGAAAGGAAGTGGTAGGACTGCTGGCTTTCTTTGTTCTCTTTTTCTTTGCGATGTTTGTTTCTCTCTTTCTAGAAGGTGATCGTTTTGAAAGCTTTATTCATAACTGTATCTCCTCTAGAATCATCGATTACTGGAAATTCAGGATAAGACTAATAAATATTGTTTCGCAGATTTTATTTGGTTTGCTCTTTCTAAATTGGACTGTCCCTAAATTAGCAACAAATAACAAATAGGCTGGAGCTGAAGAAAAACCAGTGAGAAAGAAAATATACCACCAGGAAAAGTACTTAGAAACAGAACATTCCGATCCTAAGACTGACTAGGCGCATTTGTAAGACAAAGAACAATGGAATGGGGGAAAAAAGATGGACTGTTATCTAGTCGATTCTAACTCATGTCAGCACCTATCACTCTGCCACCAGGGCTCCTCCACAAGCTTAGATCTCCCAGTGAAGCTGGTTGGAAAATAAAATTCCCGATCTCATTGGCTTGAGAATGCTACTTTTAATAAACTAGAACTTTTAGGAGTGGGAAAAGAAGAAGGAGAAATCCATTGGTTATGATTTCTACGTTCATGTTAACCATGGACTATTGTATATCATGTGATATAAAAGAATTGCAATGAAATTACAGTGTTCTAGTCCTTGGACACAGATCTGCCTCACGGGGTTTTTGCTCTTTGTTTGACACAAGCCATCAGCTATGAAACTTTCTTGGTTAAAACAATGGTTAGAATCTGTTGATGACTTCCCTTTCTATACCATTACATACAATCACTAATAGGATGTCTATTTTATTACCCAGAATATGAATACTGAAAATCTATCCATTGTTAGCACTGATATTTCAGGTGCCCTGAGATGTGTGGGGTTGGTTTTTTTTCTTAACTATTTTACCTCTACAACACTGAAAGTCATTTTTAAATACCTGAGAGAATTGTCAGATGACTTAGTTTGATAAGTGACAAAAAAGGTTCAAACACACTCTCATTTCCTCGGTTATCTTTAAGTGCCTATTTATAAACATTTTGTCTGTTGCCACAAAGCATATGTAGAAAGACTAAACACCAAATGTTATACATTCTTGTGTTTTGTATTTGTATTTAAATTAAGCGACTCTTCTTCGTACCGTTATAATCCCTATAGCTGAGGTGGAAACCCTCCAGTGAGATTTTCATTTTCTGCACATTCTAGGTTTCGCATTAAACTCCAGGCATCAACCATTGTTATTGCCGACATCTTTGTCTCATAAGCTTTCTGATTGGAATCTCAAATCCCTGGACTCTTCACCCAGAGTATCATAAAATTAGGCAAGCCTGGTTTTCCTCTGTGTTTCGTAACTGGAGAAAACAGTCTCTGAACGTAGAAGTACATGCCTGCCTACACAGCCAGGCCCAGTTGTCACGATTTATCATTCCTTTGAAATGGCTTTCTTCTAATCCCAATGAAATATTCTGCCACATAATTCCCCGTGACTATCCTTTACCTGAGATAGCAGAAGAAAAACGGTAACACTTGTTTAAAATTAATTTCTTACTTTTCCCTCAGTGCAGTGCATCTAAAGAAGCAAAACTTATTGAATTAAGTTTAATGACATAATAAATTCTTCCTTTCCGACAATCCTGTAGCTTAATTCAGTAGTGCACTTTAAGCTCTTGCCTTTAGCATCTGATGGGTCATTAGTCTGTATGTAATCCAGCAGCTGGACTCCTCAGAGTCTAAACTCAATCAGCAAGCACCAAATCAGTAGTTTCTGAAATATGACTGGTAGGTCAAGTGTCCTCCAAAGAAGCGCCTGGGGCATCCCACATAGAGCACGGGGCATGACAAACAGCAAACGAGGACAGAATCTGAGGCCCACACTCACTAAAGACTTCATTCATTCTAACTCACTAAACAACTGTTCTCCAAGCAATTTGACTTCTCCTTTTTGATGTTTTCTATCCAGTAGGTCATGCAACAAAATGGGCTGGCATGTGCCAATAGGCTAAGCATCATATCATCGAGCTGAAGACACCCTCATCACTGTTTCGCCCCAAGAATCATTGCCTAATTTCACAAAACAGGCCGTCACATTGCTGTCAGTCATCCTCAACCAAAACAGGCTGCAGACTGCACATTATCGCACATGTGAGTGTGTTCTGTGCTGCGGCAAATGGTCTCTTTAAGAGCATCTTCTATTGCTGACAAATAGAAAAGATATCGGGATATTGTCCACATTTTTCCTGAACTTCACATAAGATTTGAGAAAACCATTGTTCCATTCTCTCTTTAGTGCCTGAAAAAGCCGAACTATTCATCTGCTATGATTCTGCTATAGCCTTGCATTCATTTATTGAGGTAAACTGTGTTACATTCTGGAAATAGAGGTAAAGTGTGCGGTCTGAGCCATCAGGGACTTACACGGTGATTTTAGATAAATGATACACCAGTACATCATCATCATCATCATTATCTTCATCATCTTACCTTAGAAAAGATTTAATCATAAAGCACATAAGACTATAAGCTCTATGGAATTCAGACCTGACAGTTGGCATGGAGAAGTAGGAAAAGAAAATTCCCCCCTACTCTCTAAAATGGGATTTTCAATGTTCTATAAAAACCCTTTGACTCACTTCATCATGGTGTCAGCGTCCCAGAGGAACTTACTGGACAGGCTAGACTCAATAGTTGAATTAAACGACTTTATTCAGAAACAAAAAGCCGGCATCTGAAATAGCTTGTTCTCCATGCTCCCTGTGACTACACTGAGTAAAGGCCATGGAAATAGGAAGAGCTATCGAAGATTTTTGGATTCAGACATGAATGGGAGAGCCAGAAATGGGAAGGGAAGAGAGAAAAATCAAGGTTCTGAAAGAGAAGTGAGCAGAGTTAGAAGCAAGAAGGCAGAGGAAGCAAGATAGGAAGAACAAAAGGAGAAGAGAAATTGAAGCGTGGGTAGGAGGAAGAGCAAGTGAGAAGAGCATTAAACTAGAGACATGTGCCTTAGCCCATAACAATAACATTAAAGATACTCCTGTGCAGAGAAAGGGGTTGGGCCAAATTGTGGGGCTCAGCAGATCCGGAAGCCAAGTGAAACCTTATAATAGGCAAACCCTAAAACAATTCTCCATTATCTCTGCGTTCTGAAATTCTCATCCCCCTCCCATGGAAGGAGGGCTGTACCTAGTGACTCAGTTCTTGCCAGTGGAATACAAAGCTGTGAGATGCCACCTCCGAGTTTGAGTCACACACAGACTCCGCGCTCCTTCTTGCGGCTCCTCCATGGCTTTCTCTCGCCGGTTCACACTGAAGAACGACAGCTCCTCCTCCGGGGAGCCTTTAAATGAGATCAAAGCCGGGCCCACATCTTGATTAAAAATGTGCGGGAATCTAAGACAAAGGGATCCAGTGAAACCACCTGCAGATTTCTTACCGAAATTGAGAAACAAGTCAGGGCATTTTTGTCTGTTTGCTCTTAAGGCAGTTAAAATGTTGGAGTCACTTGTTACAGAGCAATGGATAACTAATATGCCTGTCAAACAAGCGTACAAATGGGCTTGACACAATGGATGAATGCATGGATTGTGATGAGTTGTGTGAGCCCCCAATAAAATGATTTTAAAATAAATAAGTAAAACACAATGGGCCACTTTGCATAAAATAAGCCCTAAGCCTGTAGGTGAACTACTAAATCAGTCCTACAGATTTAGCAACAGATTATGAAGAACCCGCCGATCGATGAAAATATGAGACCATAGTTAAATTAACTGGCCACTCTTATGTCCTATGCTACATAGGCACCTGGTTTTAAATGCAATCCGTGAGCTAGTGAGCAAGTCATTTCACCTCTCTGAAACATTTCCCTCTCATGTGCAAAGTGCATGTAACAATTATCCCTGCTAGTTAGGATGGCATGAGATTTACTTGAGGTCTTAGAAGTGAAAGTAATTTGGAAACTATAAATCTAGTCATAATGTAAGTACTCAAGACACAGTTGCTGGCTCATTCATGGGATTTCTCCAAGCAAATAGCATCTTGAATTTATGCAGCTCCTTACAAGACACTTCCTCTTTTAATCGGGCGAAAGATACTATCTGTATCCTTAAGTTTAGCCACAACTGGAAGTATTTGCGACTTTCATGATGTTTTGCTGAATCTAATTTTTTTTATTCCACTAATGACCATCTTCACATTGGCTATTTCAGAAATATTGAAGAGCTAATCAATTTTTTTGAGATTTAAAATGTTTTATCTAACATAGGAGAAGTGTCCCAATAACAGAGTTGATGTAGGAATCCCTGTTCAAATGGTCTCTTGGGGAGTCTTCTCAGGAAAAAGTCAGAGGGAACGAAGGGGAGGCAGGCAAGAGCATGGACGTGGAGACTACTGATTCCCAAGGAACATTCTGGACCACAAATGGCACATCATTGGGTCCACCGGAAGGCAAAGGGTCTAGTCTTTGGTAAACCAGCTCCTCCCCAGGAAGTCCTTGCAAGGGACAATTCTCCAGACAAGGAGAAAGCAGCGGGCTCACAAGGCACTTTCAGAGGGGTTTGAGGCACCCTTGCAACAATCAATAGCAGGATCCAGACAGGATACCAAGAATATCTTCCACAACAGGGGTGGGAAAAGGTTTTTGCTGCCAAGGGCCACTTGTATATTTACAACAGCATTCGTGGGTCATACAAAATTATCAACTTAAAAATTAGTCTACTGTGCTTAGTTGAACATTTAGTTAACTCGTCCCTAATGGGAGGGCTGGAATTCCTTCTCTGTGGTGAGGCACCTGATGACAGTTGGTGTTGATGATTCCGCAGGTTTTCTCTGGACCACAGGCCAGATGTCCCACACCCTTGCTCTAGAGCAGCGGTTCTCAACCTGTGGGTCTCGACCCCTTTCAGGATGGAACAACTTTTTCATAGGAGTCGTCCAATTCATAACAGTAGCAAAATTACAGTTATGAAATAGCAACAAAAATAATTTTATGGTTGGGGAACTATATTAAGGGTCGCAGCCTTAGGAAGATTGAGAACCACTGCTCTGGAGAGTATATATCTTTCTCACTTTTTGTGCTATTTTACCATAACTTTTGCAAACAGGTTTTAATATGGTAAAATGTGTCAGCATTTGATCACTTTTAAATGAGCTGTGCTAAGTGAGAAAGCACAGAGTCACAATATGCAAAAAACAATAGTTGATCTGTAAGCAGAGTTATAGCACTTAAGTCAGATGACTAAAGAAAGTGTGTAATAAGAGTTGTATGAGCACCCAACAAAATGATTTCAAAAGAAAGAAAGAAAAGAATAAAAACAAAAAACTTGAAATTTTTTTTTTAATTTGATAATTGGCTACTTTTTAAAGTTCCTGTCTTGATTTAAAAAAAAAAATGTGCTGCGTATTTTTTAAAAAAAGGGGGGGTGTCTAATTTTTTTAATAAAATAAAACCATGAAGAAACATATACAAACTCAAACCCACAGCCATCAAGTAGATTCCGACGCATAAGGACCCTACACGTGGTGCCTAACCAAGGATGAGGCTCTCTCTCTCTCTCTCTCTCTCTCTCTCTCTCTCTGATACACCTTCCTGTTGAAAAGCCACAGGGAGCCATGCTGATGGCAATCAAAGCTCTGGAGGTTTATCCACCACCATTGGATCCACAGGACTTTGCACCCACCGGCCTGTGATCATCCTGCATT
>NW_022103900.1:32765149-32860149 GCF_000313985.2 Echinops telfairi
AAAAAAAAAAAAAAAAACTAAGGATGAGGACCCTCGGATTAGTGCAATGGTTACGTGCCTGGCTGCTAACTCAAGTGTGGCTGTTCAAACCTCCCCATGACTTCTCGGGAGAAAGACTAGCAATGCGCTCCCATAGAGATGACAGCCTAGAGAACTCTATGGAGTGGTTCTGCTCTCGGCACGAGGTTGCTAGGAGTCCAAATCGGCTCTGCAGGACCCAACAGCCAGGCACAAGGCTGCATAGTGCAAATGCTTACTGCACTGCACTACTGGCCAGAGTGCTGGCGGCACGTATCCACCCTCAGAAGAAGGGCCTTAGTAGAAAGACCTGGTGATCTACTTCTGGCAAAATAATAATAAAAATAAGCCATTGAAAACCTTGTGGAGCACCATTCTACTTGCACACACAGGGATCACCATGAGTTGGTAGATTTTACAGAAAAAAAATTTTTTTTTCAAACAAGGCTGAGGGTGACCAGGAAGCAGTGGCTCCTCAGTAAGTTGATAGTGGGCTGGGGGTGTGCAGAGGAGTTAAGAGAGAAGTGGGTGAAGGGCAGGAAGAAGCTGAGAACTCACGTCCCTGACAAGCCAAAGCAAAAAACTCGAAACTAGTGCTCAAGAGCTAAGTGGAGGGAAGGGGAGGGAGAATCCAGCAAAAAAGAAGGAAGAGAAAAGCTGGAGTAGAAAGAGAAGACCAAGAGAGAGATGGGAAATGAAAGGGAAAGGGAAGGAGAAAAGAGAGGCACTTGAAGTTTAAGAAAAATATATATATTCTAAAATTGGGAAGATATCTAAACAGTCTAGAATTATAGGTTTGCCCTCAGTACCTCTCCTGACAAAGTACCCTTCTGAGTTGCCCTTCTGTTTCTTAACTCTGACATGGTCCATGTTTTTCCTTATAAATTGTTTACATTTGGAAGACTCCGTCCTGAAACAGAAGATGGTAAAACATTTGTTTATGCAAGGGTTATTACTAGCACTTCACCTGAAGCTTCCTGAAACATTATTGGTCTCAGTTCCATGTACAGGGAGCACACACACATACACACAAAGGATTTGGTAGTATTTTGACTGCAGGAATTCTGAAGCTGCAAAAGGCATAGAAGGGTTTATAGGGACTCTCAAAAGGAAACGTGGAATATGGAGTTTACACAGCCTGCTGTGCTCCAAACATAGTAGTATGAGCATTGCTAACGCTCCCTTATGCTTTTAACATAATTAATTTTGGCTTTTTGACTGTATTTGGGTTGGGGGGAGGGCTGAGATTCTCGTGAACGAAGCAATACAGTGGCAATACCAACTCAACCAGAATTCAGTCTCTTTCCATCAAACTCAAACAGAGCTACCACTTTTTAAAACTGTTTCAGCAAGGGAATGTTTACATATGGTAAAACAAAAATGTAAACAGGAGTTCAAGGTGATTGCCCAGCTTGCGTTACATAACAAACTATCAACTGCTTTCTAAATATGTATTGAAACAGTATGTTAGACTCAATTCTAATAGCACATAAAGATGGTGGCTTTCCTGAGTACATAAGCAAAGTCTTTTTAATGAGCTCATAAAGGCTGGATTTAAAGAACAGTCTTTAAAAAATTTTAACTCAATCCCAGTGACATTGAATCCATTCCAACTTACAGTGATCGTGCAGAGCACAACCGCCCCATACGGGTCCCAAGGCCATAATCTTTATGGAAGCAAAGTGCCACGTCTTTCTCACACGGAAGGGCAAGTGGTGAGCTTTGGGCCAGCAATGCAGCACTTAAGCCCTGCCTCGCCAGGACCCCGAGAAATATCTAAGTCCTGGGTAATTCATAAAACCATGTCTTTAGTCATTCAGCTAAGATAGAGGGTAACCACAATTTATTCTTTTTAGATCGCTTCCTCTCATTTTTTTTATATATTCTTAAGAGGTGGGAGGTATTTAGAAAAGACCTAAATACTTTTTTCCCCTTTCTATTGAACTATCAAAGATGTGCTCTCTTGTGGGACTCCCTTCCCTTCCTCACTCTGTGTATGCTAACCCACTTCAGAGAAGATGGTGAGGCGACCCCAAATGCCAACTTACTATTTGCATTATAAATGGAGACACAAAAGGACATTTTAAAACTTTTGGTTGATCTGGCAAATCAAAGATTTCTTTCTAAGCTACTTCAGTGACTGCATTGAAGTCAACTGAAAGAAACAGCTTAAAAGTGGCAACAACAACAAAAAAAGTCACAAAAAAAGAATGGCTCATTTCTGTGCAACTCTTCAGTTTACTCTCCAATACTCCCTCACAGCCTCCTCTGAATTGCTTCTCTTTCTTACCCTCTTCTCTATCTGTAGGACTCAAAAAGGAGGAAATGTGAGTTTTTCTGAATTCAAATGATAAACTAGTTCTCACTGGAGTGCGATCTCTCTTCCTTGCCTTGTCAAATTTGTTCTCAAACATCCAGGAAGTAGCTTGACTCCTATTTTTGTTTTCTTGTGTTTTTATCCTATTGCACTCCTGATCATGATGACCATCATTTCACCTAGAAGAACACATTTTGCAATATCTGCCATTACCCTCTGCCTCATAAAGTACCCAACAAAACTGCAAGTCAGAAGCATGGCTAGCTGAGAAGCAATAAAAGTGAAGCTCCTTCCCGACACAATCGCTGAAGACAAAATGGGTACATAAGCAAATGTGGTGAAGAAAGCTCATGGTGCCCAGCTATTAAAAAAGATATAGCATCCGGGGTCTTAAAGGCCTATAGTCAAACAGGCAGCCATTGGCCAGGGAAGCAACAAAGCCCACATGGATGAAACATACTTGCCTGTGTGATCATGAGGTGTCGATGGGCAGAGGTATCAGAAGTTCAAAAACATGTAATCAAATGGACGTGAAGAAGCAGGGACAAAGGGGAGACCCAAAACCCACCTGTAAGACAATTGGACAGGCTGCATGGGAGAAATGAGGAATTCAGGTAAAGAACTGATGAAACTCATAACTCATAACGATCTCTGGTTCTTTAATATTTCCTCCCCTTACTATTAAGCCTAATGTTTCACCTCATTAATACTGTTAGACCTACATATGTTCAGTCATATGAGTAAGATCATTCAATGTAGGAATGCCAGGATGGATGACCCTACAGAAACAGCAGTGGGAGTAATGATTCCCTAAGGATACAGGAAGACAGGAGGGGCAAGAGGGTAAAAGGGATTGCTAATAGCAATGACAACTTTATAACTCCACTCAGGGGAGCAAATAACAGAATTTTAGGTGAAATATATATATATATACACAATATATAAATATATACAATAACAATAAGGATTCCTGGGGGGAGGGGGGGTAAGGATAAAGGGGAGCTGCTAACAAAGAGTTCAAGAAGAAACAAAAGGTTTTGAAACCGATTGTAGTAGCAATTGAACAATTATGCTTGAACCTTTGTATTATTGAATGTTATGACATCTGTAAGGACTCCCAATAAAATTATTAATTAAAAAAGTAATTAATTAATTAACATGAAACTAATTTTTTTAACTATGCTCTTAATGAATCGATGCTTTTTATTTTATTCTTCAAACAGAGGCCAGGATCTTCCTTGGACCACAGAAAAATTAAAATGGGCCATGGAACAGTGTGGGTCAGCTATTAAATCACCGCTGAATGTGGTGGAGTCGTCCATGGGTTCTTGTGAACTAAACCAGTCAGGATCTCTGGAAGCAATGAATGTTGGTACTGGCCAGGCCTGTGGAAGAAATGGGGCATTTCATGAATTAGCACTATCTTGGCAAAGTGAAATGTAAACACTAAAAGTATTTTCGTGGATTCAGAGGATCAAGAAATGTACAATTATTAAAATAAGAGGAAATTTATTGTCAGAGCGTGGGGGGAAAGGCAAGGTAGTTTTGCCACTATATTCTTAGAAGTACAAGATTCCTCATTTATCAATTACCTTGTTATTTAATATTTTACATTTATGACAATAGTAACAAACATACTATCTGACTTTTTTAACATTAACAATGTGAACAGCAAACACAGAAGAACTGGACAAGAGTAACATTGGCTGTGATGGTTAAAATATGGGTCAACTTGGCTGGACTATGGTTTGGCAGTTGAGTAGTGGGAATTATATAATATGGGACTTATGTAATGATGTGTTTATCCTCCATTTGGTGATCTGATGTATTCATCCTCCATTTTTGCACAATACTGATTTAACAACTTGGCCATTGGAACCTAACCAAGATGATAAGTGAAGGGTGGGTGTGTAAACTATTTTATAATTTGTCTGAAAAATGTTATTGCAATCATGTGAAAGTTACATCAATAGTGTTCACTTCTCATTTCCAAGTGTTTATCTTAGCAATGTTCTTTTTAGAGATGAAATTCTGCTTCTCGTGTTGTAATATATATTTTTATAGGTTAAATTATTGTTATATCTGACATATGGTTACTCATCAATTCAAACTCCTACCAAAGTATACCAACACTTGCTCTTTTAATTTTTTTGACACGTTATCCTGATAGAAAAATTATTCATGTGACAACAGGTATCAGTCTCAATTTCAAAATTTTTATTAAAGTGGCAAAGGATCTTTGATAGTAGAAGTTGATCATTTAAATTCTGATTAAAATTTCACCAACAGCTTCACTGTTACCCTTTGGAAATACATATAATCACCCCCAACCTTCCCTATATCACTTCACACACCCATGACACAAATACACAAAGGAAGATATAACAACATACCTTCAAGATTCACTAGAATAAAATCAGCATTAAATGCTAGGTGATACTAGAGAATATTATGCTGAGTGAAATAATCAACCACAAAAGGGCAAATATTATATGAGACCATTGTTGTAAGGGGAAAAATAAAACAAAGATGTTCATACCGTAAGGAAAAGACTTTGGAGACTACCTATATGGGATGGGAGGGCAGGTAGGAAAAACGGAGAAGTAGGCTGGAAGCCTGACAGGTATTAACTTCGGTTATGGGGAAGATTTCAACCCACGAGAGAAGAGAAATCAGAGGAGGAAGGAAGGGTAAGCGACTGCAGGGGTTCATAAGTAGTTTAAACTGTTGGATACAAAATGGATTATCTGAAATATAAAACCTAGTTAACAAGAAAAGCCTGCATAAAAATAATAAAAATTTAAATAAAAATAAATGCTGAATAATGCTGATGAAGGGAAGTACTAGCATTGACATTTAACAATATGGACCTTATTGAACCAGAGGGACAGCTGTCTCCACAAGGTCAGCAGCTCAAAACCACCACCCACTCCATAGAGTCACTATGAGTTGGCATCAACTTGGTGGCAGTGAGTTAGGTTTTTGGTGAGTCTAGTATATAATTCTTTCAGCTTCACAAAATTTATTCCTTGAGGGTGTTTAGATCCTTGATTTGGGTCCGAAAATGACTGCCTATATTTGAACTACGATGGAAATATTGCTCTCCAGTTAACCCTAGAGCCCTTAAAGTTACCTGAGGAGGACATGAAACAATGACCCCTTGGCATGTGCCAAAATATATCGGAAGAGTCTCTGGCTAGCATGAAGGGCCCAACGGTTGAAAGCTCAAACACCCACCCCACCCCGAGATAGCTCAGACCACCAGCGTGGTGATGTGATTCTGAGAGGGCACGTCGCTCAAGTTCTCTGGGGCAGTGCCACTCTAGAGACGTGGTGTCTCCATGAGTTGAGGTCAAGTCAATGTCAACAACAAGGCAAGTGAAGCAAGGCGGGAAAGACATTCCAGAGCCTGAGGAGATGAGAGAGGTGGGAAGTAGCGTGCTGTAAGCAGGAAAAGGATAGGACGGGGGTAGTTACCGAAGAACAGACTGATTTGAATGAACAGTGTGTGGAAGAGAGACTTTTGCCAAGGTCGTTGTGAAATTGTTGAGAGTAAGACTTCAGACTTTCTCTTCCAAAAACGACTCCAAAATACGTCCTTCGTCTCCTTCAGAATCCAACACACCTGTGGATCCTTCTCATGCTTCCTATGCTGTGGTTCGTTCCAACCACCTCCCAACATAGGTAGGTACCTCAAGTGGCTAACATCAGATCGAACTGGTTTGTATCATTTTGGGAGTGATTTTGACCATATGCTCAAGCATTACCTGTGTCCCTGACAATACTTCGGAGGCAGAGTAGAATATGACCTCTTTCCCTCCCACCTTTCAGAACTTTTACTGCATGCTGTCAAGGTTGTTAAGTATTCATCTGACTTATTGTTTTATAATAAAGGCAATTATTTTTTCATAATTGTTCCTCAAGCAGCACTTCACATATATCAAAGAAGTAATTTCCAGTTTGAGTTAAATGACCACTATTAGATATGAAATATTTTTTAATCTGGCTACTACTTGAATATATGGATGAAAAAATAAATCTCAGAGATACTGTTTTCCCAAATTACTTATTCAGCATTTATTAAACAGATGTAATAATGGTAGGGAAGATGGCCACATCTCACCTTCTCTGGCTTTCTATTGTCATGGGGCCAAAGTCAAGCATGTCTCCAGCCTCTTTCTTTACCTATTCTGACACCAGCCATTCTCCCCAAGGTACTCTACTTTCATTCTAGTATAAAATTGGACAATTTGTTGCAATGGCAACACAGAACTCACAGATAATACTCACAATTAAGAGGGTTTATTAGGGGAGTTAACGGGTTTCCACAAGCCAAGATCAAATAATAAGGATAGTCATTGGTCCACAGCAACATCTCTTCTCAGCCAACAGCCAAACCTCTCTCTAGTCCTCAGCCACTCAGAACTATGGTCCTTTGGCCTCTGCCTCCACAGACCAGGAAGCCAGGCTGCTGCTCTGCCTCACAGCTTCCTGCTGTCGGACTGCTCCTCTCTTCTGGTTCATGCCTCACCCTCTGGTGCCTCTGGTTTCTGCTTCTGCCACTTGCTACAGAGATCTCGAATGTACTAGCACTAACTTAGTTACATGGCAACTAAAACTGACCAATCCCCTCTATTAATGTTACACGTGTCCTATTTGCATAGTCTCACCAATCATTCGGTGGGAGTTACAGAGACAGGAGTAGAAGAGGCATATTAAGAAATTTCACTCCACATTAGATATGTCCGCTTTTTCACGCTCTGCCCTAAACAATGGAAATAAAATGCTTCCGTAAAACAAACACCCCTGCTCTAAGGGCTCCTACTTCTCGTAGAGAAGTCAGGACATAACCTGCATGTTAGTGAGACTTTGACATGTTTAAGAAAGTTAGAGACACTGCCCTGCAAAACAGACCCTTGACAGCCAAAGGGAACCAGACTTCACCTTGCAAACAGGGGAAAAAAGATTCTTTCTAGTACAACGAGGCAGAGCAGGGATTCAAAAGGTGTCCATCTGACTTAAAATTCTCAACAGACATATTTAAAACTATTTGATAACAAAACCAACAGCAACAAAAAATGACCCATGTCTCATTAGTCACGTTTAAAGGATGCTGGGAAATGGACACATTTATCCTGCATTCCACATGTAAATATATGAAGAATAATAAGAAGAATATACACTTCAGTGTAACCAAAAGGGAGGAGTTCCCTAAAGAGGAATATTTTAGCTAATAGATTAAAAAGGAACCATAGTAATAGAATTAAAATATTGCAAATTGCAATGAATGAATGGATCGGGATAATAAGTAGGAGCCCTAGTAGTGCAGTGGTTACATACTGTGCTATGATCCATATGGTCAGCAGTTCGAAAACTCCAGCAGCTCCAGGGGAGAAAGACTGGGCTTTCTACTCCAGTAAACAGTTGGAGTCTCAGAAGCCAACAGGAGGTTGCTATGAGTCAGCATTGACGATGTAGTGAGTTTGGGTTTGGGGCTTTGGAGATAACAGTAATTTATTAATGGCTACTAATATCTCACAAAGAGAGACAACTGGACATTATTTGTCTCCTAGTAGGAATATTCTTCAATCATCTGTGGAAGGATCGTCACCAGAAAACTAACCTGAATCTAGTCATGCCTTTAAGCATCAACTTAAATATACTTAGCCACATGTCAAAAGGTCCCACAGAAATGGAATCATTAAAATCAGAAGACTCACGGTAAAAATGACCCAGTCATTCCACAAACAAATGTCAAGGAGAAAAAGATATAGATGGCAGATAGCTTATAGATTAAAAGAGATTTAAATTAGATATTATTAAATAACTGCATATGGATTTTATTAGAATCCAGATTCAAACAAAGCACTTGTTTATTTTCCTATGTGTGTGTGTATGTGTGTGTTGTGTGGATAGATACATAGAAAGATACATGATGGAGTATCCCCCCAATGGAATCTTTTTTCCAAAGTAATGTATTTAAAATTTTTTTACAAAACCACCTTTTGCCTTCAAAGTACTCTTCATTACACTTAGCACATTTGTCGAATCTGTGATTCCATTCTTGGAAAAATTTTTCAAACTCATCTGTTTGGATGGTTGACAGCACATCCCTTGTGTGTTTTTTTTTTTCTTTACCTCTTCTACATCATCAAATCACTGTCCCTTTATGTCCCACTTCATTTGGAGAAGCAAAAAGGAGTCCCACAGAGTGAGGTCAGGTGAGTTAGGTCCGTGGGGAAAAAGAGGCATGCTGTTTTTTAATCCAAAACTGGAGCACTGAGATGGCTGTGTGACCAGGTGCATTGTCATGCTGGCAAAACCAGTACCCCATCTGCCACAAATCAGGCCTTTTTGTGGCACACTGTTATACAGTCTTTTCAGAACCTCTAAATAGAAAGCTTGATTAACATTCTGACCTGGTGGAAAAAACTCCAAATGCACTATCCCCCTCACATCATAAAAAACAAAACAAATGAGCATCATCTTGATCTTTGATTTCACTGGATGAGCTTTTGAGAGGTAAGGTGATGATGGCGTCTTCCACTGGCTTGATTGATGCTTGTTTGGGGAGTCATAAGAATAGCACCATGTCTCATCACCAGTAATGACCTTGGGGAAAAAAGTCTGGGTTGCTTCAAGCTTCAAAGCTGTTGTTTCATAGCACAGCATGTTTCCACTGGATGCTCTTTTTTCCCTGGTCACTCAGAATGCAGAACAATCCCTCTCATTCCCAAATCTTCAATTAAAATTTGCTGAGCTGAGCTCCAAGATAACTTCAATGGTCCATCATCAGTCTTTGAGTACAAGCGTATGAATTGTTGACATGAAATGAAAAGTCAACATTTTCATCCATTTGGGAAGTTGACAGATGTCCAGAACAAGGTTTGTTATCAGTTGACCTTTCACCTTTTTTGAACCGAGAAAACCACTGTACACTTGAGTTTTTCCCATAGCATTGCCCTTGTAAGCTGTGTTCAACATCACAACGGTTTCTGTGGCATTTTTCCCAAGAATAAAGTCTTACAGCCACACACTGGTCTCTTAAATTAACCATCACAAAAAACAAGGTTCACACAAAACTGCTGTTATGAAAATATTCACTGTGACCTAAGAGAATCTTCCCATGCAACGCCACAGGGTGCACTAACTCAGAGTGCATTACTGGATGCTCGCCTAGCGAGAAAAAATGCATACTACAAAAGCTCTACTCAGCAGAGCTTTTTTTCAGATTTGGGGGGGTACCCCATGTGTGTGTGTGTGTGTGTGTGTGTGTGTGTACACATACATATACATTTATATGCATATATATACACACATATATATATCTACATTTAAATGCATATGTACATACATTTGATAAATATATCTGAACCCTGTCTACATCATGAAGAATAATTTGTTAGGTTTTTAATTGTGAAAATAATATTACTATTTCTTTTAAAATAAAGAGTTTTTCTGAGATATATGCAAAAGATTTACAGGTGAAATTGCATCACATTAAGAATTTATTTCAAACTAATCTTGATGGCAGTAAGGGATGGTATAGTTGAAAGAACATTGAGATAGTTTATTGTGCCAGCCTGGCCGATAAACACAAGTGGGATTAACTGAAGGGCAGAGAGATAAATGGCTCGGTGAGCCTCGCCTTTCTTGTCTCTCGCTCTTTGATCATCGGACCAGTGTGAGGCTGCCTTGCTTGTTCTGTGCCTCAATTTATAGGCTACACTACCTGTAGGACGCCTAGCCTGTGGACTGTGTCACTGTAAGTTGAGGTCCCTTTAAGACATCTCTGGAGCTGGGGACTGGCAGTTGGGACTGGTGGTTGGTTGACAGTTGGTGATCTGCCTTGTGGTTGGCTGCTGTGCTGAGATGGGCTAGCTCTCTCTATAAATACAGGAAGATCTGGCAGCAGACTAGATTTGAAGGACTACTAGTCTCTCACAACTCTCTCTCTCACGGGAGTGAGTTGCACTGAGCCATTTGTACTGCTTTATAATTTAATTGTTCATTTCTTGTATTATCTATCTATCTATCTATATATAACTTAACAGTTCATTTCTTGTGTTATATATCTAATTATCTTTATAAATAAATATATTAAAGTATCAGCAATCTGGTTTTATCTCTCTACAGAACCCTGTCTAACACATTCATTGACCATGAACTGATTGCTGAATCTTGATAATGTGAACCTAGAGATTGATTATACTTTCTTCTATACCTGTATATGTTTGAAATGCATGTAAACCCCACAAATAGATTTGATATAGCTTATAATGATCATAGTAAGCCTCTAAATCTCTAGTCTTTCTCTGACTTTTTTCTGCTACTTTTCATGTGAAATCTTGCAAAGTCTAGTATCCTCTTTTTAAGGATCAATTTAAAAATAAATAGATAAACCATTATCAAAAGGTTTGTTCCATCCGAGAAAAAAAACAAAATACATCATCTGACCCATCCTTTTTTTATGCCTTCTGCCTTTCTGGAAAACCAAGAAGTTAATTCAGCCACCTCTGAAAAATGCTAGCAGAAGACACATATTTTTCTACCCTGACCTTAGGCAACCTAAAAAGTGCACACTCCTTCAAAACTATTTAGATTGCACCCTGTCACACCCCTTCCTCATTTTTCAACTTCACTTTTTATCACCCCGCATTTTGACATCACGGACTTCACGATTATCACCAAGGACACAATACTTCGCCATAGTTACCATACGTTTACTTATTGTTTATTTTGAAAAGCCCGAAGTAAGTGACATGCAAACTTCTATCTGACCATCAAAATTATGGGGTCCAATCCCTTCTTTCTCAGGGTCAGTGAGACCCATAATGAGAGGGAACTTGACCAAGAGCATGCAGACCACATATTGGAAGGAATTACTACACTCCAAACGTTACAAACAGGACTTTCCTCTTCAATCCTCTATCTCTAAGACCAAAGGATTACTCTGAACTATGGTTTCATATTGACTTTTGCCATGTGTCTCTGAAATGTATTATCCCAAGCAATGTAATTATCTCCATTCATTAGACCTCTTTTCCCTGTTAGGCTTCCTCTGGGGTACAAATGGTTGACACTCAATGATTAAACTTAATGTTAGTAATTCAAGCCCAACTAGGGATGCAAGGTAGGAAGTATTGGCAACATGTTTTTTACAAAGTTTAGTCAAGAAAACCCTATAGAGCAATTCTACGCTGTAACACATGGGGTCGCCCTGAGTCAGAATCAAATAGATAACAACAAAACTGTTTTTCTGTTTGTTTTCCCATCAAGGATGAGAGCATTGAACTTGAGCAATGGCAAGTCCAGATTGAGTAAAAGAATTCAGAGTCATGTACACTTACCATATCAAACTCACTGCCATTGACACAATGCCAGCTCAGAGCAACCCTGTAACGTGCTGCTAAACTACTCGTGGAGATGCAAGGTGTGTTTGAGTTCACAATGTTGAATGTCCTTATTCTCTGACCCTCTTTTAGCCCTTGCCTAGGTTTCTTGACTTTATTTATACTTTTAGAAGGCCTTGTGTGGGAAAAATAATTGCTAGTGCATATTTTAAACCACTTCTTCCTCCTACTTGACACTAAACAGATACCACAATGAATAAAATTAACATTCTTGATTAGTGCTCTGGCATCAGTCACTCATGAGCTGAAGCAATTGGCTAAGTGGCCACTGGAAATAATGTTAATATTTCTCCCATGTTAATTTCCCAAAAATGTATTTTAAAATCAACTGTTCCATTCTACACGTTTTCTATCTTTGCATGAAAGTTCTGTCCATGAATAATAAGAAAATTACCCAAAGTCTTGGAGAGAATGACACTGTTGTCAATAGCTGGACTTCTGTTTAATTAATCGCCAAGACCATTACCTCCCTCCATTCATAACTGGACCAAAGAAAGTACCATCTGACTACACTGCTTAGTTCAGAAGGAAGACCATCTACCAAAGAAATAGCTACCAGTGCCGAGGCCATCTCTTCTTTCCTTCTCCTCCATGGTCCTCTGCTAAAGAGCCCAAAAGAAGGCCTGTGCTGGACAACAGAAAAGTGGGTGGAGGCAGACATCAAACAGCGTAAGACATGACAAAATAATCATAATCTATAAATCATCAAGGGCTCATGAGGGAGGGTGGGCCAGGGAGGGAGGGGAAAATGAGGAGCTGATGTCAAGGGCACAAGTAGAAAGCAAATGTTCTGAGAATGATGAGGGCAACAAATGTCCAAATGTGTTTGACACAATGGCTGGATGGATGGATGGATTGTGATAAGAGTTGTACGAGCCCCCGATAAAATGATTTTATTTTTTAAAGAAGAATGCCTGTGCTTTTGAGACAGAGCTGTAAAATGGCTGTGGTAGAACCACCTCAGAGTGACCTTGATATTGGGTGTGTGTAAATGTTTCATGACTCTGCTGTCGAATGCACATGAGTCACCCAGGACACGGTGAGGCTCCAACATAAACCATGTCCACTGGCCTCACCCTCTGCCACAGGATTATTCATGCCTAATATTCTGGCCTACCCCCAAAGCCCCCAAATCATCTGTGACTCAGAGCTTATGACATGGAACATTCCAGACTTACTCTCCGGATGCCTGGCCATTATTTTCTGAATTGATCCAAAGAAAGAAACATAGGAAGAAGGCCAAGCTGTTACCTATGCATTAAAGGATATAAGAAGTCAAATGATGGTGCAAATGACTAATGCACAGCGCTGCTAACTGAAAGAACAGAGGTTCAAGTCCACATGCAGACCCCTTGAAAGAAAGTGATCTATTTCCAAAATATCAGTCCTGGGAAACCCTGTCAATCAAAGATCGATATGACATAAATGGGAATTAATTTCAGAAATTGCGGAATCAATTGGAAGATAACCGTTTAAAAAAGAAGTTCAGAAGCTCGGAGGCCAGACTGCTAAATTCCAAGCTCAGCTCTCTTTCTTAGCAGATTTGTGATCTTGGGCACATTGCTCGTCTCAGCTTCCTCATCAGTAAATAGGTCTTCCTATATCAGGCTTTTGTTGAAACAGTAATACACGGTGTGTATTACTACATAAATGCTTTTTGCCTTCAGAATACACTGACATAAAAGACCTAGGTGTATCATTGATCTATCAAATTATGACGCTTAATCTATTAGCTCATTTTAACAACTTTACATGGATTTCTTCCTTTATCATATGCACAATATATGATGTCTGTGGTTGGAAAGTTATTGTGACCTTATAGATATGAGTTTCCAATATTTAGGCTTTTTACATCAGGCAGAATTGACTTGATAGAAGTGAATTTGTAGGTTTTTGTTTGAGGAGTTGGAAAATAAGTTGGTAATTAGCCACCACTATGAATCTCAAAATTATCTTCATGGAGTTTAAAATTATAATCTTTAATAAGTGATCTGTTCATGTAATTTTGTTTTAGCACTATATCTAAGTGTCTTTTCTTTGAGTTCACGAACTTATTTATCTTCTTACTAAAGTTCAAAACATAATTTCTAACACAGGTTACTTACTGTAATAAACTCCACAAGCTTTAAAATGACAGGTTGAAAGATACAATTTTTTAGAGTTATGAATTAATAGCCATATATGTCAAAGACTTTGAAAGTGCCAACTTTTTCATATTTATAGATATATTATTGAAATGATAAAAAATGAACTGTGGAAAGAGGAAAGAACTGAGAACCACATATAATGAATCAAACATACTTAACAAGACATGTACAGACACTCTGGTGTGCATCTCTTTTATTGCGTTACATTAATCACATGCTGCTAAAGACATCTATCTGCTCAAAGTGTCACAGTGATATTCTATAAAAAACATTCTTTAGAAAGAGTCCTTCCTGACAGCCATATCCAGTATATTGCCTCCCGTGATTGTCAGACCCATGCTTCTCAGAAATTAAGAAACTGTATGTGTATGCCTCCTGAACTCCCTTCTCCCTTCAACTTCTCCCCTCAACCTATCCTGACCAAAGCTAGCTTTTTACAAGGAAATAATTTAATTGGAGAAAATGTACAAACTATGAAAAGGATTCATAAAATCTGGATGTAACCTTACACCATGCACACAAAAAAACAACTGAAAATGGCTCAAATAACTAAATGCTAAAACTATAAAAGTCCTAAAAGATAATATAGGCTCAAAAGTTGGGGACCTAATTTTTGGCATAAATAGTTTAGCAAACAGAGCTAAAAATGCATTAATGACAGAATATAAATTCAATAACTGAGATCTCTTAAAAATTAAATGTCTTTGCTTATCCACAAACCATACCAAAACAAAGTAAAAAGATAAAATATCGATTGGGAATAGGTCTTTGGTAACCACATAGTGAATAAAAACGTGATCTCTAAAATACATAGAAAACTTCAGCAACTTAACAACAAAAGGGCAATGCAAAAAAAAAAATTGTAAGGGGACAAAGGTTCACCAAAAAGAACATTCAGGAGGTCAATAACCACGAGCACAAACATAAAGAAAATGTTCCATAATCAATTGTGGAGATGATTGCACAATTCGTTTAATGTACTTAAACCATTTAATTGTGCGGTATGTGAATTATGTGTCAACAAAACTGTTTAAGAAAATGTCAAGAGATGCTTGCAATCATTAGATAACTCCTCCACCCCCCCACCCCCCAAAAAAACCCAAATCCATTGCCATTGAGTCAATTCCAACTCTTACTCACAGAAAGTTAGAATCGTTCTGTGGGGTTTCCATGACCCTAAATCTTTATAGAAGTAAACTCATATGGAAGACTCGTATACTTGAGCCACTGAACTTTCAGCCAGCAGTTGGGTGCTTTAGCCATTATGCAAAACCAAAATACCAAACTCACTGCCATCAAGTCAATACTGACTCATACCAATCCAATAGAATCGTCCTGGTGAGTTTCTGAGATGGTAACCCGTTAATCAGAGTAGAGAACCCAGTCTTTCTCCCACAGAGTGGCTGATTGGTTTGAACTGCAGACTTTGTGGGCCGAAACCCAACATGTAACCACTACGCCACCAGCACTACGTCGGCACTGTGCAGAGGCGCAATTCAAAACAACAATGATATACTATCTCACTCCTCCAAAATTGGCAATGATAAAAAATCAAAAGATATAACGTCTGGGGTCTTAAAAGCTTGAAGGTAAACAAGCGGCCATCTAGCTCAGAAGCAACAAAGCCCACATGGAAGAACATATCAGGCTGTGGGATCACGAGGTGTCAAAGGGATCGCTGAAGACAAATGGGTGCATAAGCAAATGTGGCGAAGAAAGCTGATGGTGCCTGGCTATCAAAAAGCATAGTGTCTGAGGTCTTAAAGGCTTGAAGGTAATCAAGCGGCCATCAAGTTCAGAAGCAAGAAAGCCCACATGGAAGAAGCACACCAGCCTACGCAACTGCAACCACGAGGTGTCGAAGGGATCAGGTATAAGGCATCATCAGAACAAAAAAATCTTACCATAGTGAATGATGGGGGGAGTGCGGACTGGAGACCCAAAGCCCATTTGTAGACCACTGGAGATCCCCTTGCAGAGGGGTCTCAGGGAGGAGATGAGCCAGTCAGGGTGCGATGTAGCAACGATGAAAAATACAACTTTCCTCTAGTTCCTAAATGCTTCCTCCCCGCCCCCACTATCATGATCTGAATTCTACCTTGCAAGTCTGGCTGGACCAGAAGATGTACACTGGTACAGATAGGAACTGGAAACACAGGGAATCCAGGGCGGATGATCCCTTAAGGACCAGTGGTGTGAGTGGTGGCAATACTGGGAGGGTAGAGGGAGAGTGGGTTGGAAAAAGGGAACCTATTATAAGGAACTATATGTGGCCCCCTCCCTGGGGGATGGACAACAGAAAAGTGGGTGAAGGGAGACATTGGACAGGGAAAGATATGACAAAATAATAATTTACAAATTATCAAGGGCTCATGAGGGAGAGGGGAGCAGGGAGGGAGGGGGAAAATGAAGACCTAATGCCGGGGGCTTAAGTGGAGAGGAAATGTTTTGAGAATGATGAGGGCAATGAATGTACAAATGTGCTTTACACAATTGATATATGTATGGATTGTGATAAGATTTGTATGAGCCCGTATTAGAACGATTTTTAAAAAAACACAGAAATTAACAAAAGCTGAAAGGTGAAAGGAAACTCATACATTGGTGATGAAATTGTAAAATTGTAGAACTGCTATTGGAAACAATATGACACTCCTTCAAAAACTTAGAAATACAAATGCATTTTGATCTAGCAATCGTACTCCAAGATAGATATTTTAGAGATATGAGCAGTAACACAATAGACATATGCACCCCTATGGTCATTACAACACTATTCACAATAGCAAAAAGATGGAAACCACCTAAGTGACTATCAAGAGATGTATAGGTAAATACGTTGTTGTGCATACATACAATGGAATAACACACAACCAAAAAGAATCCCGATAAGCCTGTGAAACCTCCTATAACGTGGATGAAACTGGAGGACAATAGTTGAGTGAAATAGGTCAATCACAAAAGACAAATACCACATGCTTTCACTTGTAAAAAGATTCCATAGTAGGTATTGACTCTTACACAGGAAGTAACATTCTTTGATAGTTACCAGAGATAGGAGGGGTAGGAAAGGCTAACTGCTTTCTAAATAAGTAGGCACTTTGTGTTTTCAGTGATATTAGTATTGTTGATCGGTGCCACAGACTCCGTTCTGACTCGTAACAATACCATGTACAACAGAACGAAACACTGTCCAGCCCTGTGCCATCCTCACTTGTAACCATGTGTCAGCCCATCTTGGCAAGGCTCCTCCTGCTTCTCCTCTCCCTCTGCTTTACCCAGCAGGATGTCCTTTTCCAGGGACTGGTCTCTCCTGCTAACATTTCCAGAGGACATGAGACAAAATCTTACTATCCTTGCTTCTAAGGAGCATTCTGGCAGTACCTCTTCCAAGACAGATTTGTTGGGACTGCTGGCAGTCCGTGGTACTTTCAATATTCTGCACCAGCACCATAATTCAAACACATCGATTATTTTTCCGTCTTCCTCATTCAAATGCCCAACTTTCACATGCCTATGTGGTCATTGCCTGCTTGGGCCAGGCATGCTTTAGTCCTCAAAATAACATCCTTGCTTTTCAACACTTTAGGGAGGTCCTATACAGCAAATTTTCCCACTGCAATGTGTCTTTTCATCTCTTGACTGCCACTTTGATGAGCATTGATTGTGAATCCAAGTAAGATGAAATCCTTCACCACTTTAATGTTTTCTTCATGTATCATGCTATTGGTTCAGTTGGGAGAATTTGGGGTTTCTTTGCATTAAGTGGAAATCCAGACTGAAGGCTGCAATCCTTTATCTTCATCAACAAGTGCTTCAAGTGCTCCTCACTTTCAGCAAGCAAGCTTATGTTCATTTGCATATTGCAGATTGTTAATCAGCCTGCCTCCAATCCTGATGCCACATACTTCTTTATGTAGTACTGCTTCCCAGACTCTTGCTCAGCATACAGACTGAATAAGAATGGTAAGAGGATACAAACTGGATGCACATCTTTTCCTGATTTTAAACCCTGCAATACTAAAAAAAAAACCTGCAATATTCCCTTGTTCTGTTCATACAACTACCTCTTGACCCATGTACAGGTTCTGCATGAGCACAAAAATGTGTTCTGGAATTCCCATTCTTCTCAAAGCTACCCAGAGTTTGCAATGATCCACATAGTTAAAAACCTTTGCAAAGTCAATAAAATACAAGTAACCATCCTTCTGTTTTCATATGTCAAGGCCCATCTGACATCTCCAATGCTCTCCTGTGTTCCACGTCATCTTCTGAATCCTGCCTGAATCTCGGGCAGCTCCCTGTCAATGTGCTGCTATAATTTTTGTTAGATGATCTTCAGCATAATTTTACTTTCATGTGATATCAATGACAATGTTCTATAATGTATGCATTCTGTTGGGTCACCTTTCTTTGAAAAGGGTACACATATGGATAGATTTCAATCATTTGGCCAATAGCTGGCTGTCTTCCAAATTTCTTGGCCTAGACAAGTGAGTGATTCCAGTGCTTCATGAAGTTGTTTACACAGTACAGTTGATATTCCATCAATTTCTGCATCCTTGGTTTTCACTAATGCCTTCAGTGAAGCTTGGACTTCTTCCCTCAGTACCATTGGTTCATGATCACGTTCTTTTGCAAATGTGGACTTTTCCAGATGGAATACACAGAATCAAATAGGATATATCTATGGGAAGAGACAATGGAGAAGATCAATAACAGCAGCTAAAATGAGGTCAGGAGTAGTCTATGGAACAGACCCTTTGCTCATGGGTGAGTTCAGGTTGAAGCTGAAGAAAATCCAAATAAACCCATGAGAGCCAAATGGTTTTGGGTGGCCATCTAATACCTAACTATTGGTCTTTACTCATTTGGAACAAAAGATAATGCTGACAAACAAAGACACAGAGAAGAAGCTAGTTCATGAAACTTGTAGCTCACATGAACCAGGGCCTCCGCCAGCCTGAAACCAGAAGAACTAGATGATGCCCAGCCTCATCTACAGGTCTTTCTAATCAGAAAAACAATAGGAGGTCCCAGATAAAATGCAACAAAATTCAAATTCCTAAAAAAGCCATACTTATTGAACTGAGACATGAGAAGAATCTCCAGGATTATAACCGTTTGAACATGGAACTAAAGCCACAACCAGCAGTCACCTTTCATTCAAATGTATACTGGCTTATCAAAAAACAACCACGTGGGAATTCTGTGTTCCCTTAACCAATCAACTCTATGAGATCAGTCAACATTTACCCTAAAACTAAAAAGAGAAGCTAATGAGGGTCAGGGATATTAAATTAATGGAAATAGAACAAAAAGAAATCTCGAGAATGCTAAAAATCATTATGAAAAATATAAACAGTGGCAATGGAACAAGATATACAAAAATTGTTACATAAGAAGCGAACTTGCTACATGAGCTTTCATCCAAAACACATTTTTTAATCTAAATGTAAATGATTTAATATCCTCGAGAGTATAAATTAAATTGTTCTTCTTTTTAATATTTCTACAAATTCTGACAGGAAATTCTAGTTATTTAGCAAAGCAATTAATTTGAATTAAATACTCTTAAGGAATTTTTTCCCATGATATTGTACGTATTTACAGTGAGCTATCTTTTCGTACAGCTCTTATCACAATCCATACATACATCCATTATGTCAAGCACATTTGTACATATGTTGCCATCATCATTCTCAAAACATTCTCTTTCTACTTGAGCCCTTGGTATCAGCTGACCACCACCACCACCCCACCTTCCTTCCCTCATGAACCCTTGATAATTTATAAATTGTTATTTTAGTCATGTCCTAACACTGACCACTGTCTCCTTTCATCCACTTTTCTGTTGTTTGTCCCCCTGGGAGGGGGTTATATGTAGATAATTGTGATCGGTGCCCCCTTTCTCCCCCCACCTTCCCCTTACCCTCCTGGTATGGCTACTCTCATCATTGGTACTGAGGGGGTTATCAGTCCTGGATTCCCTGTGTTGCAAGCTCTTATCTGTTCCAGTGTACACGCTCTCTATCTTTTCATTTTCATGCGTTCAAACTAAGGATGACGATTCTTTAAAATGATTTTATTGGCATGTAATTCACATATAATACACTATAATAGTTCAATCACATTAAGAATAATTATGCAATTTTCACCAGGATCAATTTCAGAACATTTCCTTCTTTCTCATGTGAATTGTTGTTAGCTCCCTGTTACCCACCCCCCAACCTCCCCTGCCATACCCCTAAATACATGTTTCCAGTGTCTCCATAGATTTGCAAATCCTGGATTTCATATTTTTAAAAGACATACAAAAACAAAAAGGCAAGGAGAGAAACAAAAGTCCAACAATAGCAGAAGAAAACCATGAAAACCCTCAGAGAAAGGCAATTTTTATATACAGTTGTTCATCATGTGGGTTTAGATTTCTCTGTTGAACTTCTACTAGAGTCCTGCTTTATACAAACTAAACCTATCAGTTGATATACTACTTATTATTGAGATGAACACAAAAGCAAACAGATGACGAGGATGAGGGATATCAAAATTTGTAGCCAGCAAACAATGAGATAAATCATAGTTTACTGTTCAGTTCTGTTGTCATCAGGTATTTCAGTGGGGGAGGAGTAATGTTAACAAATAAAACTTCTCTTGTCCTGAAACAGTCCAAATAATTCCACTGGCAATTTCAATTTGTGGTTTTTCATATTAAGTTGTGCCTCCTTTAATCTAAACTGGATATTCAAACACTTTAGGTGTCAGTTTGTTTTTATTTGATAAAGAAGAACATTCATATAACTCTAAGACTACAGTTTTATCTTAATTAGTATATAATGTTAAGTAAATCTAAGCCTTAAAAACCAATTGTTGATGAAAACTATTTTCAATATCTTTATTTGTAAAGTTGATCAAGAGATGGCAAGTAGAAAAAGGACACATTTGTTCATGAACTGCTTAGTCAATTGGAAACTTGTATTTGGAAAGAGTAAAAATTAGGAACATTGCACCTTTGCCCTCATATAGATGATTTCCTCTTTCAGTTTGAGAATACACTTGTGAAGGCTTATGTTCCTCCCTTTCACCATCGTCAACCCCAACCAAGAAACTAGTTTGCTACAGAATAGTGAGAAACCTCTACTGTGAGATTGTAGTCGTTTCCCAGACAGAAAACACAGTGTAACATGAGCTTAACAGTGTTAGGTTGCATTGAGTCCACTTCCAAAGTCTTGCTCTCTTATTTCTAAGACACATAGGAGGGCTCTGTTTCTTCCACTTGTTGGCATGTGGAAAATAATAAAGCCCACTTACAGCTGTCACTCCCAAACGGCCTATGACTTATTTCTACTAACCTTCACTTGCTCGAAATGCATATTCTTACGTGTACATAAGAACCCAGTTGTTTAAAAAAATACTCACCCATTTGTCCAGGAGGCCAAGTTCCAAAGTCAATGGATGCCAAGTTTTCCCTTTAAGCTTGACGTTGAAAAGCTAGATCAATTTTACTGATTTGCTCTTGAACATTTTTTAAAAGGAAAAACCTGCCGTATAATGGCATTCGTGCTCTAGATCAGTGGTTCTCAACCTTCCTAATGCCATGATCCTTTTTGTACAGTTCCTCATGTTGTGGTGACCCCCCCCACCCAACCTTAGAATTATTTGCATTGCTACTTCACAACTGTAATTTTGCTACTGTTATGAATCGGATGACCCCTGTGAAAGGGTCATTCAACCCCCAAGGGGGTTGTGACTCACAGGTTGAGAACCACTGCTCTAGATACTGGATATGATGATATTTGGTGAGGAGCCCTGGTGGCATAGTGGTTAAGCATTGGGCTTCTAATTCCAAGATCAGCAATTTAAACCTGCCAGCCTCTCCTGGAGAGAAAGATGGGCCTTTCTACTCCCATAAAGAATTACAGTCTAGAGTCACTGAATGAATGGGTCCTAGTGGTACGGCAGGGGAGGCTGAGGGGAAATGGAGAGCTAATAATACATAATAAGTACAAGAATGAAGAAGGCTGTTCAACCCTTTCAAATAGGACTGAACTATTGAATTATGTGATTTGTGAACTACATGCCAATAAGACTGTGAAAAAAACACACACACAAAAAAGAGTTACAGTCTCAGAAACTCCAGTTCTACCAGGCCTTACATGTAGGGTCATTATGAGTCAGCATCAACTCAATAGCAGTGAGTTTGGTTTGTGGTTTAAACTCAAAATGTACATTACCAAGAAACTTCTCTAACAAATCTTCTAGGAAAAACTAGAAGGATTTGTGTTCAAATAAATTTTAAAAAAACTCTTTGATGTTTCGGGTTTTAACCAGTAAAAGGTATTTATCTGGCTATTAAAATCTCATGACTACAATTTGCTCTTGTGTTAATATGAGAGGTTAATAAAAGGGATAATTTAAGCATTTTTCTCTAATCTTGACCAGTCTTTGAGGTGCATACATTAGTATGCTAAAATACATCTATTCTACACATTGGAAACCTGAGGCTTACTTGGAAACAGGGACTTGCTCAGGACTGCCATGGTGGCAAATTGGCAGAGCCCTGATTGAATGAAATCTGGGTCTTTTCAGCTTCTAAACTTTTTCTCATAAAATCCCTAGTGATGTAGTGGGTTAAAAATTGGGTTGCTATGGTCATTGGGCCTCAACTCACGGACTCCCTCAACAAAAGAACACTTTGTTCTAATAATCCGGCATTCTGTGATACCTTCCCGACAGGATCCATGAAGACAAAATGGGTACATAAGCAAATGTGGCGAAGAAAGCTGATGGTGCCCAACTGTCAAAAGATATAGCACCTGAGGTCTTAAAGGCTTGAACATAAACAAGCGGCCATTTAGCTGAAAAGCCACAAAGGTCACATGGAAGAAGCACACTAGCTTGTGTGACCAAGAGGTGTCAATGGGATCAGGTATCAGGCATTCAAGACCCAGAACAAAAAATCATATCATTGTGAATGAGGGGGAGTGTGGGGTGGAAACCCAAAGCCCATCTGTAGACAATTGGACAACCCCCTACAGAAGGGTCACAAGGAAGAGATGAGCCAGTCAGGGTGCAGAATAGCACCATTGAAACATACAACTCTCCTCTAGTTCTTTAATGCTTCCTCCCCTCCATTATCATGACCCAATTCTACCTTACAAATTGGATTAGACCAGAACATGCACAATGCTGCAGATAAGAGCTTGAAACACAGGGAATCCAGGATAGATAAACCCCTCAGGGCCAACAAGGATTGTAGAGATACCAGGAGGATTAGGGGAGGGGAGAGGGAGAAAAAAGGAATCAATCACAAGGATCTGTCTCGAACCCCCTCCCAGGGGGATGAACAATGGAAAAGTGGGTGAGGGGTGACGGAGGATGATGTTAGATGTGATAATAATCATCTATAATGTATCAAAGGTTTGTGAGGGACTGGGGCAGGGGAAGAAGGGGGAAGAAATGAGGAGCTGATATCAGGGGCTCAAGTGGGAAGAGAAGGCTTTGAAAACGATGATGGCAGCATCTGAGCAAATGTGTTTGACACGGTGGATGAATGTGTGGGTTGTGATGAGAGATGCAAGAGCCCCCAGTAAAAGAATTTAATAATTTTTTTTTAATGCTGGGCTGCTAACCACGGGTCAGCAGTTGGAAAGCACCAGCTGACCCAAGAAAGAGAGAGAGAGAGAGAGAGAGAGAGAGAGAGATCCTCATCTTTCTGCTCTCTGAAACTCCAAAGGGTAGTTCTACCTGTCCTATAGGGTCACTATGAGTCAGAATCAGAATCAACTCCATGACAGTGAACAAGGGGATGTTTTCAACGTGTGCTCTTGGAGCCTTCAGTCCTTAACAGTGCCTTCCCAGAACGAGGGTGTCTGAAAACCTCTTCTCAACAAGTAGATGGCAGAGAAAGGACAAAACCTCACAGGCACTGCACGAGGCACCTTCTACAAGGTGCTTTTCTAAGTCTTGGTATATGACAATCATCAGAAAATTATAAAAGCCACCTAACGCTTGTTGCACACGTGGGTTTATCTCCCTTTACCAGTCTAAGGAGATTGTGAAACAAAAAGTGCCAAACTGAATAGTAAAACTTTAAACAGAGGACATCAACAAGCAGAACGTGCTCTGTGGTCCGGCCACTGATTTAGTATCACCTACACAAATATTTAAATTGTGTTTTAATTTGCTTATTGCTCAAAATAGGGTATTTTTACAAAAACTACAGATTCTGGGTGCCTCAAAAATCTGGCCACCTCATCTGCTCATGCCATCCCTCAATGCAAGCATACTTTGTTCTAACAACCTGGCATTCTGTGATGCTCACACTCCCAGCACAACTGGTGAAGACTAAAAAAGGATGCATAAGCAAATATGGTGAAGAAAGCGGATGGTACCGGGCTATTAAAAGATATAGCACTTGGGGTCTGAAAGGTTTGAAGGTAAACAAGCACCCATCTAGTAAAAAAGCAACAAGCCCACATGGGTGAAGCACACTAGCCTGTAAGATCATGAGGTGTAAACGGGGTCAGGCAACAGGCATCGGAAGACTCAAAAAAAACAAACAAAACCATATTGTTGAAAACAAGAGGATCGGAGCAGAGACCCAAAACCCATCTGTGGACAATGGAACATCCCCCCACAGAGGGGTCACAAGGAAGGGATGAGACAACCAAGGCTCAGTATAGCACTGATGAAACACCCAGTACTCTTCTGGTTCCTAGAGGCTTCCACCTCCACCCCCACTATCATGACCCCCATCCTGACTTTCACTGTGGGCTAGACCTGAGCATGTGCACATGCACATGCACATGCTCAGGTACAGATAAGAGATGAGAGTTCAAGGCACATGGAATCCAGGAATAGGAATTGGAGTAGGGATACCAGGAGGGTAGGGGGAAGGTGGGGAGAGGACGGGAGAAAAGGGGAATCAATTGCAATGATCGACACATAACCACACACATACACGCCCCAAGGAGGACAAACAATAGAAAACATGGGGGAAGGGAGATAGTAATAATAATTTATAGTTTATCAAGGGGTCATGGGGGTGGGGGGATGGAAAAAGGAGGAGCTGACACCAAGAGCTCAATATAAAGTAAAATGGTTAGAAAATAATGATGGCAACATATGTACAACTATGCTTGATACAGTTGATGTAAGAGCCCTCAGTAAAATGATCTTTCAATAATAATATTTTTAAAATCTGGCCACTTGTGCCCATATTCCAGCCATTTCTTGGAGCAAAATAGCCATTGTTCAAGTTTAGAGTGGCCAGTACTATCCAACTCCCCGTTACTTCCTCTGTCCCCTACCCATCTCTCAATATGTCCTGTTTTGTAACTCATTGGCTCCCTATCTGCATTTTGTATGTGAGCACTGCTCTAAGGCATTATCAGGATCCTTGGATAAATGCTCTAACCTTGACTTTGCACAGGCACCTGGCCCAACAATTCTTACTCCAACACCAACATCAGTCTCAAGTTGAAGAGAGCTTGTGAAAGCAAACGAAGTGGGTGGTCATGGGGAAGTGGGCTCTGCCCCTGAGGGATCCAGGTTTCTTTTCCAGTAGGCTGAATTGACAGTGCTCTCTCATTCTCAGCTTTCTACAGTGGAGGCTGAAACTAAGGATGTTGGTTTGATTCCAAAACTGAACAATTTCTCAACGGGCACCAGCTCTCCCAGCAGGAGCAGCAGGCAGGTAAAGCAACCTGCCAATTCTCAATGCCTCTTTGGAGCTGCTCAGGAAAGGCCTGGGAGTAAAATATAAAACAAATGGAGAGAAATTCTATTCAGAACAAAATTTCCTAGTTATGCACAAACACCTCCCACCCCCTTTTCTCTGTTTGCATCTTTATAGCCCCCCATGACTTTCCCACTCACTCAGAGTTTTGAAACAGAGCAAACACTCAGAAACAATTGGCAGGTGATTCCAAGTCATTACCTGCCTGCTATGCTAATTACAAGCCATTACCTGCCAGCAGCATGCAGTTTTGTACAGTTTGTGAGACACAGGGAAGGTCTACTTAACTGGAAGAATCATTTTTCTCAGACTAAGGAATGCTAGCATTGCCAGCATGCCCACCAGTGTTACAAAATATTTAGTTGGCACGCATTCTGCATGGATCAGCCATGAAGATATGTACATGTTCATGTTTCGTGGAAAAGGGTGGGAGGATTGCCATAGTCTTCCCGTCATCCACCAGCTATTATTATATGCCTCCAATTTCCTATTGCTATGACACAAGGGGGGACGGAAACCACTCTGGTTTTTCAGATCTCCCTACACTAAGAGTTCTTTGAAAATACAAAAAATACGAAGTATATAGAACTCTATCACATAGAGAGTGAATAGTATGCCCAACATGGTTTAGATGGTGGCCTTGTATTGCCTATCAATAAGATAAAGTCCCATTAGAATCTTCCTTCCTACTTGCACCATGGATATTATGTCTGTACATTACGCTCATCTTTGTTAAATTGAGATCCATCAAAAACATTGCCATTTCTAGCTCCTATCCATGACTGTTGAGTAGATTTGGATTCATAGGGTGAGGTTTCTGGGTTGGTTTTCCCCAGTGCTTGCTGCTCAACGCTGGGAGAATTCGCGCGGCAGAAGCACTTGTGGAAGTCCAAGTCACTGTTTTGGCTGGAAAGGGAAGTTTCAGGGAATACAGTCTCTCTGGAAAGTGCGCCACGCCGCGCGAGGAAGCAAGCGAGTGAAGATGGCCACTTCAGGCGAGCGTGGAAAAAGGAGTGGGGGAACCCAAAAGGGACGAAGAGTGAGAGAGGGCAAGCGGCGAGGGTGCATGCCCGCCGTGCACACTGGCGAGATCCGCCCTCCGACCTGAAGGCCCGAGAGAGCCTGCCCTCAGGCTGTGCTATGTATCCCCTCCTACCTGTGGGTGTTGGAGGGGGGGGCGGCGGGGGGAGGGTGTTGAGGGTCTTGGCCAAACTGAGTGGCTGGGTTTAGGCGCATGCATGATGTAATGTTGCTGGCGTCTAGTGGGCATGTCCAGGTTGACCTTCACCGGCACCTACGTGACCTTGGTCGGCACATGCCCAGCTTTGGATAGTCCCCACAGGTGTCTAAAGTGTGCCTGATGTCTTTCCAAACCCTTTATTGTGGCATGGCCAGCTAATTTTCGTTTGGTTTAGACATTTGGTGGAGACAATGCCCACTATCCCTAATTTTTCTCCCCGTCCGTAGGGACCCTTCGGCTCAGAGTGTAACTCCTTCATCTGCTTTTCAGGCCTTACAGAGCAGATGCAGCAGCAGGTGGGCGCTCAGTGACATCTTCTGAGCTACCCACTGGGCATTTAACCATTGCACAACCATGGTTTATTATCCATCCCCTGAAACGAACGCATTGGATAATTAAAATCTTCAGTGCTTTCCACAGTGACCTTTCAAATTTATAGAATCCGATTCGGCTTCTTTCATATTTATGTATTTTTTTTTTTTTGTTCACTCGCAGCCTAGGAAACACAGGAAATGGCCAGCTTCTCGTGGACATCGTTAAAAATCTCATTCAAGTTATGTACCGCATAACGTCCGTTCAGGTAGCATCCAACCACATGTGGATGAAAGAGTTCAGACTTTCCGATCAGAGACGTTGGTGGGGTTGCTATTGTTAGGTGCCATTGCGTTGGCTCTGACCCATAGCGACCCACACACACCTGAACCAAACACTGCCTGTCCCTGTGCATTCTCACAACCTTCCTACATCGGCGCCCATTGATCCACCCCATTAAGGCCTTCTTCTTTTATGCCATCCCTCACCTTGATCAAAATGATGTCCTTCTCCAGGGACTCACCTCTCCTAACAGTACAGTAGAACCCTGGGAGGACCCCATCAGTGCTTGATTTAATCAAAATGTCGAGAAAATTTTGCATCAGAGCTCTAACCAAACAGCGGAATCCAACCCAATGCCCATGATTTTTGTAAACAAAAGCAGTTCACGTCCGGTCACTGGGCGTTAGTTGGTGTGGTTAGTACGCATTGTTTAAACCTTTTGCAGCTGTGTTTCAAGAGTTTTGCTATAATTTTATTAATTTTTGTTGTTTTTTGTACTGTTTTTAGATTTTTTTTAATCGTTTTATTAGGGGCTCATACAACTCTTATCACAATCCATACATACATCAATTGTGTAAAGCACATTTGTACATTCATTGCCCTCAGCATTCTCAAAACATTTGCTCTCCACTTAAGCCCCTGGCATCAGGTCTTCATTTTTCCCCTCCCTCCCTCCCTGCTCCCCACTCTCTCATGAGTCCTCGATAAAGTATAAATTATTATTTTGTCGTATCTTGCCCTGTCCGACGTCGCCCTTCACCCACTTTTCTGTTGTCCGGCCTCCAGGGAGGAGGTCACATGTAGATCCTTGTAATCGGTTCCCCCTTTCCAACCCACCCTCCCTCTATGCTCCTAGTATCGCCACTCATACCACTAATCCTGAAGACCAGTGGTGTTTTCAGATTTTTTTAAAAATGGGTCCTAAGGAAGTTTTTTGAAACGAATCATCCTTATAAGGAACTTGTTAACTGTGTTATCGATGTTGTGGATGATAATCTAGCAAACCCGTTTAGAAAACAGTTGAGGAATCACCAAGAGCAGACCCTATGAGACAAGACTGATTTTTTTTTAGAGAAAGCTAGCCAGGCCCTAGTGAAAAAAACACAAAGTAGGGGGGAAAAACCTCCTGAAAAGCCTGTTGGTTTTATGGAAAGGGATTCCCCTTACAAACAATGTCTCTCTCTCTCTTTCCTTACCTCCTCTCCACATCCGTGTCCACGGGTCCAGATCCTCATCAATCTCAAGGTATGGGCCATACTGTAGTTGTTAAAAACTTTTAATGCTGTTTCTAATTTAAATTATATTATTTAACTCAACTTATTTACTTTGAAAGTTCTGTGCAATGTTTTGTATAAAAAGTCAAGGTTAGGGTAAAAACTTGGTGGTCGAGAACGGATTAATACATTTTCAGTTATTTCTTATGGGAAAACTTGATTTGGAACTCAACTGCACTGTATCTCGATGCTCCTTCTAGCACGGGTTAGGGTCAAGGTCAGGGGTTCTACCTTATGGCCAAAGTGTGTAAGACAAAGTGCTGCCATCCTTGCCTCTAAGGAAGACTCTGGCCTTACTTCTTCCAAGACAGGTCTGTTTGTCCTTATAGCAGTCCATGGTATTTCCAATAGTCTTCTCCAGCACCGCAATTCAAATGCATCGATTTTTCTACGGTCTTCTTTTTCATTGTCCAACTTTCACATGCATATATGGTGACGGCGAACACCATGGCTTGGGTCAGGTGCACCTCAGTCCTCCAAGTAACATCCATGCTCTCCAACACTAAAAATGTCCTGTGCAGCAGATTTACCCAATGCAATACATCTTCTGATCTCTTAATTGTTACTCCCACGAGCATTGATTGACAAACTCCTTGACAATGTCAACGTTTTTCCATTTATCACGATGTGATGTACTGGTCCAGTTGTGAGGATTGTGGTTTTCCTTACCCTGAGTTGTAATCCATCCTGAAAGCTATGGATCCTTGATCTTCATCAGAAAATGCCTCAATTCCACTTCACTTTCCGCAAGCAAGCTGTATCGTCTGCGTATTGCAGGTTGTTAGTAAACTTCCTCCATCCCGGTGCTGCGCTCTCCTTCATATCATCCGGCTTCTCTGCTGATTTGCTCAGCATGAAGACTGAACAAGTACGGTGAGAGGATACAACACTGATTCACACCTTTCCCAATTTTAAACAGTGCAGTATTCCCTTGTTCTGTTTGCACAACTGCCTCTTGATCCGTGTACACGTTCCACCACTTGTCTGTTGGTTTGTCATTTTGTAATGGCTTGTGTGTTGCTGTGATGCTGGAAGCTATGGCCCTGGTATTTCAAATGCCAGCAGGGTCCCCCAAAGTGAACAGGTTTCAGGGGAGCTTCCAGACTATGAATAGACAACACAGAAAGAATCAGCTCCACACTTCGAATGAAGAAGCCTATGTTACTGAGTTATATATCTGCTGTATACTTTATATCTAAATAGTTTACCACATAACTGGCAGGCCACAGCATCCAATCTTATCTGCTGCATGTCTCCTAGTGTTGTAGTGTTATGTCTCTGTTAATTTTCTTTCAAAAATATTGCTGCGAAGTGCATCATGGCTCCCAGATGCAGCAAAACCAGTGCTGGTGAGAGCAGTAGCAAGAGGGGGAAGTGAGTACAGATTTGGAAACAAAGGATTATTGTTAACACAGAGGTAGAAAGTCGGGGAGTGGTATTGCTGGTGATTGAGGCATGTGCACTCCACAGTCGCCATGATCCTCAAAAATAAACAAAAATTATCCAAGCTGATTGACTCCCCCGAGAACTAAAAGGCCAATAAAATGCTAGACAGACTTATATCATATTAAAAAAAATAGTGCAAATGACGTGGATTGACGGCCAAACACAGAAGCAAATCCCTTTCAACATACCGAAGATCACTGCTAAGGCGTGAAGCTTGCTCGAGATGCTTCTTTTAAAAAAGCAGGACCCAACAGCAATATGGTGTTCACACAACAGCCAAATCACATGCCATCCTATTTCACAGAGCATTGTGTCTATTAAATGATGCATGCCTCAGTCTTAGCCTTATTTTCCTCTTCTGCACCTCTCAATGAAGGCCAGCCATTCAATGTCTGACATATATGGTATGTTGCTTGAACTTTGAGAATAATTTACAGGATTTTCTAACATGACGCTTCCTTTTTACTCAGCAGCTTGAACATAAAAACAGAACATCCTTCTGAGTGTAAATATAGCAATTATACCAAGTTATGCTTTGACACTGTTACTACAGGCAGGTGGCCAAAGAGCATCCCCAGTCAAAATATCTAAGCAAGTTAACAAGCTTTCTTTACTCTCTACAGAGCAGGAGAAGAAAGCGAATCCAACCCCTGAGAAATCATAAAATGAAGGCGGGGGGGCTGAAGGGGAGGCTGCTGATGTTTGTTAAGGAAAATGGTGTCCGTGTCTGCAGCTGATCAAGGTGTTGAATCTGAGGCCCTGACAGATGCCCAAACCTACATTTGACAAGAAGCCTTTCCCAGTTCAGATCTGCTTGATATTCTCAACTAATGAATGGCTCCAGTTTGCAAACCCTTGAGTTGGAACTAGATCTTCCTTTCATGGTTTGGTCAAACGAGTTCGCCCTCCCTGTCCACTAGCCCCTACGTCGACCCTGTCTTTCTTCTTTCAGCTCCATTTTACAAAATCTCACTACACTGACCACACAAAAGACATTGAAACTACTTAAGTAAACTCCAAAGAACTCTTAGAAATCATTTTGCCTCGGTCAGAGATATCAGATTGAATTCGGTGGTCGGTGTTGATGGGGCACAAAACCAAAAGCTATGTGCTGCTTGAAAAGGGGCCAGCCCTGGGGAGACCCAGTCTTCCCCATGATGACACACATAATTGAGCATTTCTTGGGGGGAAGAAAGACAAGCATGAAAAGAGGCTTCCATGTTAGAAACTAACACTTTCAACTAAGGCTTGTCTCTTCTTTCAGCCAGGTGATTCAAAAACCAAAGCACACCCTCTCTAAAGAAACAGCTATCACTTACATGAAGAGGACCCTGGAACAGAATAGAAACGGGTTCTCACAAGCATACTCTTTCAAGTAATTAGTCAACATCTATTTAGCCAGTCATCATCAATGTTTATTAAAAGAATTATCAATGTTTAGCAATATTACAGTGAAAAGAGATTAATCCCCACCACTCCCCTCAGGTTTGCTTCGACCTGTAAGGCATTCATGCTTAAATTCCACATCATGGTTTAAACAATCTAAGTTTTACTATAGTCTGTTTCTCATTCATAAGGAAAGTACAAGAAAAGCTGTAGATTGTAGACGGCTCTACCTCAAGCACGCTGTTATAAAGTCCGTCCATTTCTAGCCATTGCCGGGCAAGTGTTATTTTGATATATTAGAAATTAGTATTATAGGATGAGGTCATTGTTTCTTAATTCATCGTAAACATGAATTATTTGACAGTCCACAATATACAAATATGTGGGATCTACTAGAAAAAGGGGGTGCGATTCTTTTTTATATAAAGTTTCTATTAAAATCTTTGCTGGACATGAAGCTGAAAATATAATGCCATCTTTTTATTTTCATTCCACACACTGATGACAGCATGACTTTTTATGACAGTAGAAATTCATGTCGTAGTCTAATTCCATCTATATTTTCACACGCACACAGACACACTTACATTGCGATTATGAAGGACAAGAAATACATATTGGTTTACCCATGAGAAACAGTGGCTCTCTTTTGATTCTCACTGGTATTTATGGTGTAGAGGAGCTCTGAGGGATGGCCTTTTTTATATGCTGTTGCTAAACAATTCTCCTGGAATTTTTATCCAATAAATGCACATAACTTCACATGACGGGGTAGCCTTAAAGCAAGTCTGTCACAGCCATGCAAGTTACCAGAAAGGCCAAGGCAATATTTCTCGAGTTTAAGTACACCTCCAAATTCCTTCTTTTAGCTCTTAAAAATGTTGAAAGGAAAATCTTTTTTTTTTCCCATTGGCATTTAAATGGTATTGTTCTGTGTGAAAAGAGTTACTGAGACATTTGTTGGAAGTCAACAAAAAATAATTTGGACATATTTTGAACTTATTTTATCAGACTCCTCGACATTTAATTTGGTGTGAAAAACAGCAACGGTAGAAAACAGATGTTAAGGGGCCAAGTACACAGCAGAGGTCAAAACAAACATAAAACACTGCTTTCATTTCTAAAAGGGGAAGGGGGTGGGGGCCGATTTCTCTAGCAACAGGTTCTATGTTAAACCTGCTTTTTTATTGTTCTGCTTGTGCTATCTGTAGACTACACAATGCAATACTGTCTGCCGTGGAGCAATACCTCTCAGCACTAGTAATTTAAGACTTTCTTCTCTGCAATACACTGAACCATCATAACCTGTCTCTTCCCATTTAGTTTAACCTACAACCACCACATACTGATTTGGCTGTGTGTGGCTTTTTCTATTGCCATTTATTACTCTGCTCGACTCCTGAAATTCTGTTTGCAATTTAAGGCCACAAATTAGAAGCGTAAGTCATCTGTTTCCTATAATCCCCCTGTCAGGACTGGAATCGCATTTGGAGCTCAGCACTGAGCCTGGGCCTGGGCCCTTACAGACTTTCTGATTGGCTGGCCTCTAAAAGCTGCAGCGGAATAAATAACATACTGGGGAAGACTATAAGAGAAAGAAGGAAAACAACCCAGGTTTTCAAATAGTTTCTTCCCCTGCCCTTGGTGTTCCAATCAGTCGCTAAAATGAGAGTTTGGTTGCTTGGCTGGTTGACTGGTTGGTTATTGTTTCCCAACAAATAGCACAGCCAAACAGCACTTCGACAAGGACAAAATAGTAAGTGTTGGAAATTCCATGTGAGAGAAGTATAATCCTGAAAATGGATTTTTTTTGTGCTGCATATGAAATATCTTTTGTAAGTCCTGCCATATTTCTTACTGTGTGTGTGTGTGTGTGTGTGTTTGTAATACATATGTACTCATTTACTAATTAACTGGGTTTGTGGGTTTTTTTAATAGTGTCATAGTTTTGGGGGGTTTTTTGGCTAAACGAAAAATCTCTGGCATCCTAATGCACTCATTCTATAAGCTTTTAATTTTTTAAAAACCAAATTTAATCTAGTACTCTTGAATTTTACACAAATGTTTCAAGGAAGCAAATGAGAAATCTTTTGAACAGACTTTGATTTGTTAATAAAGTATTTCAAACATTTGGAAATGTGACCACTTCTGTCTGTGGCCCTTCAGTCCATTTTATTGAGACCTTATACTCACCCTGCTGTGGTTTGGGAGTCTTTTAATGGACCATACCTTTTAATATTTTCACTTTCTTTCTATTATAGTTTAAGCAGGCCGCATATCAGATTACATATCAGGGACAGCAAGATGCAAAATATAAATGAAGAGAAATATAGAGTAACCACATCTAAAAACATACCCTGAGTTCTCAAGGCAGTTGTGAACTGCCATTGGGCATTCAAAAAATCATTAGTCCCGAAATCTGCCAGACTGACTCGTGTTTATTAATATTCTTATACAAGCTATATCTGGGCCAAAAGGTTGGAAATAAATGGATCAATATTAGTTGAATGCCCAAAAGCAAACCTCGTATTTCAAAAGAAAGCAAAGTTCAATGGGAAGTATCTATTTATACATACATACATACATACATACACACACACACACGCACGCACACATATACATCTATAATGTGCAGGCTAAATTTCAACCAAAAATAAAAATGAAGCTAAAAAATAATTAAGTTTTAAAAGATAAAGAAGAATTTTAAGAAAACCAAAGGAACCTATATTAAATCTGTTTCAAAGTATGGGATTGTTTATACTGCCACTTCTGAAAATGTTTTATGATTCTGTAACGTAAATTTGGCTTCCATATTTTTTTAACACCAATTTTTTCAGGCTATCAGCCTATAGAGTGGCCTGTGATCTTTGGCAATTTAAAAGAAACAAAGGAGGAAACTCACCGAGATGCTGAGGTTAAAAACACCCTCACACACACACAACTACTGTACATGTGCGCTCTGATTATTTTCTGGATTTTTTTTCAACTATACTTTCTGTGTTGCAGATTTATTTAATAAACAAATGCATCTTCTGGGCCCATAATACACAAATGCATGCTACTGTTAATTCATTTACAGAATGCGCCATGATCGCCCCTGAGCAAAAGAGCAATCTTGTTATAATGAATGTGTACTATTCTTAATAAGCACACTGTAGCAACGACCCGCATTGCACACAAAAGCACACCCAAACCATTTGGTTTGTTCCCAGAGCTCGGACACCAGCACCACTATTAAATAGCTGTGCGCTAGGAGAGCAATCCAGTATTGGCATGCAAATGAGCGCACGGAGAGGCCAGATGCTGCTCTTTAGAAAGGAAAAGTGCCTGCGCTCAGATTTGGAGGGAGAGAGCCTATGAATGTTACAAGCACCAGGCAGCGCCACGATTGTGAGCCATTATATTTCTGACAGGGGTGGAACTGTGGTGGGATGAGCCCAGGAAAGATGAATAGGGCAAAACTTTTTGCAAACACGTGAGCATCCAGGCGCTCCGTGTTTCCACGAGTCTGCTGGAGACTGCTGACCACGTTTCGCTGGTTGGTTTTGTTCAATTTGTTTTGGGCGAGGTTTGTTCCCTCCACACTACCTCTTCTATTGGGGTTCAGGAAGACACCTCTTGTTTTGGGAAAGCTGAGAGGCTGAATCTCAGCCTTTTGAGTTAAAGACATTAGCATTCATTGAAGTTAAATATTTCTCAAAGCTATATAATTTCACATAAAGTGCTAGGGGATTGAAAAGATTGTGGATCTGTTTCCTTCCTAAGGAGGTCGTCAGAGGTGATGGTCATCTATGTTTGGAGACCGTCCTTCCTGGGCTTTCGTAATTTGTGACAGACATATGACCCATTCATTACAGCCTTTATCTTAGCGGAAAAATTGACTGCCTTGAGGAGTAAAAAGCGAAGGTAATATGCAAGAGACAAACTGACCTGGCAATAACATTGGTAAAATGTACTCCAGTCAGAATCAGAATTTTGTTTTCTCTTTGGCCTGACTGTTTATCATTTGTTCTCTATGTTTGCGATAGGTAGGTGTATTGTGCCCACCTGGCCAATAAAGACGTCAGATTAGTAAGGTTGCAGTTTAATTGAAGGGCAAAGAGATAAATGGCCTCGCCTTTCTTTCTCTGGCTCTCTGATGATCAGACCAGTGTGCGGCTGCCTTAGCTAGTTCTCTGTCTCAACTTGTGAGCTACACTGCCAGTGTATTGTGTTACTATAGCTTGAGGTTCTTTCGAGACCTGCTTTGCCACACTGCTGGTGTCTACATAGCTTGAGCTGGGAACTGTTGGACCCTGTCATCTGGCTGACTGTTTGCTGCCTGTGGCCAGACTGCCTGAATTGCTCTACAGAGGACTCAGCTGTCTGCTTCCTTGACCTGCACCCTGCAGCCCTCGTGAGTTGAAGGACTGCCTGTATATTAACCGTCTCATGGAAGTGAGTTGAACTGAGTCTTCTGTACTTCTTTGTGGACTAATTAGCTGTTTATGTCTTTGTGTTGTATATATCTATATATCTATATCTACAGATATAATGAAATGAAAGCCATGGGTATATGTTTTGAGAAAAGACCTAGAAAAAAAGTAGCAGGATCACCAATAGATGGTGAAATTCACAAGGGAGGATAATAGGATTTCTGTGACACAGCTAATTAAAATAATATATATATATGGCATCTGAGGAAGGACATTTTTCTGATCTTTTGATAAATTAGTCATGTTATAATAGAAAATACCTAGTATCCTGTTTGTATAAACATGTATTGAGCAGCTAGTATAGTCTGCATACTGATCTAAGCTCTAAGATGAGCAATATGTCATAGAAAATAAGATAATTCGGGGGAGGGGAAAAAAAAAAAGAAAATAAGATCATTCATAATAGTGAATGAAACTAGTTACTTAAGTTTCCTGACCATGTGCCATTGAGTGTAAGCCCCACAATAACTGGCTTTTATAATTTGTAAGAACATATAAGAAATTGATATAAATATATCTCATAGAATTACATACATTTTTTTTCTTGCTTAACAACAGCATTTTTTTCAAATTCACTCATAGCAACCCTATAAGACATAGTAGAACTGTTCCTATGGATATCTGAGATAGTAAATCTTTTCAGGAGTAGCAAGCTTCATTTAGCTACCCTGAATTTTAAGCAGCTATTTTTCATCAATCATTTAATAAATATTTATCAAGCACTTACCAAGTAGTAACCACTAAAGAACAGTTCCCATTTGATTGCTTAGTGAATTGTACTTGGGCATTTATCATTTATTATAGAAAAATTCTGTGGAAACTTGTTATAAGAATGTTGGTGAATCTATTCTCTACTATATCTTAGAGTTATTCCTGTAAGAGCTCACTGTGGGGTCTGTCAGATCTCAGTACCAGAAATAATGTAATTTCCTTTAACTTGTTTTATTATGTTCTAAACCAAAACTATTGCTATCAAGTCAATTCCGACTTATGATCTAGAGAGTATGATTTCCGTTTTAAAGTTCCGGGTATTTTCCACCACTTGTCTATCAGTTTGACATACTGGGGAGACTTCTGCGTTACTGGGATGCTAGTAGTGAGGTCCGATGATGGATAGGTTTCAGTGGAGCTTCCAAACTAAGACCAGACTAAGAAGGAGCCAGTGAACTACCTCTGAAGATGCTGGCCAGTGAAAGCCTTCTGAATAGCACATTGTCTGACACAGCACCAGGAGATGAGTCCCTCAGGCTGCAAGACACTCAAGGTACAACTGGCGAAGAGCTCAGCTGAGTGAGAAAGGATTGCCCTCTGCATCAGCCCAAGGCTGATTCCTAGGAGGTAGAGGTCAGAGTCGCCTCCTCCCTCCTCACTTTTTGCCAATTCTGGCAGCAACCATCCCACCCACAGTAGTCTCCTTCCCCCCTCTTTGATAACTCGATGGTCACACAGAACTCACAGGCAGGAGTCACAACAGGGTTTAATAAGGAAGTAACAATTCAGGAACAAGAATATTCTAAACAGTTCTCCAGCCAGGACATCCTGTTCTCAGCCCCATTCACAGGCACATCTCTCTCCAGCCCCAGACCCTTGACCTCGTCTCCACTCTACGCAGGTAAATATTACAAAACTCTTTAAACTCTACCACTAGGGCCCTCCCCGCCCCCCCCTTCGACCCCCCACTGTACCACCAAGTCTCCTGCCGAAAGGTCCTTAGTTCTCTTGCTCTGTGGGCTGGGAAACCCACCACACTTTCTCCTGTCAATCTCTTAGTTCTCTACCTTGGACGTTGTTGGTTTTGCCAACAATGCTGTCACCATCTCAAGAGGTGTAATTTCCTCTCTCTTTGAAGTGATTTCGCACAGAGCAATCCGATCCAACGAATGAACTGCACTTCTGGTTTTCATTCTTGATGGTAACGCGAGTCCCCCTTCTGCCTCAGGGATAGCTCCTTTTAAGCCGAGCACTATGGCAAGACTGACCAATCCCACAGTTGGATTTCATACACATTATTGGCATGGTGCCACCTATACAAGGGTGCCATGCCCGTATTTACGTTATTAGTTAGCTGATCAGTCCCCTTGGTTGGCTACAAGCACCTCATAATATTCGAGTCATCTGGTATATGTTACAAAGACTGTGGCAGAAGGACCTTATTGCCGTATAAACTTGCATGTAAGCCGTGTTTTTCAGCACATTTTTAATGCGGTTTTTGTGGTAAAATTAGATGCCTCTACTGATATTCGGATCGGCTTATACTCAAGTATATACAGTATGTAAATCACTAATGCGTACTAGGTCTTAGTTTGCATTAGGAGATGTAGCCAAAATCCCTTTCCAAAAGTCATGACCCATTACCCAACCACACCTTTCCACCCACTTGTTCCTTCTCCTCATGTACTCTCCGGACATCTAGTTTCTGAATTCCATCACACAAAAGCATCGGTGCCTCTTTGGGTGTCAATGGTGAATGTGGCTCCAGAGTCACATAATTTGATACCCACATCCATGCACCTTTGACCATTGTCATGACTAAACTCTTCTCCTACTCATGTACCCCTATGGCAGCGCAGGAGGATTTACCCGGACATCTCCCTGAAGACATGGGTCTGTGCTGTGCTGTCCTTTGCTTCTTGAGTTCTATTTCTAATGCACGCTCTCAGTTGAATGGATGAGATCACTAGTCCTTATTCCCTTCCCTGAGGGGAGACTGCCGTAACCAATACTGAACAGTCCCTGCGTGTCATGTCTGGCTTTACCAGTGACAACTGGTAACTATAGCCAAGTCACTCACTCTCTCTATCAAGGTCAGATTACTCAATAAGCAAGGTAAGCACAGGCTTACTTGTGCTTACTTACTAATCTGGGGTGAACTATTTCTCCTTTTTTCCACCACATCAAAGATTCTAGGGATGGCTGGCATCTGTCTCTCTCCCAACTCTTCAGCACCATCCTCCAGAATCAAAGCCCCTTTTCAAATTTACAACCCTGACAGAGACAGAGTACCCAGTCAGCAAGGTAAACATGGGCTTACTTGTGCTTACTTACTAATCGGTAGTGGACTATCTTGCATACCATAAATTGGGTCATCAGCCACGTCCCCTGCTGCCGCACTCTATAAACGGGGCCCTGGGTGGTGGGCTGGAGGTTGTTTGTTTCACTAATTCATGTTCAGGAAACTCTGAGGTCTGCCCCCCAGAGTTTCAACAGACAGGGGAAAGTGTTGTCAACGTTGTTGCTGTTGTTGTTTATTACCGATACAGCTGCAGAACTTACAGCATCTACAACTGCCCCGTGGGTTTTACTATGGCCTCCAGAACCTCCGATTGAATTTTGAAAGAATTAAATTTCTAGTCTGCTTTACAAGGGTGACTGTGAGAATGTATGCTGACAGACTGTTGTCTTCAAATGCAAAATCCAGACCCACTAAGACAATGCTGCCGCTTGAGCCGGGGTGACCCTTTCCCATTCATCTTAATAGAGTGCTAAACTTGAAGCCTAATTAGGTCCACTTAAATGTCAACATTATTATACTTTTCTCTGCTTATCTTCATACCAGAAACAATCAACTAATGCACTCATTTCATCTGGGTGCGTGCAAGGATCCCATCCAGACACCCTGTCATTTTGATAGCCTGCTTTGCAGTCATAAAATTACAAGTTTTAAACATGCACTTTGGTTGTTTTTAATTATCCACATAATTAGATTACTTTCTATTACCTTGAAATTTTAGAGGTGAGTGTACATATATACATATATTGTGTTTGTAAGAAAGTACAGCCTGATCCCTATTCCCAGAATGAGAAATGGATATCAAACTTGCTCCCAGGGTAACAAACTAAGAAGATGTGTTAAATGAAAGGTCCCATTGCTGTCCCTTGAAGAAGGCTCACAGGTTTCTACTGTGTATAATGTCTGTATGCCCCGGTTTTCTACCTTCCCTTTCTGATTGAACATTACTTCCTGAACTCTATTTAATTGTCAAGACCTACAACAATATTTGCAAGGAACAGAATGAAAAATACATGTGTCCCTGTGGTGGTCCAGATATAGGGCCTTATTGCAGAGTCCTTGATGATCTTATAAACTGTCTCATAAAAGTGTATTTGTTTACTGTTGGTGATAAAGAGTTGGGAAACTCAAACTCCCCGCCATGGAATTGAGTCTGACTCATAGGAGCCAGTAGGACAGGCTAGAAAGAGCCCTGTGGTGTTCAAGGCTGTAGCTCTTTATGGGGCTAGAAAGCCAAGGAGGGGCAAGAGGTTGAAAACTGCTGACCTTGGCCTTAACAGCCCAAGTTGAGCCCACCATGCCACTAGGGCTCTGGAGTTCAACTCTGCTCTGTAGGGTCAGAGTAGATTCAATGACAGTGAGTTTGGATTCGGCTTTATAAAGAGTTTTACCCTGAGGAAGCAGTGCTTCAAAGTCAATGCGTGCTCCTCTGGGTGACCCTAGGTGTTAGCGCGATCTGCTCTGTAGGTTTTCTTGGCTGTAACCTTCACAGACATTGTTTGCAGCCCTTTCTGCTATGGCACTGCTGGGTGGTTTGCATCGCAGACCTTGAGGTTAGAAGCCGTCAATTGGAAACAACTCAACAGCAACTAGTTTGGTTTGAGTTAACCCTCCATGGGCTCTTCTGCTCAGACAGACCCTGCTGTCTCAAGTTGAGGAGGAAGCGCCAGAAGCAGCCTAGAATTCTCAGCCTCTACGTGGAGAACCCCAGGAGGTGTGCCTGGACGCACAGAAGGTGCGGTCTGAGCAAACGTAGACCATTTTGGTTAACCAGGGAGACGTTCATGTTCCCAGCTACTACAACAGTAGTTGGTCTGGCTGGTCTAATGAAATGTCTCAGAATTAACTTCCAAGTCAACTCCTCTTAGATGGGCACCCATGGGTCAGTGCCATCGCTGCCCTCTGCCAGCGTCACACACGAGAGGGTCAAGAGAAGACAACGCAGCAGTCACTTCAGTTGAGCAAGCTCTGATTTTACGCCTCATCATTAGTTCCGTGATGTCTTCCACTGGGCTTTTCAGAGAAGTGAATTAAATCATACCTCCCATTGCATTTTTCCCAGAGACACAGAATCAACATTCATTTAAAGCCAGGGCAAAGCCAAAGAAGATTGGAGGAAATCTTTTAGGCAACCCCCTAAATTTGGATTATCCTTGTAGGCACTGGGCTGATATTCACTCATCAGGTACAGAAATAGGATCATTGATGAGAATTTGGGGTGGGGGGGTGGGGAACTAAATGTAAATAGCCTTTAAAAGAGAACTAATACTAATAAAATACCAAGTAATATCTGGCGGGAGCTAAACAGCATTTTTATTGAGTCAATTAAGTGGTACGGTACGTTCAAGCATTTAAACTTTTTTCAACAGTTGCTTTGACAACTTTGAAAGGCAAATAGCTGATTTTTCCCTTTGAGAGGAATTTGTTTATGGTGTTTAAAGAAAATCAGGTCACAAGATTGCAAATGATTTCTGACTTTAGCGGGAGTTCCCCCTTCTGATTTACAGCCTCAGCTATGCAAACTCTGGCTGATATGTAGCTACAAAGGAGCTCTAGAAGGAACTTAAGAAAGAAAATGAACCTTGGGAGGCTTCATAAAGAAAGGACAGGAAGTGTGGGGAGATGAAGGGGGAAGCTGTGCTGGTGAGGAATAGGCAACGCATCGGTTTCAGGAGCCCTGTGTAGGAAGACAGCCAGCCCAGCAAATCCTCACTCTTAACTAGCAATATGGCCTCAAATCATGAAGGTCATAGACCAAGTCAAAGACATACCCATTATGGAGTTATTTGGGGTTTGGAAAGGAAATTTTCCAACTTTATAATCCTAAGACCATGGGCAAGTTACTGTTTTCCATCAGAAAAAAAAATGGCAATATTTACTTCAAATGGTTAGCATGATGAATTGCTTAAAAGCAGTGACCAGAACATCTTGTATTTGTATTATAAGTACCTTGAAAGACAGTTAGGAATGGGCTATGACAAAGGGAAAAATCACGAAGGTTCAGAGGTTTCTAAGCACTCATGATATAAGCAAACCGCACTAAATCTCAAACGCTGGAAAAGGTTATTAGTAAATTTTGTCTTCTACCGTCTCACCTTCGACTCTCTCCTCTGCACCCTTGAAATGATTTCCATTCCTAACACGATGCCATTGCTTCAGCCAAAGTCCCCGGTGGCCTCCGGACCCAACGTCCTCCTCTTGTTGCCCCTCTTATTCGACTTTTCAGCACCACTAAGAACAGTAAAAGACTTACTTCCTTTTTCTTCAAACGCTCGGTTTGTGGTACTTTGTGATAGCTGCCCTATTGTTTGGGGGATTGAGTCCGTTTTGACTCAGAGCCCCCCTATACACGACCGAGGGGAAATTTGCCCAGTCCTGCACCATCCCCACAACTGTCCTTCCATTTGGACGTATCACTGCAGTCACTGTGTCGGTCCAGCTTGTCGGGGGGCCTTCCTCGTTTTCACTGTCCTTCTACTTTATCTCTCTAAGCACTGCCCGGTCACTCCTGTCAACAGATCCGAAATATGCGAGACAATGGCTTGGCATCCTTGCCCCTAAGGAGCGTTCTGGCTGTACTTCTCCCAAGACAGATTTGTTTATTCTTTTGGGGGTCCATGGTACCTTCAGTATTCTTTCCCAGCACCATCCGTCAAAGCCATCAATTCTCCTTTGGTCTTCTTTATCCAATCCAAAACCAAACCACTTCAACTGAGTCCATGCCAACCCATAGCAACCTTCTGTGACAAGGGAGAACTGCACCTGTGTGCTCTGAAACTGGAACGCTTTACCAGAGTAGAAAGACCCATCTTTCTCCCACAGAGCAGCTGGGGGTTCTGAACTTCTGGCTTTGTGGATCACAGCTGAACATGTAACCACTACACAACCAGGGTGTTCCTCACTCCTAATTCACTAGACCCTATAGGATTAAAACAAACAAGCAATCTGTGACTCAATTCTTCCCAAGCTGGGTCCTAGCAAACAGATATCCTGGAATGCTTTAGATTGCCCTAAATTTATAATGGAAACAAGATTCAGCCGAACTCTCCGGCTCAGATCCATTTAACCTGCTTTATCATTGTCCTTTGTTCCCCAAATCGAGCTAATTCCACTAAAGTGAAACCACTGGTTCTTGGTATTACAGGAAACAGCTAATGGCTGGGTTTCGGACTACTTAGGCACACAAACGCGCGCGCACGTACACAGAGCACCTGCTAGAGACATTCCAAGTGTGCAGGCAAATCTCAACGACGATGTGAATTTTACTCAGTTGTTCAGTGAACCAAATCTCAGCAACATCAACAAGCTTCGATTCAGACAGGATTGGCATTCTTTACTAGCCAACCACTGATTCTACCTGCTTTCAGTTTTGATCCTAGAAATATTTCTGTGTCAGCCATCATTAGTTTCAAGTTGAGTACTTCCATAAGCAGTGGCGGGCAGGGGGGAGGGGTGGCATCAGTATTTGTATCTGCTGATTCCCAGTGTTGGTTACTAAACTTCGTGAAATCACTGTGGGATTTATGTGTTTCATCTTGAAATTGAATACAAAAGCCACTATCCTGGGTCAATTGTTAAGTCAGAGTTGACGTGAATTATTATAGTTGTTTGTTGACGAGGAAAGCCTTTTCCGTCTGTTACCTACCCTGAATACATACATGAATTGCCTATCATTAAACTTTTCCCTAATGCTAATTTTTAATATCTTGACTAATCATAAATTGGGAATGATATTAGCATTAAGAGTTCAGATGAAAAGAGTATAGAGAACATTTCATAAACTTGGAATAAGCTCCTTACTTATCTCATCACTCTTGGTTACATTTAGGAATTGTGCAACTAAGACAGCCATGTTAGTGAAAAATCAGAATGATTCTTGCACAGTTGTTTCTTAGATTTCCCTAACATCCCAGAATGCCACTCATTCTTACATGGGTTGTTTTCCTTTCTATGAATCAGATAATGATTCCTATGTTGCAAAGAGCTGAAACTTTAGGAAAGATTAAACATCTCCCAGGTGCCAATATTCTGAAAAGGTTACTTAAGCATTATCATAAGTGAGCTACAAATATATGAGATTTTATTCTAAAAACACCTTAATATGCATATGATATGTTATTAATTTTACTATTCATTAAGAACATGTGAGTTGAACCAAAAAAATATTCTCTCCATTTGACATACAAACATCTGAGAGTTAGAGACATTAACTGGCTTAATCAAAACCACATAACTAATTTGTAGGGAATGGAAGCAATTTCCAAATCCAGCACTCTTTCTATTATATCATACACACTCGACATCTTTTTCTAGACATCCTAGGAGGTGGTGGGAGAAATCTTTGCTTGATAAAGTAATTTTGCTTCACTCTATCCTGATTATGTACTTTCTTTTGTTAGCAAAAGTGACAACTGACTTATTTTAAAACAATATTGATTGACTAATATGAGAAAGCACCTTTTAAACATCCAGGCCTATCCTATACTTGGCAGTGTTTCTTATCATGGTAATGTAAACTGTTGGGGGTAGCAGTAGCCAGGAGGATGGAGAAGGACATTCATTAAATGAAGAAATAGCACATATTGATTTTTCCATCCATTGTAGAGACAGGTAATACAATTCCATTGCCTATTCAATATGAAAAGAGGACTTAATGTAGTTATGGTTTATGATATGGTCATTGTGTCAGACTTCCTTTCCAGCAATCTCCTCTTCTCCATCACAGAGCTCGCATCAGGACACGAGGTAACCAGATAACTAGGACCACCCATCTAGGAGGACATGCTCTCCTAGAGCATAAAGCAGACTCCAGGGAGGACAGTGATGAGGGAGGAGAAAATCTTTACAAGGTTTTCACCTAAAATAACCTAAACTTCAAGGTGTTCACCTGGTCGGAGAACACAGTTGCTATCTCCCAAAACCGTCAACAGCCGAAATGTCCACCCTGCTCCAAGGGATTTACTAATTTTCAAAGGTCATAGAAAACTGAGACTGTGGTGGGTGCAGTAATCTCAAAAAAGCAAAAGGCTCTAGGTTTATTTTTTCACTTTTCTGGATTATTTCCATAAAATGAATGCTGAATGATCTTGATGGGCAATTCTGGAAGGTTCTCTCACATTTCTGTACACCTTGCAAGCAGAAGCAGTCCACCACAAAACATGGGGTGCCCTACGCACAAGTTAAGGGGCCCTCAGAGTGCACTGTGAACTGAAAGATCAGCACTTTGAACCCACCAGCTGCTCTATGGGAAAAAGAACTCGCAGTCCACTTCTGTAAAACATTTCCAGCTTTGAAAAACATGGGGTAGTTCTGCTTTGTCCTACTGCGGGGTTATGAATCAGAATGCACTCAATGGTGATGAGGTTGATTTTGTGGAAGCATAAGATTTCTGTCCTGTAATACAGCATGTGTGTGTGGGTGGGTGGGTGGGTGTGTAATCTGACTCTCTCATGTTGTTCTATAGAATTGGGGGCTCCAGCCACCAAGTGTGTTGATTCTCATGCTGCTTGACATATCACAGGTATGTGATAAGTCCTTTTGTCTGGTCCAGGACTCTTATATCTTCTGCCAGCATCTATGAAATCTAACAAGTTAACTAATTAAATTATCCCTTTCATCCCAAATTAGTAACTTTTTTGGTGGAAAGTCTAACCTTCTTAGACAACCATCACCAGTCAGCAAAAAAATAAGTCTTCGTTCATGCAGAATACTAGTATATCTAACAGCTTCAACCACCCTTCAGATGAGAGAGAAGATCCCACACTCCTTGGGGAAAGTCACCTCTACAACACATCTGTGTTTCCATCCATCTCCTTCATAACCTGGGTAGCAACTGGAAATTTCCTTTACACCCAAACAGGAAAAGTTCTCCCGCTTCCAACATGAGAATTGTGCTCAAGAAGAAAAGCAACGTTAGCGAAGGCTTAACGAGAGAACCTAAGCTGATTGAAAAAGTTCAATGTCATCGGTCGGAATTGAATCATGTTTGAAAGATGTCTTGCTGGCCTGGCCTTTAAGTGACTAAATAAAAAAATGATTGTGATCATAACATTCCATTTTTCTAGGTGTGGTTGGCTGGATTACACACATTTGATGTTATTCCCACTTCCCTGCTATGTGGAGTGTTGCTGGGTTTTACTGTTGGTCTGTCTAGTAGCCAGCCTCACCAGCTGGTCTTCAGTACCTCAGGGGTAAAGATGGAAAGATTTCATGAAAGTTGATTCACCTCAAATGTTTAGTTCAACACTGAAAAACATGCTAAGAAACTATCCTACCATCTACATTTTTGCCCATGGGCATAAAGTAGGCAAGAAGAACTGTCATACATAAATTACCCTCACAGTGCCTCAGCTCGCTTTACAGGCCACCCTCACGTGCATTTCTACTCTACTCCCATGGACTCTACTCCTTCGGTGTCCACATTGCTCAGCGTATGCTGCTTCTAATGTGTGATTCTTGCCGCTGTGACAGATGAGCTCCCTAGACCCTCTTGCTACAGAGCAGTGATGCTACGTGGGTGGTGGTCTTTACCCCACAAGACACCAGTCCACCAATATCCACGTTTCAATTGACAAATGCTTCAGAGTCCTTTGCCTGGGGGTCTTGTGAGCATAGTGGTCACTACACTGCACTCTGAATAGCATAGTCTTTCATTGCTGCTGTCTGTGGAGGAGGGAAATCTAGGTCTTCCTCTATCATAATATGCATTGTGCCAAGGCAGTGTTAGTAAAGATCTTTCTAGACATAGGTAGGACTCAATGTAAAGGTGAGCCACCATACAGAATCCTCCTTGGCCTTTTCGGTGACTCTAACTTCGTATGCATAGAGATCTTTTTCTCTCTTGGGATCCCTTCTCTCTCAGCCTCTATGCTCTGCTTCATTACTAAGGTGAATGCCCCAGTTGACCAGACAATCCTAAACTCCCACCATTAGCAGAGGGGGAAAGGAGCCCCAGTTGTGGAGTGGCTTACAAGTTGGATGGCTAACTTCAAGGTCGGATCCAACCCCACCAGTTCATACCCACCCAGCAGTAACAGTACAGGAAAACAGTGGCGTCAGGCATCCACGCGCCTCCTTTCCTTACCTCCTTCAAGTTTTCACTCAAAAGTCACCTCTAGAGAGAGGCCTTTCCAGACCATCTGTTTCACATGTTAACACAATTCCCACCTGTTATATAAACCACAGTGGGTTAAGCATTGGGAGTCTAACAGCTAGTCCAGTGGTTCAAACTCAGCAGCCACCCTCTGGGAGATTGATAAGACGGACTGCTCTCATAAAGATGTGTGGTCTCAGAAACTCTAAGGAACAATTCTACTCTGTCTCATTGGGTCAGCGTACTCTCCTCAGTGGCGGGAGAAATGATGTGGGTGGTATCTGTGTGTGGTTCCACCACTTGTTCTGCCAGTCGAGCCACGGTACTCTCATTGCCTCATATGCAGGTGAAAGTTAGACATGGAATAAGGAAGACAGAAGAAGAACTGATACATTTGAATTGTGGTGCTGGAGAAGAAGATTGGAAATACAAGGGACTGCGAGAAGGACAAACCATTCTGTCTTGGAAGAAGTATGGCCAGAGTGCTCCTTAAAGTGAGCCAGGATGGCGAGACTTTGTCTTACATACTTTGAACATGTGGTCAGGAGGGACCATGCTTGGTCAAGTGGAAAACGAAGAAATTCCTCCACGAGATGGACTGACACTGTGACTGCCACAATGGGCTCAGGCCGAGGAACCATTGCGAGGATGGCCCAGGACCCGGCAGTGTTTCCTTCTCTTGTGCACGGGGTCACTCTGGGTGAGAATCAGCTCAGTGGTAGCTAACAATAACAATGTGCCTAAGGTTTTATTTGTTATGTTTATGAGGCAGGTATATTTTAGGTCCATCTCTTCTGAGAAACAAAAGAGATTAAACAAGCAAACAGAGAACAGTTAGGCAAAAGGAGGGCATCAAGCTGCATGAAGATTACCCAGGAGCAGCTCAGAAGGGACAAAGACCTTCCCTCAGAGCTGAGAGAGCCTTCCCTGGGGCTCCACCCTGAATTCAGGCTTCCTGCCTCTTATCTGTGAGAAATTAAATTTCCATTTGTGAAGGTCACTAAAGGGTGGCATTTCTGTCATAGCAACCATAGATAACGCCATCCCAAGTTCCCTAGTCCCTCCGTATTTCACTGTCTTGTAGTTATTATCTTCATGAGTATTTATTTTCTTATTGTCTTCTCCCATCAAAATATAAGCTCTGTGTTAGTCTGGGTTCTCTACAGGAGCACAACCAATGATGCTAATATGTGTATGTATACAGAAAGACATGTGTAGCAAGAAACGGCCCATGCAGTTATAGGAAAGGCTAAGTCCAGTCTGACTCAAGTCGGTGGATCAGATGTTAAGCTGGAGGCTTCTCCTGCAGGACCTCTTCTCCCAGTTTGGGAAGAGGCTAAGCGGGAAGGTGATGAGGGGTGACAGCGCCCAGTCCCGGGGCTTTGGCTTTATCAACTTTGAAGGCACGAGGAAGGCAAGTAGGCAGCGATGATCACGCAGGGGAAGGAGGGGGAGCGGGCCGATGGTCTCCGTACACCCAGAAGCGCTTGCAGCTGAAGGGCAAGTTCAAGCAAATGAAGCAGGAACCACTACCAGGGCTCGAATCTGTATTTGAAGAACCTAGGTGACTCCATCACCAACGAGATGGCCCCACGGCATGATGACCAGTGCAAACAGGGAAGTGACAGAAGGTAGCCACAGCAAAGGGGTTGACTTTGTGTGGTTTTCTTCTCCAGAAGAGTCACTAAGGCCATGACTGAGACGGACAGATGCATCTTTGGCACCAAGCCACTGTACGTGGTGCTGGCCCAGAGCAAATAGGAGCGGAGGGCTAGCCTGTCCAAACCAGTACATGCAGCGCCTCTCCACCATTCGGCCCTTGGCAGCCCCCTCCTGGGCTCTTTCAAGCAGCTTCTTCCTGCCCTCTGTGCCCCAGCCTGCAGCCTGGTCTGCACACTTTGGCTCTAACACCATGGCCCCCATCTGGCCTCCACCAAGTGGGCAGCCCAGCCACCGAAACCGTCTTCTGCCCACCGTCCAGCTGTGTCAATGGTTCGGCCACCAGCTAAGCCTAGGTACAAGGTAATGAACTCCATGTTAGGTCTCATCACGGAGTTCATTACCTTGTGTTTGATCACCTCAGGGGAGATATTACTGCCAGACCACTGAAAGCCTTAGCCCAACCACGGTGACCCAAACCTACCTCTCAAAAGCTCAAAGAAGGCAAGGGTTTTCATATCATTGGATCACTATGTGAATGGGGCCCACCAGCCACTTGGCCCTCAACAACTATTTGGAGAATGAATTCCAGATTAAATTCCAGATTCAGGCTCAGACTGACAGTCCATGTATGGGTTGTTTTATTTGTTGTTGTCTATTTGTTTTTCAAATAAATACTAGACACTCTAATATCTCCATGAGGCAGTAGGATGAAGTGAACTTTCTTAATATGGCTCTTCTATCCATCTCTCAATAACTCCCACCAAATGATTGGGTGGGATCACGCAAAGAAGGTGTGTAAAGCACTAATAGAAGGGACTGTTCAGTTTTGCTTGCCATCCCCGTGTGCATGAGACAGCCATCTCTGACGCAGAAACTGAAAGCCTTCCCAGAATGATCGGAGAAGAGGCACCGGTAGAGCATGTATGAAATCTTGCCTGAAGTGGCAGAGGCAGTAGGGGCCATACCCCACCGACACCAGCTCCTGAGGCCAGGAGGCCGGAAGACAGAACCGAGAACCAACACCGAAACTCTAAGGCTGGCAGCAGCAGAGAGGATCGGCTGTCTGGCCCATGGATGCTGGTAAGAGGCTAAGGAACCTCATGGCTAAGAGTCTGAGGACCAGAGAGGGAGACTTGTCTGCTAGCTGAGAAGCAATATGCGTTCTGATCCTGGGAACCTGTTACCTTCTTTAATAACCCCCCATCACTGTGAGTGTGGTCTTTGAGTTCTGTGTATCCATTGCCACAAATTATCAAATGCAGCAGAAAGGATAGTCTCATGGGAGGAGCAACTGATGTCAGAATCAGGTAAAGGAAGAGAGAAGATGTCTGCTCTCTGCCTTCTGCCGTCTGCTCGTCGGCCTGGGACTGGGGCAGAGGTGGACCCTCCTTCTCCTTTGTGGAGCCAGAGGAGGTGAGGTGCGGCCCTGATGTCATTTCACAGGTAGCTTTTGTTCTCATCGATGAGGGGACTCAGGTGTTTAAAAACTGCAATGGCTTTTTCAGTATTACAGGGACAATCTGGGCATTAGCAGATATGATCCAGACTTCTCCCCTGTGGGGCCTTTGATTTTTAAACACTATGTTTAAAAATTAAAAAAAAAGAAAGAAAACCATTTGACCATGACCGTGGTGAAGGAGCTTGGTTGACTTTCATCACTAACAGTGAATTCTTTTCCGTTGGTTTAGTATTTCTGGTGGTAACGACTATTCGGATGATTACCACGCTTAACTCTTGGTCAGATCCCCACTGCTTTTCTTCAGGTTAAGTGTTTGAGCTGCTTATTGTTGATAAAATATGTTAGTAGACACTAACAAAAAGTAGGAGGGTTTTGTCTTCCATTCATTGTCCTTAAGTCACCATTATCATGGAAAGCCATTTTCACTAGGAAAAAGTCTCTCAGAACATAATTTGCGAACTAAAACCAGCACAAAACACGAAGCCAAAAGGTAAGCGCTGATTTCCTGATACATGAAGAGACGGTGGGAAGCATGGCAAAGGCAAATTGGTCTACAAAACACTTGCCAGCTTCTGAGACTGCTTCTGATGGAGAGGTCAGGGACTCCCGGCTCTTCTCCAAGATATCCAGGTCGAATTCTGAGTACACGGATTACTTTAACGCCAATGTCTGGCTGTGCACAAACTCACCTCAGGTCCAACCAAGCGTGCAGCTCGCAGAACTGCCAGTCCCAGAGAAAGACATTTGTTACCTGAGGAGAGAAGCTAATCTCGCAGTGTTGAACGTACATGAGTTTATAACCTCAAACATTCACAGCCTCGGGTTACCCAGAGGGAACAAAAACAACAACTTCTAGATCAAAAAGAGGTCTGAGGAGAACTCCAGAACAGGCACACTAAAATAAGAGACTTTTGGAAATAATACTGAAAACAAAGCTAAAAGTTTTAGCTAATTTTCCAGGAAGAAATAAATGCCCGGGAACAACAACTTTACATAAAAGGAAAATTGTAAACCTAAGATCTCACAGGCAGTGTGACCACTTTAGATGTGAACTGTTTGAATTAATCCAACACCTTCGAACTCTGTGAAAAGGACAGGCTCAGAGGTTCCCGATTTACTTACGGCAGCCTCTGTGAGGGAGCCTGTATGCTTAGAAGGTCGTGTGCTAAGTATGTGTTGTGGCCCTCAGATATGCTCTCCTGTTTTCCAATCTCCTATTTTGCTAACAGATAACATTCTCGAGCTAAGAAATAAAAAATGCTCTTATAATAACATCTGTTCCCCAGAGGGACGCCTTGGAAGGTAGCAGTCAGTAACACAATCAGATATCTAGGGTTATCTCACTTGCCTGCCAAAATATCACTCATAACTATTAAAGTAAGCTGAAAAACACCATTACATCAATGACAGAAAAGGCATGATTGTTCTTATTTCTGGAATGCCGTCTGATGTGAGTCAATTCACTGGGTGGGATTGCACTGGGAAATGACTTTAGGAATGTTTTAAACCGAGGAAGGACAGAACCAGGGCCGTGGAATACAAACATAAAGAAAAACCATAAAATCAAACTTCACCAGCAGACAAGAACAGGGACCAAATGCAAAGTAAAATGTGGAGCGACAGAATCACACACCCCTCCCCACCCCCATCCTTTCCTCACCCCTGGACAAGTATAAGCCTATGACCAAAGAAGACTGTCATGTGCTCGGGCTCTGAAATCAGAAGCTTCCCAGAGATAGTAAGATGCAGGTCCAGTGCCCTGGGTGCTGGGAGGAGAATCTGCATTAAGTTCTGCTACTCCCATCCTTGCAACTCCACATGCTGCTCCTGAGCTTTCTGAACCCTTTTTGCTTCCTCTCTTCTTTGAGAGTGACACTATAACCTTCCAATAACGTTCTGATTTTATCTGGTATTGTCTTTAAGTTTTATATTTATATTTCAGTTAGCCAGAGTCTTTTTCTACAACCCTGAAATACGAAGAGATATAGGAACACTAAAAGCACTTAATAACACAGGCAAAAATTCAAACTCCTTGTAATCGATTCCCCCTTTCTACCCCACATTCCCTTCACCCTCCAGACATCGCCCCTCTCACCACTGGTCCTGAAGGAGTCATCTGTCCTTGATTCCCTGTGTTTCCAGTTGCTATCTGTTCCAATGTACATCCTCTGGTCTAGCCAGATTTGTAAGGTAGAATTGGGATCATGATAGTAGTGGGGAGGAAGCATTTAAGAACTAGAGGAAAGTTATGTGTTTCATCGTTGCTGCCCTGCACCCTGATTGGCTCATCTCCTCCTCACAACCTTTCAGCAAGAGGGTGTCCAGTTGCCTACCGATGGGCTTTGAGTCTCCACTCTGCACTCACCCACCTTTACAATGATATTTTTTGTTCCTTGATGCTTGATACCTGATCCCTTCGACAGCTCACGGTCATACATACTGTTGTTCTTCTTCCATGTGGGATTTGTTGCTTCTCAGCTAGATGGCCGCTTGTTTATCTTCAAGCCTTTAAGACCCCAGATGCTATATCTTTTGATAGCCAAGCACCATCAGCTTTCTTCACCACCTTTGCTTATGCACATGTTTGTCTTCAGTGATCGTATCAGGAAGGTGAGCACCCACTGATCTGATTTTTAGTTCTTTGATGTTTGATAACTGGTCCCTTCTGCACCTCGTGGTCAGAATCTAAGTATTGCCTCCTCCCTGGGGGAGGGACAGCAGAGAAGGGAGGGGGAGACATCAGACAGTGTAACTTATGACAAAACTATAATAAGTTATGAATTATGAAGGGTTCATGAGTGAGGGGGGAGTGGAGAGAGAGGGGGAAAATGAGCAACTGATATTAGGGCTAAAGTGGAAGGCAAATGTTTTTAGAATGATGAGGGCAACAAATGTACGTATGTGCTTGACACAATGGATGGATGTATGGATTGTGAAAAGTATTGTATGAGCCGCCAATAAAATAATTAAATATATATATAATTTTTTTTTAATTTTTTAAAAATTCAAACTCCAAGAAACTTAGATCATGAAAATCATGTTCTCATGCCATAATGAAAGACACCCACAGGCCCATCTTGGTTTATCAGCATTCACCTCAATCTGGTTAGGTCTTTGGGAAATGACCTACCTTATAGTGTTCTAAACACCCTACCCCACGCAAAGGGAAGCCTATTGAAGACCAGGAGAATGAGTATAATGCAGAGCAAATTAGATACACTTTTCAAATCTCCATTATCCCATCTAGGAAATAGGTTAAAGCAGATTATCTGTAAAGCTTCCTCTTTATAGATTGTACCAGTATGTGTATTTTTAATGTTACATGTATAGACTGACACACACCAACTCTTGATTTGCCCTCCCCTCCCTACTCTAACATCAGGAGCCATCATGCAGCCATGGCTACATGTTGGGCAACTCACTGCCCACGATTAGCAGTTTGAAACCACCCGTTGCTCCTCCAGAGAAAGACGGGCTTTCTCCTCTCGTCAAGTGTTAGAGCCTGGGGAACTCACGGGGACAACTCTACCCTGGCCCCCAGGGTCTCTGTGAGTTGGCATCAGCTCCATAGCAGGGAGTTGGGTTTGGGTTTGTGGGAGTCCAACATCAAATGGGTGCTGTGAGGCAGCATTTCCATTGAACACCAGTCACTAGCCAGGCCAACCTGTGCTGTGCTGTGACTTTTCTCTACAGCTCTGCAGAGTCTCCTTTTGTGATGGAAATCAGGCCTGCTCACATTTTCCCTTTTCCATTCTCCTTCTCTGGTTGGAAAAAAAAAAAAAGAGTTATAATTAGAATCTAGAAAATACTGTAAGAATAAATACAATGTATCCTGTTTTTATAAAAGGTCATTCTTTCAAGTTATCAAAGCACTTTATAACAAACACCTAATTGATGGTCCCAGCCTCCTCTGTAGGCATAAAGCTCTATGCTCGGATTGCAGAAGAAACTAGAGGGAGTCAACAGAATTTTAGCTGGTCATTTTACATCTGGGAACAAGACATTCAGAGCCTATCTATTTTAGAACACCGTATTTCAGAGAGCCAAAGGAACCCAGTTGTAGAGTGTGTTAATGTTGACCCAGAAATATGTGTAATACATTTAGAGTGAAAACACAGTGGAAGACGTGTGCAAATAGCAAAGAGTCCATCCTGAAACAAATAGCTATTACGGTGGTTTACACGGGGCATCTTTGGTGATTCTAGTTGATGACTTCCGTGACACTTCAGTGTAAGTGAGCCGAGTCTAGTTTACCACACAGTTGCTGAGGTTGTAGTATGTACAGCTCAAATTCACTGACACTGACCATCAGGACAATAGCTACAAGTCACTCATTTAGAGCAAAACGATATTTCCAGGTAGCACCAGCATCATGTTTACCTAGAATGTCCCCAGAGGACAGAGAAAGTTGAAGTGCAAAGTCATTGGATCATGCCTAGTTAGCATTCAATCATCTCCTTGTTTATTTATTCAAAAATAATCATTATGTTCCTCATCCGTAAAAGCAAAGCAAGTCCTGAGGCATGTCGCAACACAGACGAACCTGGAAAAACCCCTGCTGAGAGAAAGGAACACATAGGGTGTCGTCTCATTTATATGAAATGCACAAATATATAGAATTCAACGATTATGGGTGGCCAGTGGTGGGAAAGAGGGGAGTTTTGCTTATGGGGCATTGAGTTTATATTAATGGTGGGGGGACAATTTGTAAAGCATAGCAAGAATGCTTGCACAACATGAAGAACATAATCAAGGTGACTGGACTGGACATGTCGGAATAGTTGAGATGGGATACAGTGTTTATATATTTCCCCCCAATAAAATTCTAATGAATAATTATTATCTCATGCTTTCCATGTGCCAGGCACTGTGCTATGCAGTCCACCACATGCTTCCTTCATGAATCCCTTAAGCACATTCTCTCCACTTGGAGAAAGAGAGCCCAGAAGAACGTCCAGCGATGGAGAAGTGGAAACCCTGCCTTGACTTGCTCAAAGGCGGCCCTTCCTGACTTCCCCGTGGATTGTTTCCGGGGCGATGAGTCCAGTTTCTCCAAGGAGCCAGACCTCAATTCTTGATACAGACTCATAAGGAAAATAGATGTGTCTGGGAGCCACATGTGTCCGGGGGGACCTGTGAGGAACTGGGGGAGAATTTTTCAACAGCCTTTGAACTGCCGAAGTAAAACCTACGGGGAAGACACTTGCGAATTCTCAACGTGGAGAGTCTCTTCCCTACTCTGACCCCAAGAGATGAGTGTAGGCCACATCTCCACTGGGCAGGAAAGGAAACCTTTTTCTCGTGCCTACTCTGTCAAACAGTAAACAAGACTTTTCTAATCCTATCATCTTATTTTCAGCTGCCCTTTTGGTGAGCTTGTTCCTGATGACCCTCTTAAAAATTGAAAACCCAATTTGATACACAATACAGTTTATGTATGGGTCCGCTTACTCCCTGCCTCTCTTCTCCAGAACGTAAACTCCCGACGTTGTAAGCATCTGACGATGACAACTGAGTTCTTTCTCCTCTGAGTTCCAAACCAATTGGGAAATTAGATCAGAGGTTAGAAGGCTCTCTAACACGTTTGCTTTATTCCTGGTAATTTGCCTGAAGAAAGCTCTTCTGATGGAAGGCAAAACGAGAACCTTGCCTCTTCCCCCATCCACACACATCACAAGCAGAAGACCTAGAAAATCACTGAGTTCTCCCCGGGAGGAAAGAGGGAGAACCGCGTGTCCCTGCAGGAGGCAGGCCAAGAGACGAGGCAAGAAACACCGGGCTCTTGCTCCCAAAATGTGGCCCTTGGACCAGCAATATCACAGTCCCTGGTGTGATTGCTCACAGAATCAAACCCCACTCTAGACCTACTGGAGCACAATCGACATCGTCATGAGATCCTAAGAGGCCCCTGTGCACACTGATGTTTGAAGAACTGATGGACAACAACCTTTAATAATTTAACTTTGCCACACATATATAAGCCAATGGATACACAACTGGTCATGTCAGCGAGCCAGTGAATCCATCCTCTTTCCATCTGTAGGTATAAGCGAGCACCCTCCTCAGCCCAAATTCTGTCAAAAGAGGGCAAACGTGACTATTTGGAAAACTATGCTGGACTGGTTTGGCTTTGGAAATGTTCTGTACTTTAGGTTTGTGGTTTGGTTTGGTCTTTGGCCCTGTCAGAGTGTCTCTCAGAGGTGTCATGTCAATGGAGGTCACCCTCTTGAAGCTGTGTTACGTGCTTTTCTGTGTTTTGACCTATGAAACCCTGGATTGATAGATCTGTAGGGACAGCAATAAGGGGGTTGTGGGGATACGGGTACAGTAGTTGAGGGGGCGGCGGTAAAAGGGAGATGGTGTCGAAGAGTCCATGTAGAAAAAGAATGGCTGGAAACTGATTGTGGTCGCAATTGTACAATTCTACTTGATGTGGCTGAAACATAGAATGATATTTTATACGTATTAAATCCAGACTAATTACACACACGTGCGCATACAACGAGCCCTGGTGTCACTGCTGGATGAGCACTGGACTGCTAAATGTGAGGTAGGCAATCCAAACCCACCAGCAGCTCAGGAGGATGAAGACGAGGCTGTCGGCTCCTGGGCACGGTGACAGCCTCAGCAATCCTGTATCGGATTACCCGGAGTCCGAATAAGCTCCGTGACAAAGTGTTTGCTGGTCACGGCTTTGTCACTGTGAGTCAGAATTGACTGGACAGCAGTGAGTGAGCTACTTCTTTGTTTGCAATATTGTAAAGGGCAGCCAGAATTTCTCCCTTTATATTTCTATCATCTTGCGCAATCTCCGACAAAGGGGCTAATAATGAATTCCTGCTATGTGGGCAGGTGCCCTGGGGGTGTAATGGGTTACTCATTGTACTGCTAACAGCAAGGTTAGCAGTTTGAATCCACTGGTCTCTCCACAGGACAGAGAATGAGGCTTTCTGATCTGGTAAAGATTTATAGTCTCAGAAACTCAAAGGGGGAGTTCTACTCTGCTCTACCAGGTACTCATGAGTCGGAATTGACAGTGGGTTTGATTCTATGGACTCTCAAATGAGAGTTCTTAGTAAACTACAAAGGTTGATCTGGTTATATGAAGCCTGTTAAAATAAACACTAAAATGTCGTCATCCATTTTCATTTTGCTCTAGTTATTCTTATTTTCTGTTATCTTTTCGAATGAGGGCTTTGTTTTCTTTTCTGTGGTCTAGCTTGTTGTTATTATTGGGTTTGGAGGCTGGGGGCAGTTGTTTTTTGTTTATGTTTGTTTTGCTCTATATGAAATCCAGGATAAGTAAATCTATAGAGATAATAATGGGATTCATAATTTTGGGGGGTTATGACAGAAGAGTTTGGGGATAAATGGAAAGCTAATAATAATGAATACAAGAAAGAAGGAAATGTTCTAAAATTGTAATAATGATTGCACAACTCTTTAATATATTTAAACAGACAGTATGACATGTGGATTATATTTTAATAACACTGTTAAAAACATTTTTAACTTCATCATAAAAAATATTTTAAGTTGTCATTGTACTTTCAACTCACGGTGTCCCGCGTGTGTCAGCACGTGCATTAGAATATGACCGTGTTCCCCAGAGTTTTTAATGATTGATTTGGGGCGGAGTAGACTAGCAGGTCTTTTTTCTGAGGTGCCCCTAAGAGGACTCACACCTCCATCCAAGTAATCAAGCTTGCTAATATTGCTGGAGAATGCTGAAATACCTGGACTTCCAAAAGCACAAACAAGGCTGTCTTGGAAGAAGTTCACCGAGAAACCCGCTTGGAGGCAAGGATCCCAAGACTTCTTCTCACACACTTTGAAAATGTCTTCACGAGAGACCAGTACCTGGGGAAGGGCATCCTGCTTGTGAGTGGAGGGCAGCGGAGAAGAGGAAGACCTCCAGGGGCTGGATTGACACAGTGACTGCATCAGCGGGCTCACGACAATTGTGAGGACGGAGCAGGACCGAGCGGGAGTTCCCTCTGTTGTGCAGAGCTTGGCCCTGCGCTGGAACCGACGTGATGGCACCCAATCCCACCACCCTAGGGGAGAAAAACTAAATCCATAACCCTTCTGCAAGGTTTAAGTATCCAGTACCTTTGCTGTGGGGGTGGGGTGTATCTCTCTATATATACACTTTCACTGCCATTGAGTGATTGCTGACTCATAGCGATCAAACGCCTGTGGGTTTCCAAGACCGTGACTGGTCCAGTCTTCCTGCCACAGAGCTGCTGGCCGTGTGGATTGAAGCCCAAAATGTAACCACTACACCACCAGGGCTCAGACGTGTATGTGTGTGTATATTATATATACATACATATATATATACACATTTTTTTAATTAAAACGTTGGCTTCACATGGTTGGCTTTAATTCATGAAAAACTGAAATTAAAGATAATTAACTATTTTTCAACTTCTGTTGTCATTAATCTTGCACAACTCCCAGTGTCTTCACAACCATACAAATACTTTTATATTATCAGGCTAAATCGGTATTTATTTAGGCAAATACTAGGCAAATTACTTTCATATCACAGTATCGGGCTAGTCAAAAATGTGCAACGGTGATGTCCGCCTGCAAATCAAATGAAAATGTCATAATATGCTAATATGTAATGGGCCGATCCCTCTGAGATGCAGATGAGGAACTGAGAAGGCAAAGTTTGAAGATGGGCTACTGTATTTTCAAAAGTGGACAAAATATTTAGGCGTATTATACATATCTTCTCATTGCTTTGGAAATTCAGAACTAGCGTCCATCCTGCTGTGCCTGCAACTTGCCAAAGGACATAAAGGAGAAATGGCTGTCCGGAAATATACCCGCAATAAAACAGCAGTTACTTTTTTGTTTTGTATTGTTGTGTTTTATTAGCAGGTAATGAGCTGCTTTTTTTCCCCCCTTAGTTACAGAAGCATAAATTTTACATTGTCATTTATTTCAAACCGATTAAACAACATTTACATAATTCAAGGATTATGAAGCTTTTCCATGGGCCTCTCCTTTTATCTTTACAAGAAAACAATGCTAATAGTTTCCTTTTTCCTAGACTCAAACAACTATTGACTATCCCTTCTTGATGTAGACTTTCAAAATGCAAAGAAAGGTTGGCAAGGGTTCCACATCCTTGTATAAAGTCTGTGCTTAAGCACTTGTATAAATTCATAAGGAGTACTTCTTTGGAGAATTGATAATGTCCAACATTCAGTATTGGTGTACTACGGGCTGTCAGTTACATTTAGTGTACTCATTCATGGGAATCCACTCTGTTAATCTTCTGTTTGCACCAGATTTCAGGGAAGCAAGGTGATCAGAAAGCACTGAAGTTAACATAACAATTCCCTTAAAAAAAAGAAAGGCCAAGATATTATGGGTCCAAATTTCAAAGCAAAGTCACTACATTTGCAAGTTTTAAGTCCCAGTTGGCAGTTTTTCCAAACACAGTGGTCAGGAACTGAAAAAAATAAACACGTGTTTCCAGGATTTTCATTTCACATGCCACACAAAAGTAATATTCCAACCATGTTCTCACTCTTTTAAAATGTCTCTCTCAAGGCAGAAAGCTTTGCTGTTTGTGTTACTTTTAGGTAGATTTTACAAAATAACATTAAGGGGCATGGTAAATACTACTTTCACTGTATAAATGGAAGTTTAGACTTCCCCAAAGGAGTTTCTTTAAAAATAAATCAATCAATCAATAAATAAAAGGGATTTGTTGAAAAATATGGTCTATCATTAGGCAGAGAATATTTTGTGTTTTAAAACTGAGACTTGGGTTCAGAATACTTAGCACTTTACACCTTCCAAGAATCTTAATTTTTTTTTCAAAGAGTCTCTATACAATTCTCAGATAGCCAGTCTAACAGTGTTCCCTTGTTGCCAAGTGAATAATTCTGGTAAATATATAACGTCCCTGAAGCTTAACAGAGGCTGTAGCTGTAAGAGGATAGAAATTCAAAGGTATATTTCCTATTCAAGACAGAAGAAACAATCGTGTTACGATCCACAGGGTTTTCATTGACTGATTGGTAGAAGTAGACGGCCAGGCCTCTCTTCCAAGTCTGTCTTAGACAGGTAGCTTGGTTGAAGACTTTTTAGCACCACAGTAATATGTAAGCCTCTGATAAGAAGCCAGTAGTGTCTATGCGGAGGTGCACTGGTCAGGAACTGAACCTGAGTCTCTATCTTCAGTATCTACTTTTCTTTTGAGACACATCGGGGTGGATTCAAACTACCGTCTTTCCATTTATTAGCCAAGCACTTAAGCAGTTGCACCTCCCAGGGTCACAAAATGTCCCATTAATTTGCCAGGAGCCATGGAAGAACCTTGCCAACTGATCTCCCTGCCACCAATCTCAGCCCAAGTGTTGTCTTCTAACATTTGAGTCTGTAGTGTTTTTAGTAGACATGAGTGCTTCCTGCTTCTTTCTGATGGCACCAGACTCCTCAATATCCTATGAGGAGCCTTAATTAAGACAACTTCGCCCCTTCCACCCATCAACCTTCCTCCCACACAAAGGAAAGGGCACTGCCTCATTTCTCTCAAAACAGATACAAGTTGCATGGAGAACTTCACCTTCCAATAAGACATATCACATCGCAAATCCTGCCCTCTCCTCTGACCCCAGTCACGGCACCTCACCAACTCTAACATCTCTTAGATCAGTACAATTTTTTAAAGATTCAACTCAAAGCTTTCCCTGAACCCACACCGGATCAAGTGTCCCCATTTTCATATGATCTACTAGCACGATCTTGTGCTACTGAAACCAACCAAAGGACACCAGGAAGCTAAGAAGAAGGAAAAATAATTTGAAATCGGTTAACATTTTAGCTGGCACTAATTTGATCATTTAATGCCATTTTTTGCTTAATGAAAGAAAAATGAACTCACTGCCCTCAAGTTCATTCCGACTCATTAATAACATTGGTAAAGCGAGACAAAGGCGGGACACCACTGATAAAACTCATATCCTGGCGAAATAGCCACATGGCAGCCGAAAACCGTATACCCTAGCTTGTTGTGCATTCTTTCCAAAAGTTGGGACTTTTTAAAAATGCCATGGGACACAGGGAAATTTGTTAAAGATCGGGACTGTCCCACCAAAAGCGGGATGTCTGGTCACCTTACATGGGAGAAGGTAGAAGTGCCCCGGTGGGTTTCCAAGACTGTTTATGTTTAAGAAAGAAAGAGAGAGAAAACAAGTATAACATGAGTTTTTCCATCAGCAAGACCTTAAAGGCTTTGTTGGTTCCAAAACTCTGTGGGTGCCTTCCCTTAGTGTCCCCCAAGCAAGAAAACCTTATTTTTCTTTTTTTCATTAACTGACCTCAGCTAGAATGCGAAACCCTTTGAATAAAAACTATGACTTTTCTTATTTATCTACCCAGTGGTTATTAAAATCCCTGGTAGATATTAGGAGTTCAATAAAGGAAGAGGAACAGGAAAAGAAAAAAGGTCAAGGAATAGAAAGTAGGAGGTAACAAGGAAGAGAAAGAATAAAAGAGGTAGTAAGAAGTAAGTTTCTTCCATCCCTAAAATTTCTGTACTTCTAATTGTGAAACTACTTTGAATGCCCCTTTTGTCCTAATAGCTTTGTTAGCGATTTAAAGAAAAGCAACGTTGAACAGTTGAGCAACCCTGAAGGCAGCTAAAGTCAATCCTTGTCAATCCCAGTGTCTCTAAGATAAAATGACTATTCCGTAGCTCTACCATAGAATACCTTTTATTGGGTGCGTAAGCAAATGTGCTGAAGAAAGCTGATGGTGCCTGGCTATCAAAAGATCTAGAGTCTGGGGTCTTAAAGGCTTGAAAATAAACAAGCAGCCATCTAGCTCAGCAGCAACAAAGCCCACATGGAAGAGACACACCAGCCTGTTGATGAGGTATCAACAGGATCAGGTAACAGGCATCAGAAGACCTCAAACAAACCATATTGTTGAGAATGAGGAGGGTTGGAGTAGAGACACAAAACCCATCTGTAGACAATGACCCTCACAGAAGGGTCACAAGAAAGGGGTGAGTCAACCAGAGTTCAGTATAGCACTGATGAAACACAATATTCCTCTGGTTCCTTGAGGCTTCCTCGCCCCCACTATCCTGACCCCAGTCCTTCCTTTCACTTCGGGCAAGACCAGAGCATGCACACTGGTACAGAAATGAACTCATGATACACGGAATCCAGGTCAGATAGACCCCTCAGGAACAGAAATGGGAGTAGCAATACCAGGAGGGTAAGGGAAAGGTGGAGGGAGGACAGGAGGAAGGGGAACTTATTGCAATGATCAACACATAACCACACACACACATGAGGGGGACAACAGAAACCATGAGGGAAGGTTGGTGTAAGATATGAAAATAATAACAATTTATACTTTATCAAGGGGTCACAATGGAGGGGGAAGAGGAGCTGATAACAAGGTCTCAAATAGAAAGTAAAGGTTTAGAAAATCGATGCCAAAATTTAGTGATGGCAACATAGGTACAAATATGCTTGATACAGTTGATTGTATGGATTGCTCTAAGAGCTGTAGGAGCCCCCAATAAAATTATCTTAAAATGTACATATGTATACATATATATACCTTTTAATATGAATCCAAGTGACTTTGAGCTCCCAACACACACAAAACTAGTCATTTTTCTCCCCACCCCACCCCCTCTTGTTTCTTTCACATCTGCTTGAATCCTAATACATATCTCAGGTTACTCTCTGGGTTGTCCAGGTCTTGAGGTGCAAAAACCAGATGATCCAAGAAGTTGGGCAATTCCACAAAGGGACTTTCAGAAGCCTTGACTTGGGACAAGCCAGCAGATATCCTTATGGCAGTGAGTTCCTCTCATGTCAAACCATGAGCACCGATCTCCCTATCCCCTGAAGTTCTCTCGGCACAAAGGGACCTCCCCCAGGGAGTTTGTTTAATGGCACAGACTGTATTGTTATCCAGTTGGTCATGGAACCTATTTTTCCTTCCAGGAAAAGGAAATAATAAAAGGCTAAATAGAGGCATATGTTAAACGAGAGTCAAAGTATTTTTGAAAAGTTATACTGAATTCTTATGACAGGAATTATATTATGCATAATGTAAACATCTGTATTTAAGGAAGATAATGGTTTGGCTCCAGGAAATAATAGCTAAGCAGTGATGACTTAAGCAAATGCTTTACAATCAATGAAAACAGAAATTATATATTATATATTAAGGGATGCTTGGAGAATGGGACAAGAGGTAACTCATACCAATACTGTCTAACACACTAGAGGAAATTAAAGCTCCTATGAAACAGACTCTCCCCAGAGTGGGAAACTACAAAATGATCAAACTTCTTGAAGCTCAAAGATGTTAAATTCTACTATTTAAGCCCCATTACATATGCAGTTACTGGCACCTCCATTTTTACTTTCAATAGAATCCATTCGCCTCTTACAATGAAATATTTAAAGGCAGAATGCTGGCCTGATCACTGAGTTCTGAAGCCCTTAAGACTCAGAGCACGAGTTCGGACTAAGTTGTAATTAACTTCATTGGGAGTTGCATGATAGCAACTTAGAACAGAATTTGGCTGAACATTTTTAGTATTCGTCCACTTGGTAATTACTACTTCAGTGGGAATCTCAAGTAAGAAACCGAGGGCAGAATTTGGCCCACAAAGAGTAGCAGCACACCAAGTAACTAGCCCAATAGAGAATGCCAATAACAGAGTATATTAAAAAATCTCCAATGAAGCCGCTATTAACTCATTGATTCCACTATGAATGTAAATTCAACCAAAATGACTAGCTGAACCTTTCCATTTTTCCACTACTATTAATTGCAAAGCACAATAGTTCCTGAAACTTAATCGTGATTCGCTTTCAAAATTGCTAACATTATGCTTGACCTAAATTTTATTAAAAAAAACCTGGAGCCCTTTTGCTCTAAATTCTTGTTTTAAATTATAGCACCTAGTTGAAAATTTAGAGTATTATCAATTTGACATCTGAACTTAAAGTACGTACATTGAAAAATTGCAAACTGATGCTGCCCATAGGAAGGCTATGTTTTAAAAAGGTGACCTGGTGGGCTACAAATTGATCTACCAACCACAAAGTCAGTGGCTTGAAGCCACCAGTGATGTCACAGGAGAAAGATGCGCTGTCCCTTCCCGTCAAGATTTAAAGTCTAGGAACCCCAAATGGGTGGTTCCACTCCATCCTATCGGTTGCTTTGAGTCAGAATTGACTCGCTGGCAGGGCAGCCAGTTCTTTGCTTGGAAATATCTTTAAAATGTTTTGTTGCATTTGCTAACCTGTTTCTTTCCAGTAACAGACACATATTGGTCGCCTCCTGAGGCACTGAAGAAAATGCATTTCCTGATGATCAACCCACAATCCTCTTGGCCAGAGTTTCGCTTGTCATGAACAACACTTTCCCAACTAACCCTGGTCTTGAAATTCCCCGTTTCAACCCTATCCCTACCCCGGTCTGGCAATCCCAGTTTTCAGTGGTCTCAGAATTGAGAAACCAAAGAAATATCATACTGGAAAATTCTACCCCATAAGACAGAATGTTCTTCCATTGGCCCACCCACCCATCAGTGTTCCGTGTTTGTTAACATTTCTGAAAGATGCCGGTGCAGAGAACAAATTGACGGGGCTCATGTTTGTAGCTGAAATTTCAGAAACGGCAGGAGATTTGTTCGTGGAATCTTAACACCCCTTCAGACTGTCATAAAACACAAAGGAGCAGATTCAATAAAAACTCTGTCCAACTTCCACAACACTAAAGTCTGTGTGAGTCTTCAAAACAAAATCAATTTTTCCAGTTTTTGCGAAGGGCTGTACAAACTTCAGAAGCATGGGAGCCAGCTGGGGCATTTCCTAACTCGTCCCCTAAATTAGTTTCAAAAGTACTTTTGAGGATCGCATTTGATCGAAAGAATTTGCATGCCTCTCTCTCCCCCTCCCTTTGTAAAACATATTTCAGAGAGCGTCACATGGAGAACAAACAACAGAGCTGCCGCATATGTCTCGTGCAGTTAAAAGCTTGAAAACTGGCCTGTAAAAGAGAGTTCTTTGGTACACAGTGAAAAAATATATTTTTTTTTTATTCCATAATCCATACTGCAGGAAAGTTGGGTATCATCCGTTTTAAACGGCGCTGTGTCCACGGACAGCTGTTCTTCATGCATACTGGGAATGTTTCCTTCACATTCCTAAGGACAGAAGAGGCTGACACCAAGCCAGTGCCTCCAGAAATGGGGAAAGCTAAACACGCCCTATACGGATGCTTTTCTTCTCCCCACAAACGTTCTCCCACAACTAAGATCTTAAAACTTTTACTCCACAGCCCACATTCTGAGATTAGTCCAATAACTCGTGTTCTGTCCAAGTAAAATACATTTTGTCATAGGTTGAATATGCTACCTTTCACAGAAGTCTAGGATTTCTGACCAGCAGGGAACATATGTCAACATTATCTATTATTACCCAATGTCAGGACCAGAAAGGGAAGGTGGGAGGTGGCTGTTAAGAACGACTTAAGCGATTTCTAAAAGAGGCATTTGAGAAGTACAAAGCCAGAAGTTTCAAGTGTTTTGTCTTATTTTCGCTGTGTCAGCAACCTGCCACACACATACACACACACACACACACACACACACACACACCAGAGCAAACCTAGTGCTGCCTGCGACCCAACGCCTAGTTCTCTTTTCAATTTTAGCCAACACTTTGCTAAGCTGGAAAGTTTGAAAAATACCCTAGAAAACTTCTCCCCCGGCAAATGAACAACAAAACCCTGTGACCAGGCGCGATGAAAGCAGCTCCCACTCGCTACGAAAAATATTTTTTCAATCACAGAAGCACACAGCTCTCAGATTTAAACAATTTTCTTCATTTTCCAGCTACTAGCCTGGTGTGTAGAGTTGAGTGTCTTTTGTAGCGGTTGTTTGTGTCCTTGCTTGCTCAGAACAGGAGGAACCAGTGGAAATGATGGATGGCAGGGTAGTGAGTTCTATTGAAGCAACTTTCACAAAGGTAAGTGCACAACATTCTCCCCACTCCAGCAAGGCAGCCTGGGGAGACAGTTGCCAATCCCAGATGCATGCTGCTTTCCCCTGTAGGAGGAGCAAATAGACGCCTTCCCCGGGAGCCCAGAGCGGGACATATGTTTTCTTTCTCCTCAAGGTGGGTCACCATGTGGTGCTTCACCTGTCGTGAACCTGTGGTTCACCGTGTGCTTTTTCTGGAATCCTCTGTCACAAAATGAAAATATATTTTGAGGCACTGTGGTTGGGGACAATTCGAGGCTTTGCTCCACAACCTTTGGACCCTGTCGTTCTAGGGAACGAAGGTCAAGAAGCAGAATCGTGAGTTCTCACCTCCTAGCTGGAGCATCCAGAAGAAGAGATTACTTGGGGTCACAGATAAAGATGCGTCTGCTGGTTCAGGCTCGGTCTGGGAGGTATCGGGGTAGTTCTGCTTGGAGAGCCCTCGGTGGTTCTGCAGTTTGCATCTGAGGCATAGTTTCTTGTGGTTCTGGGCCTTTTGGAAAGTCGGGTTTTGTTCACTTATCTCTCTGGTGCCTTTGAAAAGGAATCCTTCCCTTTCCATAAATCACAAACGAAAGATTACAGAATTCAAATACTTAACGAGCTACCTCATTGTAAAGGGACCCTGGAGGCGACAGAAACTCAGTCCCTGGCTGAGCATGTGCCACCGGCCGAGGAGGAAGGTGGACATGCTTGCTGTTTTGACTTTGGGAGGAAGTTATCCTAATGTGTTCTTCCTCATCTCACTCTGCTTTGGAGGACAGAAGTCAGAGGTCGGCAAGTTCCTTCTGTGGGCTACATCTCTAAGGCAAAATGGAGTCTCTGTCTCCACTGAAACACTATTCTTATTGAAGGAAATGGCCCCATTTGTCACGTGATGTGATGTTCTCCAATGCCCCAAACAGAGAGGAGCTTCCTGAAGTTGTTCTAGAATCATGGGCAAGGTGACCATCCCTCAGTTCCTTCGGTTTATCCATCTTCACTTACCTGTTCAGCCGGGGACCACGGGCTCCATGATCAGTGGAGTTAGGGACATGACTGTAGCCGTCAGACAGGAGAAAGTTAACTGACCACCTCTCATTTTAAAATAGCTGCTGTGGGCACCATGTGAGCTAACAAACAACAGAGAACAGGGTGCTACAGAAATAGAACCTGCGCATAGACAGGGTCCTTTGGAATCATTACTAAATGTTACAAATGGAAAGACCTTATAAGTTCAAGTTCAACTTTGATTTTAAAGTTGACCAGAACTGAAGCTTAGAGACATAGGGTCATTTGCCGTGCCTCACCCCTCTGTAAGTGAGCTGACTACACTCTGTTTGGCTCATTAGACCATGGGAATAAACAGATCGTTTGAGAAGACAAGACACTGGTAGAGGGGAACTCAACAGTGGCTGGAGAGTGTCTTCTCGTCGCTGATCCGTGCTAAGACTGCTGGCTACCTACATTTCTTCACTTATGAGTTCGGCTATTTTGTGTGCGTGGTATGTGCACACAGTGAAACAGGAGGATGGCTTTGGCCAGGCTACCATTCTGACTGGGAAATAAGAATTCCAATAAGGAAAACACATCTTCTTAATAGTAATAATATTCCATTTAAAATGTGCTGATAAGATTACAAAATGGTTTACTGTTTCATTTCCATTGATCTCCGAAACAACTGGTTCTTTGAGCACATAGTGTTCTTGTGTCATCACTTCATACCCAGGAGAACTAAAGTTGAGAGGGAGGCAGGCATCTGCTAGAGGTGGCACACTTAGTAACCGGAACAACAGCAAGGAAAACGTTTGGCATATCGCCCCTACCTATCCGGAGGTTCTAGCTTACCAGCAATGGACCCTTGGTGGCACAAGTAGTGGCACATGGGGCTGCTAACCATGAGGTCTGCCGGTCAAAGCTACGTCGTGGGAGAAAGATGAGGCATTCTACTCTGGCAAAGAGTTAGAGTCTTGGAAACCCATGTAGGCCATTCTACTCTATCTTATAGGGTCGTTATGAGATAGGACCAACTCAGTAGCGGTGAGTTTGGCTCTATTTTCAGTTGCCAGCAATAGCTCTAACCTGCTTTTGTAGGTACATAGGACACTTTCATTCCTTCTACACAGATTAGTGGAGATTAGGCACCTTGGGGATTAGTAACATTAAATGTAAAATGAATTTACTTCAAGAAATTTGCTTTGTTAATGAGGAAGTGAAAGAGCTTAGTTTTGAAGATATGAATACAATCACACATAAAAAAATTAATGTTTTCTCTTCATGTGCATTTTGAGATGCTCCGAGTTTAAGAAAAGCTGAAGAAGCAGTTCAAACTACTATTGCCAAGAACTAAGTTCCCTCTTGAGGCTTGAGACATTGTAGGGGTGAAAGTGGAGGAAGGTTTGATTCAGCCATTGGTACTCTGATTGCTTTGTGCTGCTGGTAGATGACTACAAATAGACGTTGTCTTGTAGAGAGATTAACCGACGCTGATGAAAACATCATAATGTACCAATATTTGCTTCTTCGCAACTTTGGAATCCCAAAATGTATGTGAGGCAGAATCTCTAACACACTCTACATAGTAAAATTTACAAAGGAGAAAGAAAAAAGGAACAGCTTGGAAGAGACAAGGAGATTAAAAGATAACGTTGTTTGTGCCTGGGCCTGGTCTCTGAGATGTCAGCTGAGCAGCAAACCCCAGGGCGTTCTGGAAACTTGGGCCAGTTTCAGTGGTGAGCACATTAATTTGCATGATAGCCGCCGAGGTGAATAGGCTATATGTTCTGCTTCAGAGTTATCCTTGAACCTTTCTCTGGTTAATATCACCGCAATTCTTCCTTCTTACACTGGCCCGTGATTAATGGATGACATTTGCCTGAATTTGGATTGAGTGTTAATATACCATATTTGATTGCAAGTGAAGGCCAGGAGCTGACAAGTTCCCTTTTCCAATTTATTTGAGGCTTCTCGCAGAAGAATAGTAAAACATATGATGGATCCAGATGCAGCCAGCTAAAAGCAGACATCAGAAAGAATTATGCCAAATTAATATAACTGAAATAATCATGGAAATGCGTAATCTGGCCAATTATTTTTGACCCTATTCTTACCGATCTGGAGTGCCGCACAGTCAGTCTGGTGGGCTGCCCCACGAGGAATGGTTGTGGGGTTTGAAAATGCCAACTTAGTGTAATTAGCATAATCTCTCAGAAGAAAAGGGTCCTGATATGACTAAAGAGCCGAAAGTGCGTCCATTATTTTTGACTTGGCAATCATACTTCTAGAAATGTGTCCTAAGTCAATAAACAAGAGTAGAGATAAATATCTGGCTATATACAGTGTTTATGCTACTATACTTATAATCATGACAAGATTGGGAACAACCTAAATGTTCAGCAGTCGGGACTTGATTAAATAAACAGTGGTGCAGCCAAGATAAAGTGTTCAGAAAGAATACTACTGAAGTGTATTCAATATCTATTCTTACGTGAAAGGGGGTCAAAATGGTACCGTAGGATATTATTTTTAAGTGTGTAGGTAAACATTCCTAGACAGAAAGTTGGAGGAATGTGTACCAAAATATTGAAATGGTTACACTTACAGGGTTGTGAGTGGATCCTAATTTTCTTTCTTTTATGTATCTGAACTTCCTACATTTTGATTAAGAGAATGTCAAAAGAACTCTTTCTCTTTAAATAAAGAAATGCCCCTGGCACCAAGACCCATACTTGGATAAACAGAGAGAGCTCAATAGAACGGGAGCTCAAACTGTGTAGGGCAGCAACTAGGGGCTACAGCTCGAGATAGATCTGTACTCGCAGAGACCCTTAGACCGACCGTGTCTGGAGTGTTGTGTCCTTGGGGACATCGATGCCATCATCAGTGCAATCTCCTTATTCCTGAGAGGGATGCTTGGACTGATATCCTACTTTGTTTACATGATTCTTTGTTTTCCGGCCTTTAGCTTTTTGCTGTTGTTTCATTTGTTTGTTTTTCCTATCTCTTTGTTTGATTGATTGTTTGCTTGCTGGTTGGTATGTTGCCAGTGCTGGTGTATTTGGTGCTGTGGGGGCTTGATTTTGTCAGAAAAAGACCACCAGAGCAAACCCATGTCATGCATACTCCACGGATCAGCGGGTTGAATCTGGGCTCTTACTTAACTCTCGCCCCCATCCAAGAACAGTTAGCGCTGATAACACGGCCCTGCTGAATACTCACCTTCATGAAACGAGCACTGAAGATAAGGGTGCTACAGCAAAGTGGGGTGAAGAAAGCAGATAATGCCCGGCTATCAATTGCAATAGTGTCTGGGATCCTGAAGGCCTGTGTTCAAACAAGCAGCCATCTAAGCAAGGAGTCAAGTAAGTCCACACAGAAGAAGCACACCAGCTTGTATGATCCAAAGATGACAATAACAAAATTCAAATACGATAAAAGGAAAAGTTTCAGATCTAAAATTGTAAACACCCAATTTGGGGAAGGCTGTGGGGGACAGTGGGAGCCCAAAACCCAACTGCAGAGGATCTAGTCAGATGAAGCCTCTGGCCGATCCCCTCTGCCCACAGGCAAAGGTCGGGAACAGACTTACTATCAAACATAGATCATTGTTATCTTGACTATGCTGGATCAAACTTGATAATTGGTTGGTTGACGTCCCTCTAGACCCAACCTGAATTTGTTCTAGGTGCAAGGAGCTCGTGCTTGCTCCATCACAAAAATGCCTTCCCTAACTTTTTAAACATTGATGGTGGTCTTTTCTTTCTCCCTCGTGTTTTTATTTTTATCTTTATATTACTATTGTTTTATCATTACCACTTTATTTAATTTTTTGTTCATTATTGTTTCTGTTGGGTTTACCAGATTGTGACACACAGAAGGAGTGGATGCAAGGGTTTGTAGGGGATGTAGGGGGGCACCTAGGAGATGGGGAAAGTGAGGGGATTTCGGGAGTAAACAGTGAGGTGGGAAGGGGAGAGAGAGCACTAGAATTGAATGTGATTACACAACTGATTTTAAAGGTGATTTAATCGTAAGGGTGGGGGGAAGAAAGAAAATGTTCTAAAACTGAAAGAAAGAAAGAGAGAGAAAAATGGCAAACAGCATGCAATAGAAATATTTATTAATACAGAAAGAACAAGAGAGGTGATGGACATAGTGTTTATCTTTCTGTCCATTCAAAATAAGCAAACTTTACCAACCAAAATGAAAACAATAAAATGCTACGGTTGTTGTTGATTACTTTTCAGTAGCCATGCCAAAATGTCAGATATTAAAATTATCTGAGGACAGGACTAAACATAGCACCGAGTTCAGCGGACTGCAGCTTTACTATTTAATCTGTTATTATGAGTTGACATAAGCGTACAGTGTCTCCGTTTAATTACTAATAACGGGGAGTAGGCTGTGAGTCATCCTCGGTTCGTTGAAGAATATTAGACCAATCAAACCAAAAGGAGACTTTCATTGCATTTGGTCCTAGTTCCTGCTTTAGAACAGGATTAAAAATAAATATAGAGAAAAGGATGGAGAATATGAGTCACTAGATTTACATGTAACATACTGCAAGCAAGTACTTCATGACTAGGTGCTCGATATCTGAAATGCTAAATTAGAGCAACTTAGAAGCAACTTCTTAATGGAAAAAATCTTAGCATTTTTTATCTGACAGCAAAAGCTTTATCCTATCAACTCAGAATTCATCTTTTTCTTTTTAGAAAAATCTTTCACACGGAGACAAAGGTAAGTCACTATACACCTCAAACTAATTAAAGAGGAATCTTTTTTGAACAATGATACAAAGAAAATGGCAAATGATATTTTGTAGCTCAGACAAAACAGTCATCCACCAAAAGAGCATTGCCTCCTTTTAATTATTAGAATAAATCATTCCATGGAAAACCTTTGGGCACATAGTGAAGATAAAATGAAGATAAATATAGTACAAAACAATGAAAGGCAATGGGTTCTCTATTCAAACAGTAACGTCATCCTTATTGCAGGTGAAATCCTTCAGGAATGACATACCAAGTGGTACCTGATGGAACTCGGAAATGTCTGTGGTCTCAGATAATACCTCATGCAAGTCTGGGAAATAACTTAAACTAATAAAGTTTGACCGGATTTAATCTTCAGTAACTGCTCCTTTCTAGTATTTTCACAAAAAATAAAACATTTGAAGCTTTTCCCTCAAGAAACAATTTTAGCCAAGATGAAAACAAAGATGTAATAGATACTTTAGTCACTATATATGGGATGGATAAATATAGTGATGGAAGTTTGTGTTTGGACAGGTCAACTATTAAACTGTTGGGGCTGGAATGGTAGGACAAAGGGATAGGAAGCTGCCTGCCCTGTTTTTCTTGAGTAGCCTCCCTTTTTCCAGAAAAAACAGTGTAGCTCTAGGAACCCAGGTGAACATCTAGGAAGTTTGATGTCTTTGGTTTTGAGGCCCACGGTAAAGACTTCAAACCGACGCTTGCAAGAACTCTGATTGCTTTGTGGCAGAAAGACACCCTTTTCCTTTATTAAACGGAAGAGACACCAGTAAGGCTAATAAATCACTATCCTGTACAGCCCCAGTAAGACTTCCCCAATGATCCCCGTGATCCTTGGACAAGGTGCCTTTCCTTCAGTGAACAGACCCATCTCTGACCGAGTTCTCTGGCAGTACTGATAGGATGACTCACTTCTCACCTGCCCCAAGAGCGGCTTTGCTATCCCAGCTGGCTCATAATTGTGCACCCACTTTCCATGTGGGTCCTTCAGATTTCCTTCCAGGGACCTATAGCTCTCAAACATGGCACGGCTCACAGAGGAGCATCTGCTCATGAGATACACTGGTGTGTGTGTGTGTGTGTGTGTGTGTGTGTGTTGTTGCTCTTCAAATAAAGGCCCAGCCCCCTTAACTCTGCTGATCTTGAGTAGAACTCCGTCTACTGACCCACATCCACACCATCCTCCTGGCTCTCTCAAAGTGAGAAACTCCCCGTTCCTGAGCCACACAGCTGCCTTAGTGAACATGGGTTCATTCTCTTGATGGACTCGGACTCCATGGCACAAAGTAAGAACACAGGATATAAGAAATAGGAAATCCCTGATAATAACCATGATTTTCACAGAAGAAAAAAGAATCAAGAGTGTAACAGGTGACAATGCACAGCACACTTTTCTCAGTCGATTCAGATACGATGCTATAATGAGAAAAGGAAGTGGATAAATATAGTTTATTTTCAAGATTCTGACCATGAATGTAAATGATGTCAATGAAGGGCTATTTAGGGGTAGTAGAGATGACAGAATTAGGGGGGTTGTTTTCATTTCTGCTAATGCATTTCATCAGATAAGGAAAATGTGGCTATTTTTATAATACTATTTATAGCATTTAGTAGACTCTGTATCAGGGAGTTCCTTACAGATGCTTTGATGCTTTCTTACTTTGTCTATACACTTGCCCTTCAATATCCATTCCTATTTTAGAGAAGGTGTGGAAAACAGAGAGGTATTGACTACATTGTGCACTGCCCAATAGTTAGTTAGTATGAGAACCTGGGTCCTCATAGGTCTATAGATTCTACAACCCTTGCACGAAGACAGGTGAACAAAGCCAGCCAAGAGCTAGGGGTCCATGAAGAGGGATTCAATTGCTTGAACAAACTAGGTCTCAGAAAAGGCTGGGATAAATTGGATACAAAACACAAGCCAAAGAAGAGACATATGCTTTGGAAGGTGGAAAAATACTCCCGACACATTAAAAAAAAAACCCAAAAAGGAAAAGATGCATTAAAAAATTAAATGGTTTTCTGTTTGGAAATAACATTACAGCTAAAGGGAATTGGAGAGATCATCCAGAACATTGACGTGCATAGGTGTCTATAAGAATAAACTGTTTATTTGCACTGAATGACACACAAAAATTTGCTGAAGAGTAGAATTTGGTGCAGCTGGTTTGTCTTGGACTTTAGCCAGTTACTTAGTTACTGATCTCACAATTAGATGTTCTCACTTTCGAGACAGCCCCACAGTGTATGTGAGAAGCTAGGAAGACTGCATTCCTTAAGTCTATATAATACAGTCTTAACCAGTCATAAGAGTAGCAACCACAATCTGGTACAATGATAAGAGATTCCGACTGAGATTCTAGAGACTTTAGTCCTAGATTTACTAAGTAATCCTGTAAGTTTAAGAAAAATCACTTAACTGTTTTGTGGCCCATATTTCCAATTCCTGTAGAAGGAAACTCATCCACTCAATAAATATTCTTAGAGTGCCCGTGACAGTTCTATACATGGTTTTCAGTGTCATACAGTGTGCTGAGCCCCCGTACACAGTGTCTCCACTTATATTCCATTAAGAGGTAATGCACCAGTGAAAGCACAAAGGAAGTAAATAAACAAGATTTCAAAACGTGATGTGTCGAAAATAGCAGACGGTGACCTGAGAAACTATGTAAGAACATGAGTTTGGAACTCTTCTCATGTCATTGCAAGAGAACCGGATAGCAGGAAAATGAAACTACTGGTGACTTGAGTACAGGGTAGTGGAGATTACAAGAAAGCTTGGCAGAGTCCCAGGAGTGTATGGGAACACCTTTGTGATTGAAACTGGCATCGACTGAACTAGATTGATAGGTTTAAAAGGATGGGATGCAAATCAATAATACGGTAAGACCTGAGGTCGTGAACAGATGGGCCATTCTGAGAGGCAAGAGACAACAAGACATAAATTCTAGCGCGGTCAATGAGTGGGTAGGGTGAGAGAGAGATGGTGATCAAGAGAATTGCAGGCCAGTAGAAAGTGTAGTGCAGTTCAGTTGGTCAAATTCATGAAGCTGACTGTTTAACTCAGTAAGTATTAAGATCGAAACTAGGACAAAGAAGAAGCTTGTTGAGTTGGGGCTGAAATGACTGGAGACCGAAAGGCACTGCCCTGAAGACTTGTGTATCACATGCCGGAGAGGACATGCTCCGGAAGAAAGGGAACCGAGCAGAAGTGAGGGACCTTGCTTTCCTGCCGGGCGAAAGACATCGTGTTGCCTCTTCATTCTCAAAGAATAAATGAAATTAGGAAATTTACAGGGATATGCCTGGGTGGGTTGAGTGTGAAACCTGCCATTTTATTTTAGGAGGGCTTGTCTTATCACCTCAAAAGTGTGAAAATAAGTGTGAAAAACACCCCCTGTCCCATCCCCATGTCTTTAGTAAATGAATCTTTTTTAAACATCTACTGAGATGACGACGGTCCTGGGTGCACTGTAGTCTGTGTTTCCCAAGCCTAGTCTTCATTTTCTTTAAGCAAGTACTCTAACATACCCACGATCAGGAATGTGATGCCGTAAATGTAGCAAGATATAAGGCTAATTGCTGTACAACACACTTTGATTTCACTTTGTGACAAGTTATAATACATGAAAACAGTTTGCCAGCATCTGTTTCATAAGATGCTCCTGAAATTTTGTTAGGCAGCGTGGGAACTATACCTGCCCCTTAAAGGGGAACCACATGGCTGGAGTCATCTCCACTGGGACAAGACAAATGGCCACCTGTTACTGCTTCCATTTACAATCAGAACCAGATTCAGCCAAGGATCTCCCGAGATGTGTTGCAAGGCAAGGGAGAGCCTTTAAGCAAACTGTAGCATAATGGACCAATCATAGATGTAATTGTCATGCTTTGGTCAATCATAAAGAAATGGATGTTTGTTATCACTGGGTGGGGTGGGCCACGCTTCATTCCTGAAGGCCGCGTCACAAAGGCTCCATCACAACTAAAGCAGGTTTAGACCGATCGAAGCAATTGCTCTTGCTGAGCAGAGCGGTGATTTGACACATATAGTCTCAATTTGAGCGTAATCATTTCACTGAAGTACTAGATACTTGACATTCAAGGGTACTGGGAAAGGTAGTCAAGGGTGATATCTCACACCTTTTTCTACTTGGTAAGTGATAGGTCCCACCCTATCAGAGTTGGAGTTCCCATTTCTTGTAGATGACAGATGCTATTTTTTAACCCTCCCAAGCCCTCTTACTTCATGCCTTTCCTTTTAAATTTTCAGTTTTTTCTTGGAAGCACAGAACCAGACACAATCACTAAAACTGCCCTATGGCAGCTCTTAACTCGTACACGTGCGTTATGCCCTTCCTTCCGACTCACTGAGGAGAAAGACGGGGTTTCCACTCCCACAAAGAAGAGTCACAGTGTCGGAAGCCCAACGGGGTCGCGATGAGTCAGAATCGGCGTGATGGCAGTGATGTTGGTGGTTTGGTTGGCTTTCTTCCTACTCACCAATCTAACTTCATGGCTTATTTTTCGCTCTTCCCTATATCACCCATTCTCTGGGTCTAGTTTTTCTAAATTCCATGATTACAGAAACTATTAGTATTTAGGCCTTCAACTCATTCATCCACCATCACGTCTAAAAGTTTTTCTTCTCCCTATACTTGTGTCCATAAAATAAACAGATGGGACAAAGGGCCACAGCCACATTTTCACAAAGTGAAAACACTATTTGGCAAATTTGATGTTGCTTTATTGCTAAGCACTTTTAAAGGCATGTCCTCTTGATGTGTTGCCAGGATCACGTTGATGCTTTTATTTTTTGAATGTGAGCTTGCACACGATAAGAATCCCGTTCCTCTACCCAGTGACTGGCCCTATCATTTGCTCATCCAGGAGGCATCCTGCTGTAGCTCGATCACTGACTCCAGCATGGAGAGCCTTCCTATTCTTGTGACATTAATGCCCTCAGATGATACCTGAAAGGATGAAGACTAGACTCAGGGGGACCGCAAAGGAAGGCCTGACAATGTGCTTCCAAATAACCACTCGTTAAGGCTCTGTGGAGTGCAGTTCTATTCTGATGCTCATGGGCCACCAAGACTAGGCACAGATTCTATGACTGCAAGCGGAGTGAAATATTTTATATGACTCTTCCAGCCAAAGTCTTGAACTCCCATCAAACCACCGTTGTCTGCATGGGTCTGTTAGAAGGTGGGGGAAGATACAGATAGGATTCACCTCTAAGTAAGTGCAAACAGGATTCCCTGTTGTGTATAAAGTGAGCTCTCTGGGAAGCAGGAGGAAGGATCTCATTCCCAGCATGAGACAGGAGTGGAGCCTATCCTGTGGGCCCAAGATTCCTGCGCAGCGAACCTCCTAGATCCACTTGACAGCTGTGCTATCAGAGGAGGCGCAGCAGAACCAGGAGCCAGAGCATGGAACAAAGAATGGAGTTGCCAAGCCAGGGAGCAAGTTAAGATGAGTGCTTTTGTGCAGGAGGCTAGCTTACGGAGTAGGGTGCCTCTGGGCACTTAATTGGGAAAGTTAGACTTGCTGACCTACTGAAGTGGAGCTCAATGCCTTCAGACTGGGGTGCTTTCTGGGCACTTAATTCAAGGAACAGGATTTGCTGACCCACAATGCTGAATGCCTTCTGGTGAGGCTTTAGCCGAAATGGTAACCTCCTCTGGGGCATTATTTAGCAGACCTGAAACTTTGTAACATGTCCTAGTGAACAACTACCCTATTTCTCACTGGCATTACAAAATCTTAACGTTTGTCTGTGAGTTTCTATCTAGCCATGGTTATCTGACTTCAGAGAGATCAAGTAGAGAAGCAGAGAATATTAGAAGCCAGAGAGAGAGAGAAATACGTTGCCATCACTATCTTATAAACATTTAGTTTATAGTGATGGCAACGTATGTACAAATATGCTTGATACAATTGATGTATGGGTTGTTATATGAGAGTTGTAAGAGCCCCCAATAAAATGATTGTTAAAAAATAAATAAATAAATAAATGAAATTTTTTAAAAAGAAAGAAACCAGAGAGGTAAAATGGTACATATTAATTTAGACAGTGCAAGGACATCTGGTTGGGTGGTTATATTCATGTATTCATTTCAAATCTCAATTCACATATAAGACCAGATGCACGATCATAAGGCTTCATACACCACCCTACCTTCAAATTTGCTCCATTGATTTAACAGAAGTACTAATGTTACATTCATGTCTAATCTTCTAACCAAATAGCTCTGTTGTCCTTGACAAAAATACCTGTAGATTATTGTTTTAAAGGTCAATAACCACTGGGAGAAAATAACCCACCCATTCCCATTCCAGGCACATGCAAGTTGTTGCCATCTTTGCTAACTCCGGAGACGAAGTCGGTAGCAAACGAAACCGAAATGCCAAGCTGAAAGCATTCAGATTAACAATGCTTCCTAAATTCACTGCCTCCAAGGTCAGAGTCAAGATAGTAACTCCGCTCCAAGGACACTCTGGTCATCAAACACAAAACCCATTCAAAATTAAAGGTAAAAAAAAAATTTTTTTTTAAAACCAAGATTGAAAGATAACTTGAAAATTCTATAGTCTTATTTCAGAACTGTCATCCAAGCTATAGCGGATTTCCTCTTGTTTTTGTTTTAAATAATCTTATAATGTTCTTTTGTTCTTGGGTTACTCTATACCCAAAATAATCATGTATGTAAATTACTCAGTACAACTGTGGTTGCCGCTGACAATGTAAACATTATTGTTTATCCAGAAGCATTATATGTTCATGCAAAAATGGCATTAAAAGCTTGTGGTCAGATCAAAAAACCACAACTGTAATTGTTTATTTATATAGCTAACCATCACTCTGTAGTGTGCGCTTACACTTCCAAAATTTCTAAACAATGCTGAATTCATCTTGCAGAGTGAAAAAGGCATCGTTTGCCTAAATGATTAGAAACAAGCCACTTTGGTCTGTGCAGGCAGCAAGACGTTTAGATATGAAAATTATTGACTTTGCCTTGGTTTAAAGTTTCCATTTTTATGCTGTCCTTTGAAACACCCGTGATAACAGGGCCATTCAGTGGAATTTCTGCATTTTTCTCTCTAGTTCAGGGCAGCTGGTTTCTTTCCTCTCTAAGTAGAAAGCTAAAGTATATTTATCACTCTAACAGTGACTCAAAACAAACAGGAAGTCTTCATCAGCCAGCTCCTGGGCATAGCTGATATTAGGTACTGGCAGAAAGGAAACAGAGACCTCATTCTGTGGGAGTCCGACAGAACGTGCATGCAGATGCAAGCGATAACAACGTTAGCGATGCTCCAAATGACCACCATGTTCTCCCAAGATTAAGTGCCCGTGTGCTGCTCGCCAGTTTTCAGAGTCTGCGAAAATTCCTCCGGAGTTTTCCTTTCCATTTCAGTTTGAAAGAGAAGTTTGAACTGGACACCACAAGCCTTAGAATCCTTGTGAACCTATGCGCCAAAGGAAACCTGGGAGGGCGCTATTCTGGGAGATTTGGCTTTGATCTGGTTGCTAGGAAAAAGCCCTGCTTTTGTCTGGAAGTCTTCTGAATGGCTCCTTCAGTCGCAATGAGGCCTGCAGGTCACTATCTGAATTAAGTGAAGAGGGTTTTTCTTTTTTTTTCTGATGTTAAAAATGAAGTTGTCGCTGTATGCTATAATAAAGCTCGGAGAGCACGCTGTTTGCTGAACGATGGCAAAGGCTCTTTGCTACAACTTCCACTCCAAGGTATACTGTGAAACTCGCTGAAGCATGCTTGCAGATCAAATACATGCAAATAGTCCTCGCTGGCACATATGTCCTAGAGACCTTCGCCTTCACCTCCTTTTTCAAATAAAACCTGTTTCAGACTCAAAGCCCACTTTGTTTTTATTAATACAAATGTTCACTATCAAACCATTTTTTTTCACATCCTAAATATATAGAGCAAGATCAAACATTCACACCTAACTTTTTTCAGCCCGGCCCAATTCAATGGATTAGACTGTAAACTGCAAAGACTCATTCAAAAAGATTAAGCAATGCAGACTTGTGGGGGTGGGGGGGAGGGACATCCTTTAAATGTTTTCTTTTTTTTTTTTCATTTGCTGACTAACTAATCTCCTTGTTTATGATAAAGCATGTACCTTTGTACAAGGACTTTACAGCCATTATCTAATCTTCACAGATCCTGGTGAGGTAGAAAGGGAGCAAATGTTATCTCCATTCTACAGATGAGGAAACAGAGACACAAGGAGGTTGGGGATGAGGGGCATGTGTTCAATGGCACCTTCTGAACAGAAACAAGAATGACAGAAGGAAATGGACTTCGTTTTTCCAGGGGTGATGCTGGATTTTCACCTCTTCTTCTATCTGGTCCCCAGCCTCCAGCACTAGCTTTTCGGTCGTGGTTGCTCTGAGCCTCCGTACCAGCTGTTGGGAAAATATGCAGCTCATGAGCCCAAGTGAGAAAGAAACCTTTGACCCTGTGCTGTTGACATCAGGTACCAATGAGCTCAGGGAGCCACAGACCGAAAGCCGCGCAGCTCAAAGCAACAGGGGGATTGACAAAAAGGACCATGGTGCCCCTTCAGAGCCATTCTCAAACAGGAGAAAATGAACTTACTTTTCTCACTCACTTATTAGGCTGGTTCTCTCCCACATTGGAAACATACTTGGTACCTGAAGCAAATCTAAAAACATGGCACATAAATCCAAAGAGATACTGAAGAGGTAAAGCTCTACAAATGGAAATACAGGAGGAAAACCTGTGCCGAGGCTGGGACCTTCAGGACGATGGCATCATGTGGGGCCTGAATCTGTTGATCACTGGCTTTGTACTTTTAGATCTCAACTCGAGAAAGAAAGGAAGAAAACATTAACAAGGAAAAGACCCTTTTCCCCAAACACTAAATATCCTCTTACACAAGGAGCCCAGGTGCCATCGTGGTTACATATTGGGCTGCTAACCACAAGGTTAGTAGATCAAAACTACTAGCCTGCCCTGTGAAAGAAAGATGAGGTTTTCTCCCCCTGTGAAGAGGTAATCTTGCAAACCCACAGGAGCAGTTCTGCCCTGTCCTATAGGGTCACTATTTGTCAGAATCAATTCACTAGCAGTGAGTTCTCTGAGTTCGAGGGCCACTTAGACTTCAGAAAATGTTATGCAGAAAGCATAAGCAAGACTACTGGACCATGAAAGAGTCATGACCGGCATTAACAAGGAGCCCTGTGGTGTGGCGGTGTCCTGGCTAAGGTTGGGATGCTAAGCGCAAGGTCAGCAGTTTGAAACCACCAGCTGCTCCTCGGAAGAGAGACTTGGCTTTTGACTCCTGTAAAGAGTTCTCGTCTCAGAACCCCACAAAGCTAGTTCCACCCTGTGCTGTTAGGTCGCTATGAGTGCACCTCAACTCATTGGCAGTGAGAGAGAGGCCTGTATTAACCAGGGGAGAGGGGTTATCTTCCCAGAACAGGTTGTGGAGACTTCTATTAATCAGATCACCTTTCAGAAGTTTCAGAGACAGGAAGGCCTCCTGCTCTATCTTTTGGAATGCACGTTACTCTGCAGACTACCAGGCAAAAACCTCCTGCAGCCCAAACCAGACGTCCCTGGCAAAAGACACTCACCCTAGAAAACAGAAATGTTTCGGGGTAGCATATCTTCTTCCACTCTACCTCTGCACTTACCCAAATTTCTTTTCAATCTGTATATACAGTTCGTAGATCTGTGAATACTACCAACATTCCTTACTTTATCGCAGGTTTTAGGTTTCAGGATCCAATTACGGAACCGAAATGCTTTCAGTTCAGGAGGACTAGTATGTTGGGTCCGATGTTTAATGTGGACAGGGACCAAATTGCTTTCCTGGATCAATGAAATGGCAACCGGCTAGCAGTACCAATTAACCAGACTACACAATGGCTCTTCAGGCATCTACTAAACCCAACAATGAAGACCCCCTACTGAGCAGGACCCAAACCCCAGGCCTTGTGCTCCCCTCACTTATTCACCACTGCTGTGTCCCAACGTTCCAGCAACCCCCAAGAACTTGGCATGGATTTCTCCGTGTGTCTCCATGGCTAGAGAGAAGCACAAGCCAAAAATGAATTAGGTAAATATGGGAGGCCTCAGGCACAAATTCAGCAGGTGAATTTATTTGCAAATTACCCTTTTTATCCTTCTCATTCAAGACTTTGTTTGGATAAATAGAAGGGCATGTTATCATTCTTAAAGGAAAACCATATTTGATTTCAATATTTGATACATAGCTAACCATATAAAATATACTTTAAAAAGAATCCTTCTTGAAGTTATCATACATTTATTACAAGATTATTTATTTCAATGGTGAGAATTTTATTGTTAAGAACTGAGTTAAGAGATGTTTCCCCCTACAGATTTTTCTATCATTTAATTTAGTCACCTTATTCCTTCTGCCTCAATACACAACTGTCCCCGTTACTCTTTGAATTCATTTGGATAAAAGCCTATGCAAAAACTATTTTTCTGAATTCAGCACCTCCTCTCTAAGCACATGTGAGCACGTTACATGATACTAAAGTGAATTCACCCACTAGAAATTAGATAATCTATCCCAGTTTTAATATGTTTTGAAGGCTTACAAAGTACTAATCACCAGAGCAGTGATTCCCAGACACAGTGTTGTGATACCTAGGGTATCTCCCATTACATCACCTATCTTAGGGGGCAGGAGGTGGGGATCACAAAATTTTTCAGAAGAAAATTCATTTTAATTTAAAATACAAATGTCTGCTATTTCAGGGGGAAAGGTGTCAGAGTGGAACCTGGTGGGTGGAGTGTTATAAAAAAAAAAAACAAGCAATCCATAGTCTATTCAAACTCCACAAAGCTCAACATTGTGCTCTTCCACTAAAAAAAAAAAAAAAGCTATTCTTCTTCCTAGAAACTTAAGTTCTAACATATACATTGTGATAACACCGAGAGAGACAGAGAGAGAGAGAGAGAGCAGCCTGGGACAAATCCATCCCAAGACATTTCCTCAAAAAGAATACAAATAAGGTGTATCACACATTTTCATGAATAAAATAAACATGATAATATGTAAAAGCACCACTCGACTATTAAATGTGCCTAAATTACAGTTGTACTAAGAAATGAGAAAACCTCTGGAATAAGACCGGGATTGTTTTTTAATTGTCTATTAGAAAAGACGAAGAATAAAACAAAGAATAAAATCACCTGCAATGATTTCCTTTAGAGATTGTTCAACTTATTTTTAAAATACAAAATCAAAAACATATTGAGACACATGGTGAGGCTGGCCAATAAAACTGAAGCAAACCGTCTCCTTCCCTCAGCTCAGACTCAGCAGCTACAGCAAGCCCACAGTGCCAGCTTCAGACTGGCAAAGCAACTAGCATTGCACAAAACAAAAATCTTAATTCCTCAGTGCTAACGGATTCCACAGAGAGCATCTCTCTCTCTTTCTCTCTCTCTCTCTCTCTCTCTCTTTCTCTCTCTCTCTCTCTCTCTCTTTCTCTCTCTCTCTGGCCTCACCTTTTCTTTAAGATACTAAGTCTTTTTGTTAAGAGGTGTTCCTACATTATGGGAGGTGCCCCAAAGCCAATGAATCACACAGATAAATTCATATTCACATTAGGATTCCTCTCCCAGGGCCTTATTCCATGAATGAATGGCTTGTGGGACACACCGCTAATAATAAACTGCACCAACGCTGCCAACGCGCCTGTGAGAAAAGCGCAGGGAAGCTAAGGCTGGCCAAAGGAATTCTCTCCTACCTACTGCGGCAGACTCCTTCCAAGAAAGCTGTCGATTCTCCTTGCTTCTTTACTTGCTTATTTGCCAGAAAGGTGTTCCTTTAAAAAGTTAAAATAACCAGCTCTTACACCTGTTCCTTGTCTGAGAATCACTATCTCTGCTAGCAAATAAACTCATAAACTCCACCTGTGAACATACTTGAGCACTCTTCTGAATAAGCTTACCAACATTGGTTGAAGGAGGAATCCTAGAACTGGGAACAAAAATATCATTTCATGGCACAAAACAAAAATCGGTACTGTATAAAAATCAAGCACCCCCACAGTGAATGCACACGTCTTGAGTTCGTTTCGTCTGACCTCTCCAACCCTTAAACTGCAGTGTGATTGTCACTACATTGTCTCGATTCCTAAAAGTATGCTGACTGAGCTCTCGCACCCCTACCTCACCCCATCCCCTCTGTATGAACTAAGACCATCCTTCTATTAAATTTCAGGCTTGTTTCCCCACTGCAATCAAAAATTGTTTTAGTGCATCTCTCTCACCATCAAAAGTGCCCTGGTGGTGCTGTGGGTTAAGTGTTGAGCTGCTAATCACGAGGTCAGTGGGTCAACTCCTCAGAAAGAAGATGATGCTATCTACCTCCATTAAGACTCAGAAACCCTTAGGGTCCCTATGAGTCAAAAATGGCACTAGCTAGTGAACATGGTTTTATTTCGCGGATTTGTTTTGTTTTTGTATCCACCTATCCAGGAGCACTGGTAGACCAGTGGTTTGGTGCTCAACAGCTAACCAAATGGTCAGTGGTTAGAATGCTCTGCAGAAGAAACCTCCCTTAAAAGTTCTGGTCCCAGAAAACCCTATAGGGCAGTTCTACTCTGTCCTATAGGGTCACTATGAGTCAGAATCAACTCCATGGCAACAGGATTTTTCAGTATCCCACTATCAATAAATTAGCATGTCACAAAAGTCAGTTTCAATCACTTTTTGAACTAGAACAAAATTAGGAAAAATATCCACATTATCTATTATCTATACCATGTATTAGAAAGAATGCAAACTTCTACCTATCAACCCTAGTCATACTCACCCTCCTGCCTTCCATTCAGTCTTTCTTAGTTTAGCAAATATTTGTTGAACATCTGTTATATATTCAAAGCTCTTTACTGGGTATTAAATTTGCAGGACAAGATAATTCTTTGTCCTGTAGAGTCCAAATTCTCGTACAGACAGAAATTGATAAATAGATACTTTTTTAAAAAGATCAAATGTCAGAAAAAACGTCTAAAAACAAAGAGAAAACATCATTAAGTAAAGGAATAAAGACGGGTAACAGGGAAGTAAAATAATCGTGGGCATACAATAATCATGGACACCTCAGATTGGCTGTCCAAGGGAAGGCTGTGAGATTGAGAGAGGTGGGCTAATCTGTTGAAAGACAGGTCCAGCCCAATAAGAAAAGAAAAGGTAACTGCGCCTCTGTTCTGGTAGCATTACGGCATTAAGTAAAGCAAGAAGGTGTAGCATGAGCTTGATGAAGCCAAGCAGGCAGGAAGGTAAAAACCCAGTTAAAAGGCAAAATGAAGGAAGGCTGGAGATTTAAGGGAGCTTACTCAAGTGTAATGGGCAATCTATGGAGAATTTTAAACCAGAAAGTGTATACTAGGGGGTGTCTAGGAAGTGAATGGATAAACCAAAAACCAAGCCACACACACTGCCATCCAGTCAATGGTAACTCACAGTGACTTTATAGGACAGGGTAGAACCGCCCGGGGGGTTTCTGAGAATGTAACTCTATAGGAGAGCAGACCGCCCCATTTTTTCTCCCAAAGAGTAGCTGGTGATTTCAAATTGCTGGCCTTGCAGTTAGCACCCCAACGCATAATCACTGTGCCATGAGGGCTCCTCACGAATTGAGCAAATAGTAGGCTTTTAATTCGAATGGGGAAGATTAAAGAAAATAGAAGATGTGAAAGGTGGAAATTTATTTATTCAACCTCATGGTCCCCAAACTCACAAACTGTGGCTTTAGTCAGCCCTCCACAATTCTCGTGTGTGTCCTTGTTTCCGTGAATTCACCTTCCTCTAGGTTTGGGGCCTGCTCCTTTGCTTCGTTCTCCTAGACTTCAAATTTCGCTTTAAAATACAGCTTCTCTAAAGAAGACATGGCTGATTGAATCTCCTCATCGTGCTTACCCTTCCTTTATGGTCATTCTTAAGTTTGATTCTAAATTTATTTCTCTATTGATGCTCAACTCCTGCTGAATTTTGACCAGATTCTTTGCCTTTCTGCTCTTTTTCAGCCTCTGAGTGCCCAACCTCCCAACTATAGAAACCAGTGGCTATTGATTTCAAAGGAGGCCTGGTGGCACAAAGTTATGTGTTGGACTGCAAAGTCAGCAGTTCGAAACCACCAGCCACTCTTCAGGGGAAAAACCTGGGCTTTCAACTCCTCTAAAGAATTACAGTCTCCCTGTGCTAGACCGTTCTCCCTGTGCTAGAGGGTCACTATGAGCTGGCTTCATTCGACGGCAGTGAGTTTGAATTGCTGCTTCCAATTCATGGCAACCTGGCGTGTTTCAGAGGAGGGCTGTGCTCCGCAGGCTTCTCAATGGCGGAAGTTGTGGAAAGGAAGTTGCTAGGCCTTCCTTCCAGAATACGTCTGCATGGACTTGAGCCTCCCATCTTTTGATGGGCAGCTTCACCTTTGACACCACCATGGCCTGGACCTCCCAACTGTGTCCCATTTATATGCCCCATGCCTCTGTCCTACACAAACCGGAGCATCTCCCCACACAGACGGCTTAACTGCCATTCCTTCCCCATACTTCTACCAGCCACAATGTTGCCAAGCCACTAGGGTCTAGGGTCTTCTTTGCCCCCTCTCGCCCAATCCGATGGGATTTCTCTTTTCCCATTTCCACGGTGGAGTCGGTGTTTGACACATTCGGCTTGCTCACTCTGTGCCATGTGCTTGCTGTGCGTCCTTGGGTGACTCACTCTTAGATAGATAGCTGCTGTGACTTCTGGGAAGCCGTGGAGATTAGGAGGGCTCGCCTCACAAAGTGATTGAGAGGATTAAATGAAGCAACATATTCAAAACATCTAACAATGACATCTAGCACATTACCTTGACAGATCTAACATTGCACAGGTGTGTTAGATATATTTGTTATGATTATTATTTCAGGGTTTGGGGTTCTCTTCTGACAGTACTAATCATTGCACTGTTATTGTATTTACCTCATCAGACTAGCACGCCCCCACCAGCCCAGCCCATGAACATATCATGGAAATGTCTTCATTTTAAGAATATTTGTTAATGAATCCAGGACAGAAAAAAAAATAGCTAAAGCTTCTTTATTCACTCTACTCAAACAGATGGAGCTGCCATTAAAAAGAAAAAAAGACATTTGCTTTTCTTATCTGAAAACCCAATATTTCTCAGCATGCATGCAGTAGTAACTAGTTGTTGTCAAGTCTAGCCTAATTCATGGTAACCATACGTGTATCAGAGGAGAATAGAACTCATAAGATATTCAATGGTGGATTTTCAGGAGTATATCTCTAGGACTTTCTGGGGAAACCACTGGGTGAACTTAAGTTTCCAACCTTCCTATTAGTAGATAACTGTATTAACAGTTTACACTAGCCAGGGTTTCCATATCTGTGTACAATGTCATGCTATGTATTTGCACACACTCCCTTTATACATATGATATAATATGTAGCTATACACACTGTTTTTTACACATCTAAATTATGAACTGTCAAGGGAGGATGGGAACTGTCTCTGACCTCCTATGACTTCATAAGGGGAAAAGAAAATTAAAGTCTACACCAGACAAATTAGGATTTCCATGAGGTCCTGCAACGCTGCTTACCCACTCTGACACTAAGCCATTGCAGTGGCCACACTGAACTCACAGATCATACTCACAATTATTTGCTTGAATGGGGAAGTTAACAGGATCAGAAATGTTTAGGACATAGCTTTTGGTCAGGGCAGGCTCTTCCCAACCAGGCCCACAGACAGACCTTCTTAGGGTTTTCAGCCTTTCAGCCATGTGCTCCTTTGACCTCTACTCTTCTCAGGCAATATTACAAAGCTCTTGACCCCAAAGATTATGCCACTCTGCTTTAAGCCTCAGATTCAAAACACTAAGCTATAACACCATGGAACAGTACATCAAGTTTCCCAATTAAGTGCCGAGAGGCATCCTACTCCACAAACAAGCATCCTGTCTGTGGCCACTCAGCTTTTCTCACTCTGTGGGTGAGGAAACCCACTGCTCTGGCTCATGCTCTGGATGTTGGTACTGCTGCTACTGATCCTCAGCCACTTCTCTGATATCACAGTTTTCTGTCCCTGGACCTGGGATGTTCAGTGCACAAGGACCTCAGGGTCCAGATGAAATGCTCCATCCTCCTGGCTGTTCTGAGATGGTCCATTTTATACCAAGCAGGACAGCAAAATTCACCAGTCCTCATGTTAGAGTTCCAAATGTTTACAATCACAGTTAGCCCTTTGCACAATCACCAAACCTGACTGTATATTCATATCAGCAGCATCTTCTGCCTTCTCCTCCCCAGAGCCATCAGAAGAAGAGAAAATACATTCACTCTATATCATCCTCTCCAGGTGCTGGGTGACAGTTACAGGCTGTGGCTAGAAGAGCCATATCAAGTCCCGCACTACACTGTAGGAACTCTTGAACAATAGGTTCAAGCAATATCTACTTACTGGATTTACCAGTGATACTACTTTTCAAAAAGGAAAGCCTCTCCATTTATCTTAAATGTAGGGACTTAACCACCACAGGGCAAACTTCCAGCTCACAAGAATTTTGGATTTCTGAAAACCTGGGATTAGGAAGGAGGCTCTAGCTAGTGACATGTGTGCCCTCATCGATCTCAATTAATAGTGTTTGAACAAAGCATAGATACAGAACACTGTCGCATATATGTTGTACACATGTTTTAACTATGAAGATGCTCTCTTGCATATTAAGGAAGACAATGGTTGCTGACCACACCCAGTACATGATATAAAATGCACATTTCTACAGGCAAGTTTGTAAAAAGTACTGTATCTCATCTCATGTAAGAAAGGAAACTTTCAATGAGCAGATACATCTTGGCAGGTTTTGACAGATGACAAGGACAGAGTCTAAGGTAGAAAAAAGAGGGGCACCAGTGTAGATTTCAACAAAATCCAGGGTTGGCTGTAACATGCTTTTTAAACTAAGCACAAATTCTAAAACAGATATTTAAATGAAATTAAAAGATAAACTTGAATTCTCTGTATCTTTCTTCACAAAGTGTTGCCCGAGCTAGACATTTCCTGCCATTTCCTTTAAATGTAAATTTATGATATTGATTGTTCTTATCTTATCCCATGCCCAATAATTATCTATTTCCTTCATTTCTTCGCTCCTTTCTTTCCGTCCTTCCTCTGAGTGTCTCAGCAGTTGTCAATAATTTGGATGGCTTCCCTGTTGACAGTCTGCATCTTCAGACGTAGTCAGCAGCCCGGCTCTATTCCACTCCTCAGTTTGAGCTATCTAACTGTCCAAGTTCTTGTCTCTAATACACATGCTTCTTTTCTATTTAACTAACACAAGCTTTTTCATCAACCTTAAGAAAAACAGCGAAGACCTCATTCTGATTAGCAAACTCAAAAGTTCCAGACAACCCCTTAGTAGTATCCATTTAAACTGTTACTGTGTCTAGATTACAATCCAACTGCGATGGGTATCCTGACATCTGATTGAAAGGAAAAAATAAACGTATCTAAACCTATCTGTAAAATTCATCTTTTTTATACCGAATTGACAAACTACCTAAGACACATTTAAGCTGAAACCAGTGGGGAATAAAAGCACAGATACCTAAATTGGCCTGCTGTCTGGATTTCTCTCCCCGCCCCAGTGGGTTTCTGAGACGGGAACTGTTGAAGAGCGTGGAGAGCCCTGTCTTCCTCCGGCAGAGTCGCAGGCAGTTTAGAAATGCCGACCGTGTGGATCTCAGGCCAACGTGTAACCCCCGTATCACCAGGGCCTCATCTTAATTTCTACACACTTCTGATATCTCCAGTGACCTCACAGCTCCTAGCGCCCCCATGGATGATCTTATTTGTTTTATGAATTTTTTTTCTGATGTCTTTCTGCCTCATTCATTTTAGCTACTGACAGTTATTTCTCCATTACTGGTTAAGTTAACTAAGTGGCAAAGCCCAAAGTCAAACATGCAAAACTCTTCAGCTCTCTCTGAAAGTGAAAAGCTTTCTTCTTGTTTCTCAGCCTACGCTTAGTCGCGCAGATAGTTGTAGTAACAGATCTGCTCTTACCTCTCTTTTGTTTCTCTCCTTGTTCAGGAAAACAACATACGAAGGTAAGTTACAAGTATTGTGACCCAAAAAATCATGGAAACCATGATTAAGGCGGAGAAAGATAGAAGCTATTGTTTCTTGGCATCTCCTCCACGTGGGGTCTCTGCACTGCTGAAAATTCCGCAGGCCTCCATTGACACCATTTCAAAACAGCAGTTTGGGCATCCTCAAAAGACACAATAGTGCTCCTTTGAAGTGCTCTTTGAGTCTGGGGAACAAAAAGAAGTCTGAATGGGGCAAAAGCATGGCTATAGGGTGGATGGAGTGAGGTTTCCCAATGAAATCCTCATAGGGCAGCCCTGGCTACCTTTGAAGAGTGAGCAGGTGTGCTGTCATGCCGAAAACAAACAAACAAAAACTCAGCATAATGTTCTTAGCTTTTTCCTCACCAATGCAGTTTTTTGTTTTTCTAAATTTTTTTCCTTATAAGCCTCAATAATCATCTTGTTGTCCTTGAGAATATATACCAAAAGGAGCCCCTTTGGAATCTCAAAAACACACAGGCAACATGACCGTCTAAGCTGAGCTCTCTGCCTTGAACTTAACTGGCTCAGTGGAAGCCACGTCTTTTCTGTAAGGCGCCTTCCTGAGACAGAGACAAGTGTGCTGCTGAGAGCACTGTCTGCAGCCATCCACTGACTGCAGAGGCAGGTGTCAGCACATTTTCTCTGGAATAAACCTGTGCATGTATGAACAGATAGCCTACCTTTTGTCTTGTCCTTAAATACTAAAATTCACAGCATTTATTATTAAATCATCAAAATCGAATTTTGTCACTGTGTTTCTGTCCCTTTTGCCTACTGAAAATTGGGACATAGACAGTAGTGAGGGAGACAGGTCTCTGGAAAGCAAGGCACTATTTGCTGTTACATTAATATTGCAATAATACTGCTCTTTCCCCCACATATTTCAAACTCAACTCAGATTTCTTTAAAACAAAGCACAAGTACTTTTTTAAGGAGACATTTAAGTAAAAAAAAGTTGAAAGTTCAAATACATTAAGTCAAGAGGTAGAAAATACCACCAAATTATAACCATGGTTACCACTAGCTGTTAGGATTATGGATGAATTTATTGTCTCACAAGGTGAATTTGGGTCCGTTTTGTTTAATGCGAATTCCTAGGGCCCTAAAGAGTATCTGGCACACACAGTAGGGGGTAGCACAATAAATGTGGTCAATGAATGAAGCACTTTACTATATATATATATATATATATATATAATTTGTGTGTGGGTGCTGAAACATGTTTACTAGTTGTCTAAACTAGGTTCCTTCGAGCACGAAACACACCAACTATGTGATTTGCCCTCATTTCCTCCTTTTGGAGAAAGTCAACAAAAGAACTATAACTTTTTACCTAAGGATCAAAGGTGTCAACCTATTGGCTCATGTTACTTTAAAGTTGTGCATAACAGTCTTTGGTTACTTTTAGATAATGTGTTTTGTTTTGAGCTTGAAAAGAAGTATTAACAAAGATCAAAAAATAAATCACTGATTCAGAGCAGGAAGATGCATATTAAGCAGTTCCAAATAGGGTATGTAGAGGCTGTGAGTGAACCTTCCCAGAATACAAGCTAGATCTAGTTTAAGATACTGATACACTATACTGGTCCCACTAAAGATCCTTCAATGTAAAAGGAATGAGGAGAGCTTAGAAGGTTGATAGTCTGGAAAAGAAAGCAAAAATAATGAAAAGATTACAAAAGAACCCATACATTTTTAATAAAGAGAGAGTACGTCCAAAGGAAGAAGATATAACCAAATGTTAGCAGTGGTTACCTCTAGCTAGTAGAATTATGCATGAATTTATTGGCTCCCATAATTCACTGTGTTTGTAAATATTCTACACTTAGTGTGTAAGACTAGTGCAGAAAGAAAGGAACATGCATGCTTCTTAAAACAAAAGAAACCCGAAGGTAGAAAACATGTGCTACCGGAAGAAACCTTACAATGTTAAGACTGTACAGGTAACAAAGTGGAGCTTCATTGGTGACATACGGTCTTCATCTCCTAACTCATTAAGTGAACCTACTTTACCACACAAAGGACGCATCTCTCATAAAAAATCTTATGTGCTTATACATATGGATATATAGTTTAAGTATTATAATAAATATATGCATATGTATGCACATTTAAACACACATAGACATAGTTACAGTGTATCAGACGCTTATAAAAGGGCACCCAAACTCTATGAAAGAAGGAGAAGTGTCCAGAGGCCAGATAGTTAGGATACTGTTTAAGAGAGCAACTCTCCTGGTGGTGGGATGTGAAGATGACAAACATGAAAAAAGGGAAAAGGAGTAGGCTTCCCCAGGGGACATCAGACAATCTCAGGAAAAGGTGTGTTTACTAAAAGGAGACATGGTTTAAAATTAAGGTTAAAAGACAATGCCTATTGTGCCACTGTCAAAAATTGAGGTATACTCATGGAAATGCTCTGTGTGTGATATATGTTCAGCCACGTCCCATACAATCTGGAGAAGAAAATGCTGCAGAATCTCTGACCTAGAGTCTTCACGGTGAAGAGCTCTGAACAGCCACAAGATAGAATGAGCACCAACAGCTCCTCATAGCCCAAGGTGATCTGAAATGGAAGGTCACATTGAAAAAGAAGCAAAGACTCCAAACGAAGCTGTGTCGGCTTCCAAAGCTGACTAGCAACTGCCCTACTATCTATAAAAATCACTGGGCTGCTCATCAGAAGGTTAAATGTGAGTCCAGCTAAAAGTGCCGTGAAAAAAATCCTGGGGACAAACGTCCAAAATATCAACCACCGGAAACTCTGTGCAGTACAATTCTACTCTGATATACACGGGGTCACCGCCAACCAAAGTCAACCCAATGGCAACTGGTTCCTGGTTATATCTTGATTCAGAACGATGGCAACAAAAAAAAAGTATTAGTCACAACCTTGCGACCTCCATGGCACATTCTGTCTTCTGGAACATGTCAGAACAAAGTTTCCTTTAACTGCCATCGGAATCCAGTTTCTCTCCAGTTGTTACAGAGATAGTGAGCCAAGAGTCCCCATTATCCACATAACACATGCTGGCCGCTCTCTAGTATCTGGAGTACACTACAAAGAGGGCTCTCAAGAAAACACACTTCAACCAGAGGAATGGCTCTACTTGCAACACTGGGAGAAATGGTAGCGGGAACTATGGTTAATACGGAAGGCACCTGGAAAGGATGTGAGCTATGCCAGGCTCTTCACATCACATTGCATGAGCAGCTAACCCCCTTTGACTTCATTTAAATGGCATGAGACATATATATAGAATGGGACTTGTCAGGGTCGATCCAAACCTTTATCCTTTCACGCTAGGTGGGGACCGAGAAGGTAGGACACAAAACTAAGCCTAAACCCACCCTTCAGGATGGTGGTCTCGACTAAGCTCTCACAACTCCTCAGGCGGTGCTTTAGCGGACCAACAGAGCCAACTGAAGTGGAGATCAAGAAGTCAGACGACTTTTCTTCTTCAAGAACTGGAAGAGTGAGGATCCACCCCACATTTCCCGTGTGCTAGCTATGATATGGATCACTTTGCACGCCCTGTTTCACTGATACTTTGAGGCTGTCCGGTTCTGGCTCTTCTCCACGAGGATAAATTTAGACAAATTCAGAGGTCTTTGGAAGTCCACCATTCCCAAGCATTAGCCAGCTGGGTGTCTAGAGGAATCTCAAGCACTCAAAGAGAAAGGGGGTCAGGCTGTCCTATGCATTGGGCTGAAAAACACATCTCATTATAGAGGAACAGGCACCACAATTTTGCATCCATGCAAATTCTGAGGGAATCCCGAACCAGAATGCTTCTTCTCAGGGTTAGTGATTCATTACTTATGGCTCCTACACAACTGTTTCTCTCCATCTCCTGCTGCTCTATGTCCTTACGAGACCAAACAACAATAACAATAACAAAAAGGAACACAGAGTTGAAGAGCGCGATAGAGAGCAGAAGGCAGCATCACCCTACTTAATCCAAGGTATCAGCGCTGGAGCTATTGTGTTACTCTCCCTTCTACCCACAATCCTTCAGTTTAGGGTGTTTATTGAACCGTGACCAGAAACCTCCGCCAATCCCCTCCACGTCCCTCCTCGGACCCTTTCTCTAGCCCATCCCCTCTACCTACATGTGAACGCATGTGCAGGCACACGCGCTCACGTGCACATCGCCTCACATACATCTCTTTCGCATCAAATGGCATCATGGACTCCACAAAGGGAAAGGGAGCCAGTCCGACTCCACTAAAGGTCTACACGTGCACCCAAGTCAGCCCTGGGCTCGGCTGGGGAATGCTGTCAAGTGACTCGTTTCAGGGTCACTCATCAATGCTAGCAAAGATGAGTTTCAAATATCTTTTCTGTAAGTGAAGCTGGGACAGTCCAAGTGTAGAGCAGGTACTAAAGTTGGACAGACTCCTTCAGACATTTCTTTGTGAAGACAGCATGTCGCCAATAGATGGTTAGAGGAACTCTGGTTGTCAGTTTCCCTTTGTTCTCTGTATCTTGGAAGCCAGCAAAACGCCACTGCCCGAAAACAATGCAGAAGCACTTTGGAGTCAACAGAGATGTGCCATTTGGGTAGCTGGCCACATACGCATTGGCAATGGGGGCTGGGGGACGGAGCATCACTTTTTACAACTCAGCATGGGGTCCCAAGACTGTTCTTCTATTCTTCAATGCCACGAACGGTGACCAGCGCTGCTTGACTTGTGTCTGGGATGTGCACCCCGTGCTCGGGCTCTTGGGGTCTGGACCACC
>NW_022103900.1:32865149-32916375 GCF_000313985.2 Echinops telfairi
TAACCTTTAGTCAATTGTGTTTTTATTCTAAGAATTGGTCTGAGGTCAAGAGCTGGAAGGAGAATGTGAATCCCAGCAAATGATCAAACAGCCTGAGACTGGGTAACAAAACTCTGAGAATGTACATAAATCGACATGTTCTTTCGACCCTTTAGTTTCTGGCAACATACCAAACATAAATCTGCAGTTCTACTTTCTACAATTCTAACACCTTATCATCTTGGAACTAACAAAACCCTGTGTACACATCTCTGAATAAAGCAGGTCTTCCATTTTATTGCTGGATTTTTGACACATCTTAATAAGGCCAAAACATTTTACAGATTGTAGTTGTTTTTTTGCCTATACATCCAACAACAAGCATTTTAGTCAAAGACTTAATGTATTCCTAGAGTTCCACAGAAAATGTTTGCAATCTACCTAAAAGAGACCGTCAAGAAAAATGAGAATATATCTTTATAGTTTTAGCGCTTCGTATAGAGTTGTATTCTTAATCGCCATTCAAGAAATGTACAGAACATAGACTTTGAGAAAAGTACAAGATGATTTCGGTTTCTTTATTTAAGAAAAGGATGTCTGGGAGGTAACGTAAACTATTAAATTTCACTTATCTAGAGTGAGCCCAGAACTCACGTTGCCCGAGGCATCCTTTATTCTACTGGACTACTCTGTGTTCTCTGTTCTGTAATATTTTGTTACAGTGGACTCATTCTATGTCCCTACTCACTCATTCTCTAAGTACCACAGTTAATGTTATACTATGTAGCAATACAATGTCCTGAGAATACATCACTTAGAAAATAAGTGAATAATAAGATACAAATTAATAAAGCAGATTCTTCCAGTGCCTAATTGGTTGCCTGGAATAAAGTCAGCACCTCTTTAAGGTCACTGGACCATGAGTCAATAAGCTCATGATGCAGTAACGTCACCAGGTTCCTGGTGACAAGGAGAAATTAGGCAACTTGGCAAAGGTACTGCTAACCCAAGAACAGTTTAAACATAGGGACTTCCTGGTTAATGATCCCATTGCTCTTCCTTGCAGAGTTAGCGTGTGGGCTCCTCAACTCCATCATTAGAATAACATTGTTTACCTTCAAACCATCCTCAACCTTAGAATGATAGAATTATAAGGTGAAGAAAGTCAGATCCCTGGCAATTAAGTGATTTGCCAAGATCAAACAGGTAGTTAGGGCCGTCTGTAAACACACAGCATTGGATTACAGCACGTCCTTAACATACAAATTGTGTGCCAAGTCTATAATAACGAATAGCAACTTAGCTGATGAAAGAAAACGATCAGAGGCTTTACCCTGCGGGCGGGGCGGCATCCCTGCTAATGGAAGGCTAGCCACACTGGGAGAAAAGAAAATTCCGTTTGGTCAGAAAGTGCCCAAAAGACCCGAGACCATACACCCACCAAAGTACAAGGGTGTATACTACTAACTGTGTGTCATCCTTTGGAGACCAGATTTCCCCCTTCAAGTCTCTCCCTGGTTTCAAATTTCATATTCTGCTACATCCACTATGAAAATATCTATGGAATTCATCCATCAATTAATTGGAAAGGGAAACTGGGGCCAGAAAGTCTTACTTAATTTGGTCTCTTTTTCTTAATTATTAAAAAATAAAGTATAGTTGCTATAAAGTATGAAGAGAAGCAATGAATGAATGAATGAATTACAGACAAACCAAAGTATTGCCTCCCATAGTCTTACGACAGCATTGAGCCTTTCAGTATTTTACTGGCACAAATGAACACATGCAAATGTTTTATTTCAAAGATCAGGTCAGGTGATGCAAAACATCTCTTGATTTGCTTTTTATACTTAAGAATGTATCATGAATAATTTTCTAAAGCAATAAAAATGGTTCACTCTCATGGCTGCCTCAGTAGCCCATGCTACCATCATGACTAGTCTACTGTTAGAAAAGCAAGCTATTCACTCAGTTCCAGCCACCTCTCTGAATAACTCTTACAGCCAGAATGAGCTATTCAAGAGACAAATCTGATCATTTCATCCTCTATAAAATCCGTTACAATTATTGTCTAGGTCAGTGTTTCTCAACCTCAGCACTAGTGGTATTTAGAACTAGACAGTTCTCTGTGGTGCAGGGCTGCCCTGTTCGTTAGCAACATTGCTGGCCTCTACTTGCTGCATACTAGAAAGCGTACTCTTCCAACTCCCAGGTGTGAACACCAGAAATGTCTGTAGACACTGCCCTGTGTCCCCTGGGAGACAAAGTCACACCTGATTGAAAACCACTGGTCCTGGTAAACAACCAAAACACTTAGTCTGACCCACAAGGGACTCTGTGCTGGCCTGGCCCCTACCTGCCTCTCTTTCACTGTCTTGGCTCCCTTTTCCGCTTGCTCTCTGGACTCTACCCACATCGGTCTTCTTAAAGTGGGCCTTTACACGTTCTCTGCTGTCTAATATGTCCTTTGCCATCTATCCCCCTAACTTTTTGTCTAAGTAACTTCAGTTCATCCTTCAGGCTCCACTTGAAGCATCATATTCACAAGTGTGTTAGTCCGGGTTTGACTAGAGAAACAAATTCATGGAGTCTCATATGTGTATAAGAAAGAGCTTTATATGAAAGAGCAATTGTATATTGAGAAACATCCCAGCCCAGTCCACATCAAGTCCTTAAGTCCATATTAGCCCATATGTCCAATACTAGTCCATAAATTCCTCTTTAGACTCACATAACCATGCAATAATGCCTAATGCAATAAGATCACAGGTCAGTGGGTGGAAAGTCTTGTACGTATATCTAGTGGTGGAGGAAGGAAGTCAACGCTGGCCTGGGACTCCACGTGGCTCCTCCAGCTCAAGGGCTCTGGCTTCATCAGTGTGTCTTTATGTGACTTGCCAACAGGATTGTCTCACAGGGAGTGTATCTGTGTCCCACCTCCAGCGAGCCATTTATCTCTGTAGCGCCTCAAAATGAGATCTTCAAGCTATGACCTAATTAACAGGCTACACTCCATCCCTTCACTCTTACTAGTCTCAAGTTGACACCAGATTATGTAACTACGACGACAAAGAATTTTGGGGACCCCCTTTTTTGAAGTCTGAATCCTTTGCTATAGGCTTTTATGAAAGGATAGAGCTTTCTTTCAGAACTGTCATCTTCATTTGGTGGTGTACAATCATTAACATGATTGCTTGTTTACGCTCTATATCTCCTTCTCTAGACTAAAAGTTCTGTGAAGGCAGGGTTGGGCCCCTTTTTATTTCCAGCACCTACCCAAGTACCTGATGGAACCCCATGCTCACTTCTATCATACAGGCCCCTATAAAACAGAGTACAACTGTCCATTAGAGTGTAAGTACTTATGGGGACAGATAACCTCATTGTTCTCCCACAGTGCTGCTGGTGGGTTTGAACCACATACCTTGTGGTCAGCAGTCCAGTGCTTAACTCACTATGCCATCAAGATTTCTAGAAATCAAAAAATATCTGCTAAATAAATTATTTCCCCAGAATCTTTATTTATAATGGATATTATCTTTCTAATGGGTACGCCATAAATTATTTTATGATTCCAAGACTGAACAAAGATTTTTATAAGCTGTTGGATGTTAAGTAGGAAAGTTGAGGTTTTCATCTTTGAAGCCAAGGGAGGAGGGCGTTTGAGTAGGGGTGGGATGAACGGAAGCTTATGTTTTAAAAGGTTCATGGAAGCGAAATGAAGCAGAAGCAGAGAATCCAGTTAGAAAATGCGGCCATGATTCAGCCATGCAGTAAAATGGACGAGGGCCAGTGATGACAGTAGCAATAAAAAGAGGCAATTGGAAGAGAAAGTACTTTGAAAAAAACCCTCAAATCTTCAGATGTCTAAGGTTTGGGGGGACATGGGAGAAAGGCAGGGACATCCAAGAACAAAATGCTCATTCCGTATTCCTGACTACGCAATTTGTAATTCACATCCGGAAGAGCTGAAGGGCTTTTCCACATCAGTCAATATTGACTTACATGGTCGTCAAAATGGCAGTCAAAATCAGTTTCAATGTTTGAAATTTTGATCATCTATTATTATCTTCCTAATATGTTCATAAATGGAGGGAAAGCCCAATATTCCCAATTAAGAGTATCTTTATTAATAGAGTCCTGGTGGTGTCATGGTTACGCATTGGGCTGCAATCCACAAGGTCTGCAGTTCAAAGCCACCAGTCTGCTCCAAGGGAGAAAGGTGGGGCTTTCTACTCCCATAAAGAATTACAGACTCAGAAATTCACAGGGGCAGTTCTACCCTGCCCTATAAAGTTGACATCGACCTGATGACAGTGGGCTTTGCTTTTTTACTGAAAGTATAAAAACAATTTTCTTGACATTCAAAATGTAGATGTGAGAAATATGGATACTTCCCAAGCATGTTGGGCTACTGTACCCACCGACCATTGGTTTCTCAGCAGTGGCTGGTCAGAATCCATGACGTGTCACCTGCATCTTCGCCCCTAACTTCTGATAAAAAAACCATAAAGCCTGGTAATAATTATAAATGATGTATTGTAATAAGAGAATATTATTCTCCCAACTACAAAAGAGTGTAAGTCTTTAGATTATGCCTTTCTGAACACACCCCCCCCCAAAATTTATTTTTAATTCTGATTGAAGCATCATTTAGTATTAACACACCAAACCAAAGGTCAAACTCACTGCCATTAAGTCCGTTCTGACCCATGTCAGCCCGATAGGACAGAGTAGGACAGCCCCACGGGTTTCTGAGTCTGTAACTCTTTACGGGAATGGAAGGCCTCATCTTCCTCCCTCAAAGTGGGTGGTGGTTTGAACTGCCAACCTTCCAGTTAGCAGCCCACTAAGTCACCAGGGCACAGCTAGGATTATTTTCATCAATAACTGCTGAAAGTCATAAATGTCTGACTAATGAAGATTTGGGATATATTTTAAATCCCATAAAAGTTTTATGGCTTAACATAGCATCCAATACCTCTTAACAACAGACCAAAGCCTTGAATATCAGCTATCTATGAAGTTATGCCTTTTTAAAGATGAATGCCAGTCGCTCAGAAATACACTGGCTGAAATCTATCCCCACTGTTAGCGTCAAGTGCATTAAGAGTGCCTAGAAAGGCAGATGTTTTCCAACTAGGTCTGCTGTATACTGCTGTATAGTGAGCTGCCATCCAGGCAGCTTCCCAGCTCATGGTAATTCCACTTCCAATAGGATCAGACCATGGAGAATTATAAAACGTTTATTAGCAGATTTTGGGGGAAGTAGATCTCCAAGGCATTTTGGAGCTCTGCTGAAACCTGTTCGGCATCACAGCCACACCCCCTCCACTGACAAGGGAGTGTGAACCATGACTGGTTGGGTTGACTGACCAGAAATCCAGCTAAGCCCCTTGCATGGAGAATGAGCATTCTACCACTGAGCTACCTCTCCTCCCAGGTAGGTTGCCTGTTTTGGTTGGTGCCATCCTTTTGGCTCCCACTCATTGCTGATGGCAGTCCAACAGAACAAAATATTGTCCCATACTGCCATCCCCAGAATTGTTGGCATGCTTGAGCACATTAAAGTAGCTGCTGTGCCAATCCATCTCATGGAGCACCTTCCCCTTTTTGGCTGTCCCTCTGCTTTACCAAGCATGATGCCCCTTTCCAGAGATGCCATGCTCTCCTGATAACAGGTCCAAAGAACGTGAGACAAAGTGTCGCCATCCTGGCCTCTATGGGGCATTCTGGCCTTACTTCTTCTAGTACAGGTTTGTTTGTTCCTTAGTCAGTCCATGATACTTTCAATAGGCTTATCCAAGACCATCATTCAAATACATCACTTCTTCTCCAGTCTTCATTCATTGTCTATTGCCCACCTTTCAGAAGCATAGGAGGCTATTGAAAATACATGTCAACCGTACCTTAGTCCTCAATGTGACGTCTTAACTCTTTAAAACTTTAAGGAGGTCTTTTGTAACTCCTTTGCCATATTCCCCATATTTGTTCACATTTGCAGCACAATGAACACATCATTGATTTCTTGATTTCTGTCTCCATGGTTATGAATTGTGAATCCAAGTAAATTAAATCTTGGACACCCTTAATATTTTCTCTTTATCATGATCTTATCTATTGGTCTACTTGTGACAATGTTTGTATTCTTTACATTGAGTTACAATAAAAACTGAAGGGTGGAGTCTTTGATCTCCATGAGCAAGTGCTTCAAGTCATTTTAGCTTTTAGCAAGGTTATGTCATCTGCATATGCAGGTTGTTAAAGAGCCTTCTTCCACCCTACTGCCACCAAGTTCCAAAGGCTAACTTACTGCCATCCTATCAATGCTGACTCATAGCAACCCCCTGTGGGTTTCCAAGACTATTAACTGTTTCAAGCCAAGTCTTTCTCTGGCAGAACTGCTGGTGGTTTTGAACTGCCAACCATGTGGATCACAGCCCAATGCGTAAACATATCACCACCAGGCCTCTTTAAATAATTTCTCATCTCAAATGATCTACTCAGCATGCATATTGAGTAAGTATGGTGAAATATTACAACTCTGATGAACACCTTTGCTAATTTTAAACCATGCAACATCTCTGTTGTGTTCAAATGGCTGCCTTTGGGTCTGATAAGTACAATTAATGTTCTGAAATTTCCGTTCATCACAATGTGATGCATAGTTTGTTATGATCCAAACAGTAAAGTGCCTCTGCATTGTTAATGCAAGACAAGTGAGCATCTTTCTGGTAGTCTCTGCTTTCAGTCAAGATTTAGTGCAGGCTTCTGTCAGGTCCTCTTTTAAATGCAGCTTTCATTTCTGGCAACGATCCGTCCACCCTATTGCGGTAAGTGTTTTTGAATTATCTTCAGCAAAATTTCACTTTCAGGTGATATTAACGATATTGTTCACAAATTCCCCATTCTGTTGGGTCACCTTTCTCTGGGCGGGGAACAAATATGGCCCTCTTCCAGTCACTTGACCAGGTAGCTTGCGTTCTCATTTTTCAGCATGGACTATTGTTCAGTTTGCTGAAACATTCCCATTGATATTCCATGAACTCCTGGAGCTTTGATTTCACTAATTATTTCAGTACAGCTTGGACTTCTTCATTCAGTACCATTGGTTCTTGTGTAATTTCTATTTATTCATGTAGTAACTGAGATGGTTCCTTATTAGGATTCATTCATCATAATTGGGGTCTAACTGCAAATTGCTATAAGAATTAGCAGTGTGAACTACATTTGATATTAGCCTTGTCAGGCAGTTCCTCAATAGTCTTGCACGCTAGCAGGCAAAGCTCTAATGTTGCGTGCTCCCCCCTTGCCACTGGGGACCATGGAAAGGCCCAGTTCCCTCTGTCATTGTTGGTTTCCACTGGTCTTCTCATTCTCCTAGTGAGGACATGACTAGATCTTCGGTGTTGTGCTACTTTCCCTCATGAGGGTGGTCCCACAAGACTGGCAGTAACCTGCAAAGCAAAAATAGAAATTGTATATGCTCAGTATTATTTATTGTTCAAAACTAACAGCCTCGTGATGCTTTCAGTAAAGATCAGAGAGTTGAATCCCTAACAGTATGAAAGGAGAACAGAAGCTCTGTCACTAAAACATTAGGGAATATTACCAAGGACGAACCTCAAAATCTGCATCCAGGGACGCAGTTGGAGAAAGATCCTAGGCCTATACCTTTGGTCCCAACATAGAATTGTGAGCATTTTCTAAAGGTTCCCGAACCCACCAGTCACTGTGCAGGAGAAAGAAGAGCCTGTCTGTTCCTGTAAGCAACTTACAGCCTTGGAAACTGTACATAGGACCACTCTGAGTCAGAATCGACTTGATAACACAAACTCATTCCGTTTTCCCAGAACTTTTGGAAGGCCCTTTTGTAAATCAATAACAAGTTAGAAAGTGCTACAAATGCAAAATATTCATAATAGGAGAAATTTTGTAGTGAGGTGAACGGCATATGAACATGCTCATGTGGTAGCTACATAATTTCGGTCAATTTGATAAACAAGCATAAGGGTGGAGTCTAGCGTGTCAATCAAGTTACAGCCTGATGATGCCTCCTTGTGGGCATGGTCTTCTCATATGGATTCTGGGAACTTCTTCTCTTTCTCCCTGGAGGTGGGCTATATACTCTCTCTCTCTCTCTGCTTCACCTTCCTGCTGACAAGCCATGTGGATCCATGCTGAGATCTGAGCGAGCCATGCAGCAAAGACCAACACCATCCCTGTGATGCATCCACCACCATTGCACCCACAAGACGTTTCACCCACTGACCTGTGATCTTCCTGCATTCTGCATCTTTGCATTTGGCTGTGTGAGTCTGAAAAGAGATTTATGGGCTAATGTCGGACTTATGGACTTGATCTGGACTGGGCTGGGATGCTTCCTTGATATATCATTATTCTTTGCTAGAAAGCTCTATCTTACACATATATTTGTTTCTCTAATCAACCCAGTCTAACACAGCTCAGTATTTTATTTTATATAAATCTGCTACACAAGACCTCTTGAATGTGTTGAAAAGCAAGAATGGTACCATGAGGACTAGGGTGTGCCTGATGCAAGCCATGCTTTGCTCCATCACCTGACATGCATGTGAAAGGCCATTGAATAAGGAAGACTGACGGATAATAGATGCATTTGAATTATTGTGCCGGTGAAGAATATTGAAAGTCCCATGGATAGCCAAAAGAACAAGGAAATCTATCTTGGAAAAGTATCACCAGAACACTCCTTAAAGGCAACGATGGCAAATCTCTGTCTCACATACTTTTATCCTGTTGTCAAGAGAGACCAGTCCCTGTAGGAAGACATCGGAGGGGCACTGAAAAAAGAGGAAGACTTTCAACAAGTGGTTACCATTGGGTTGCAATCCTCAATGTCAGCAGTTGAAGCCACCAGCCCCTCTGTGGGTGAACGAGAGCTATCTACCTAAGAGTTAGTCTCTGAAACTCACAGGGAGGGTCTAGCCTGTACTCTAGGGCGGCATGAGTCGACATCACCTCGGCGGCGGTGGTTTAGGTTGGAGAAGGTGGGTTGACACAGTGGCTGCATCACTGGCCTCAAACATGAGGGAAAATGTGAGGATGACACAGGACAGGGCATGCTCTGCTTGCTTCTGTTACAAAGGGTCCCTTTGCGTTGGCACCAACTCATCGATACCTAACAGCAATAAAAGGAAGCATCAAAGGAAGATGGAAAAAGTACACAGAGTCAGTGTACCAAACAGAATATAATCAAGAACTGAGGGTATCGAAGGAAGAAGCTCAAAATTGGGACTTGCAGGAAGTTTGGGTTGAGCTTCATCCATGGGAATTGGGGTTTTGTAAACAAAGTGAAATAGAGTAAAATAAAAAGTGCAAGGGCTTAGAAACGTTCCTTTCCCAAAAGTTTCTACCAGAACTGGAATTACAAAAAGATAAGCTTGGTTTCATGGACCACAAAGGAGACATGGGGCTTCATAGATATAAACAAGCAGCCTTCAAAATGTTCATGAGAAAGTTTTGAATTGAAAGATAATAGAATTTTCACACAAAACTTTTGAAGCTCTATCCCGCATCCTCATTGTATCATTCAGCTTTCTATCCCTAAAGCCACCAAGCACTAAGTAAGACAAACTCCTCAGCCACCACCTCTGGATTTTCTATAAGATTAGGCTGAAATCACTGTAGAATGTGAAATCATAGTCCAAGATTGCCCTGAGAACCGGATGGGTCAAACTAACTCAAATTTGAATTAAAATCCTTTTGACTTCTGTTGGAAGGAAGAGGCTGGTTGGCTTATCTTATTTGACAATGAAAGGTTAGCTGATTTATAGATTGCCATTCATAAAAAATACATAAATTAAGTTCATGTTTATGATTCATATCTAATCAAAGTGCCACATATGATTAGCAGATGGCATGCAAATATCGCGTGGGGCATACTTATGCCCCCGAAAGAATTGTTCATTATTTATCACAAATTCACATTTAACCAGACATCTTTTACTTTTATTTGCTAAATCCCAGTGCCACCCCCCACCCTCCCCAAACAAGGTCAGAGAAACAAAACTGTCAATACAACAGGAACTACTTTGGACTCTTCTGCTAAAGGTTCCGGGGCTTTTCGGTGATAGCGTCTTTCCAAAAGTTTGCACGGGAAGTAACTCTAACAATTTACGTATTGTTTCTTAGGCATATTTTTTTAAGCTTTTTAAGCATTTAGATAATTTATTTTGTCACAATATTGCCTTTGTATATTGAAAAATCACTGCTTTGTTAAAAGGGAAAGTTCATTTGAAAATCTCAAATGAACTTTCAAAAGATTGCCATTTACTTGGTAAGAGCAAATAAGTCCACTTTTTAAAGTTGTCTCTAAATATTCTCTTACATATAAATAAAATTGAGATCAATTTATAAATCCCAGAGGAGTACAGCAGACTTCTTTAATGAAGAGAAGCACATAAAAAACCACATCCAACAATGGTACAGATAGGAACTGGAAACACAGGGAATCCAGGACGGATGAACCCCTCAGGACCAGTGGTGAGAGCGGTGACACCTGGAGGGTGGAGGGAAGGTTGGGTAGAAAGTGGGATCCAATTACAAGGATCTACATATAACCCCCTCCCTGGGGGACAGACAACAGAAAAGTGGGTGAAGGGAGACATCGGACAGTGTAAGACATGACAAATAATAATAATTTATAAATTATCGAGGGTTCATAAGGGAGGGGGCTAGGGAAGGAGGGGGGGAAATGAGGAGCTGATACCAAGGGTTCAAGTAGAAAGCAAATGTTTCGAGAATGATGATGTCAACAAATGTACAAATGCGCTTGACACAATGGATGTATGTATGAATGGATTGTGATAAGCTTGTACGAGCCCCCAATAAAATGATTTTTAAAAAAACATCCAAAGTCATTTTATTTTTGTTGCAAGATTCTTGTTCTAGCTCACCTTCCAAAACAATTTCGGTCAAGTAGAAATGTTCTGAGAACCCTCGCTTAGAATGGCAAACAATCTCGGCCTTTTCACTCACTCACGATTGTGCAGTTACCAGAATCTTGTACAATTAGTGCTCCAAGAGTGTTTTCAATGCAAACTTGTAAGAAGAAAATAAAAACAAATTAAAGCTGACTGTGACTGGCTGGGACAAAGTGCTTACAGCAATGCAAGGATGGCTCATCTGCTCATCACGTAGCCATTACCTGGGAGACCAGCACCTCCTTCTATGCCCAAGTTTTGATACAGACTTACCACTGCCTGCGCTCTCTCCAGAAACATGTCTATCCTCTCAGCTCTTCGCAACCTGTTCCCGTAGTCCTTCTCCATCGCCCTCATTTTCTCTCTTGCTTGTGTGTCCTTTTTGGCAAGATGGGAATGACACAAGGAGACTTGAGTTCTGAGAAAATCTTACAAAGAAGCTAACGACCTTCCTTCGGAAAAGCGATAGGACGAAGAACCAGTATCCGTCCATGAATTGCTGCTTTCCCGCAACTAATTACCACGATGATTATTGCGATTTCCAAAAACTCCCCAAACCTCTAAAAACCTCTTCTCAGAAGGCTTGTCATGAGAGGAAATTGAAGCAAATGATGAGAAATAAGCCCTCTTGTTTGGGGGTATTAGATAGCAAGCATCTTTAATCAAAGAGTGGCCTTGACATAGACACACAGTGTCCAGGTGAGGGACCTGAGGGTAGCAATCAATGCTCAGAGTTAGAGCGTCTGGCCTTAGATGGTTCTCATCCATTGTGACTGTTGTTTTAGGATAAAGGCAAGCAAGCACCTCTCTAACCTTGTGCTGCCCCTCTGCAACTCTTCTACCCCTTAGCCCAGTGGCAGCCAACAAACAGAATGGAAAGTGTATCGGCAACTGAAAGTGGATACACATTACAGAATTAAATATGCATACATCAAATTTAAATGGGCGTGCCCGAGAGTTTTACTGATACATGAAGGGTTTTTTTCCCTGGACAATGGTACTAGTGAGAGACTCTTGGAACTATCTTGCTTTGTATCCTTGGTGGTGGTGGTGGTGGTGATGGTAGCAGCAATTACAACAAATTTTGAAATGACTTTTATTTATCTTATTATTCTTGAAAATTCAGCAGATGATATGCTTATTTTTATTTAGCTTTGTGTTTTCTTTTGCACTCGACGCATGAATAACTTAATAGAAAGAGTTGAGGCATGACTACGTGTCATTAGCAAGTCATGCACTGAAATGGGTTTGGGTTGTTGTTTTGAACCAAGCACATCTCCACTGCGTGGCTGCGAAGGCTAGAAAACTAGCTCCCATTTTGAAATGGGTGTGTACATAAAAATAGAGAAACCTCAGCGCACAGGGAAACAGTGAGGGGAAGGGTGGCAAGAGGAGTGATAGGTAAAGGCATACAAAAGAACACGAAAAATCTGATACAACAGATAACCAGCTTGAGCCCTTGCATTGACAATCGGCTTGTACCCCAACCACCACTTCCTCGATGCCTCCTCCTCTTCTGTTTTCAGGAAAGCACATTCATGGCCAATGACAAGCGCCAGAATGGTGGAAAAGGTAGGATTTAAGTGAAGATTTTTTTCCAATACCTTTAACCCACATTCAAAAGCCACCGAGGGTTGGGCAGGGGGTAGGTACCTAGCTCAAGGGTTTATTTAGTGACGGTTCCACTTTTTCACTCACTGCCTGCAAATCACCATTTCTAGTGGACAAAGGGCTCAGCAGTGGCCTTATGATTGCTTCTTTTCAAATGGTAATGGCAATCCGAACTCCTCTGCCAGGTTTTTCTTACCAGAGCACAAATTGCAGTTTACAAGGCTCTGAGGGGGGATGAAAAAAAAAAATCTTAGCTGAATATCTTTTTTTTTTATTCGACAAACTGACATGTAAATTACCCTTTAAGTGCTCCACTCTAGGGCTCTGATCATCTCCTAATTGTCACAGTCAATTGTAGCCAACAGTCTCTTCAATCCCAAGCGCTTTGACAACAAGCACAAGGATCAAAGCAGAATCAACTGCCTTCAATATCCTTCTGTTTAGGATGCTACAAAACGCCTGAAAAAGAAAGGTGTAAGGGCATTGCTGTAGAGGAAACTGAGAGTAGCGAGTATTACAATAGTAATTTTCTCCATCTACAAAATTATGCTGTATAGGTCGCTGTAATCTTTAATCACATGCACAGAACAAATATATAAACCTCCAGGGCAATTAATATGCTTTTAAGATTATACTAATATGCAAGCTTTACAAACAACACCGTCCCTCTGGCTTAGTAAAACTCTGGGATGGTAATCATTTCATAGGAACTTGCGCATCAAAAACCATTATCAAACATTCTCTATTTTTGAGCATAAATTCAAACACAGAGCTTTAATTACTGTTTGTTGTCAAGATTCACTGCTCCCCCAAACTAAATAGCCTGTTGAAAATTCTAGAGAGTTTTTTTTTAATTAACCTGGAATGTCCGATTGAAAACGGTCCCCCAGATAAATTTAAAATATGGCATAAAAACTAATCTCAGGAGAATTTTCTACACTACATGCAGCTCTGTCGTTGGCCTTACTAGAAACAACAACCTGATTAAAAGTCATCCCATGATTTATAACAGGATTCCTAAGTAAAATGGACCTCCCACAATCATGGCGTCCCCAGGGTATAAAACTGGATCATGGTATTCAGATACTAACCAAAAAGTTGGGGGTTCAAATGTATCCAAAGCTGCCTTAGAAGAAAGACCTAACCTATGTCAGAAAATCCAGTCACTAACAGGCCCGTCGAACACAGTTCAGCACCGGCACCTATAGGGGCACCAGGAGTCCAACTTAACTACTAGACTTTTGTTTTCTTTTTAACCAGGAGCATCACGGAATTAAAATATGACAATCCCTTCCATATCACCAGTTGTGTAAAAGGTGATCTGTGCTATACCCTAAAGATTCCCAATCCCCCTATAACTTATAACAATATAATTAAACATTTGTAGAAAGAGAAAAATCTGTCTGTCTGTGAGTGTTTAAAATGACTACTTTTAAAATAATCTGTCAGTTGTCAGAAAGTGACAAAGGCAAAGGAAGTCCCAGGGCCTGGTGGCACGCCTCTCCTGCTTGTCTTTATACACCCAGGTCTTGTGCACGAACAGCAGGTAAGGTCGCACAATGATTGGCAGCTTTCCTGTGCAAAAGAAAAGAACCGAGGAAAGCAGCAGTTCCCAGCAAATGCCCCAGGTTCCTGGCTCAGCTGCTCCCCCCGTCCCGAGGTAGGGCTTTCCCATCCTCCCCTCCATTTCACCTTGAATTCTCAGGTTTGATTGAAGAGCTTCACAGAAGGGTCTATTACAGATTGAGGAATGATCCATTACACATCTGAAGCTCCAAAGAGCTACTTGTGAGGAGTCTTTGAGTGCATTTATCTTACACGTGAAGCTTTCTACAAAATCAATATGGGTATTTTTCAGTTTGACAAGTCAACATGAAATATAACATAATAATAGAAAAACAGAGTTGTACATTTAAACACACCCAATACAGTTATCTACAACACAGCTTATAGTTATTACCGATGGATATCCTTCAGTGTGTCTAATCTAAATTCATCCTAATAGCTGGCCTAAAGAACATAAAAAGTGTAACTGACTGGATACTGGATTTCTGGCTCCTATTGACTCCGGTTTTACAGTGAGGGGTGGAGGATGGGCCAGAATCTTACCTCCAACCTGACAGCGGTATGATAAATAGAAAGAATATTAACGAGGTAAATTAGAGGAAGGATATGGAGTATCTGGAAAACTTTTTTTTTATATCAGATTCAACTGGAAATAGCTGGGGAAATTAATCACCCAATGCAGAGCAACAGCACTTTAAACCACTACCACCATCATCTTAGGAAGTCCTAGAAGAATGATTCCTGTCTGTGCCGGGGTGAATCACTGGGTGAGGTGATTGCACTCTCTGGAATACCTTTAAGGAACATGCCGTAGTTTCCCTCAATCTACATCGTTTTCTGTCTCAAAATTGGATTGATCCTAAGACTCACTTCATAAGGTTCTGTAACAACTGAATGAGATGGTGCAGAAAGTACTTGCTACCTAATGGAGTCATGCTAACAAGCATGAAGGCGCCACAGGAGCGAGGGATGGTCGGTTCTAATATACACCAGGTCAAAGCTAACTCAACAGAAACTAGTAACAACACACACATTGAAAAGATTCCATGGTTAGTCATTAAGGGTGCAATGATTACAGTTGCCTTGATCTAGCCAAAAGGTCCCCAGTGTTCCTGCATGATGCTAATCCAACGGCTCCGTGGCCTTTTTTCACATTGTTTAATATTCCCAGAGTTCTACTCGAAATGTCTGCTGAAGACACTGACTCTAGGGTAGGTCCTACTAAAGGAGTGACGCTGACCTAACTTATAAGACCCTGTTCCTCCCATGATGCTCTACTTTTCTGCTAGGTTCAATAATCCATTGCAATGGCCACACGGAACCCACAGACAAGATTCACAATTCAGGAAGTTTATCGGGAAAATTAAAAGGTTACCACAAACCAAGATCAGAAAGCATAGAGCCATCGGCCCACAGCAAGCCCTCTCCTCAGCCAGCATGCAAGTCTCCAATCATCAGCGTCTCAGCCACTTGCCTCTGCCCCCATGAGCGTGGAAGCCAGCCCACTGCTCTGCCTCAGAGTTTCATAGTCCTAGCCCTGCTCTTCCATTTTGTCTCATGATCTTCTGGCCTCGGCCTCAGTTCTTGCTGGGCTCCTTTGCTCTGTGCAATGGTCTCTGAACTACACCTGCTGGTGCCTCTGGACTGAGCCTTTCCCACTTCACATAGGCATCTCTAACATGGTCCATTGGTGACTCCTTGATGGTCCTGGGATTTCTCTCTGTCCCTACTTCTGAGAGAGCTCATTCTTACAGCCAATGGTGTGGCAACCGAAACTGACCAATCCCCATGATAAGCACTTTGCCCACCCTGTTACATGGTCCTGTTCGATCATGGGTGAATGTTGCACAGGCATTGACAGAAGAGCTATCTTAAGAACTCTCACTTGGGGGGCGGGGGGGAATGAGCAACTGATATTAAAGGCTGAGGTGGAGGGCAAATGTTTTGAGAATGATGAGGGCAGCGAGTGTACATATGTGCTTGACACAATGGATGCGTGTATGGCTTGTGATGAGAATTGTACGAGCCCCCAATAAAATAATTTTTTTTAAAAACGAAAGTAAATGTTTAGAAAATGATGATGGCAACATATGTACAAATATGCTTGATACCATTGATGTATGGAATGTTATGAGCTATGAGTCCCCAATAAAATGATTATAAAAGAGAGAGAAAAGAACTTTCACTTCACCACACCAACCTACGTAGTGTTAACAGCATCCGTACTTGATTCTCTGCATGTGAACTAATTTGTAGTTTTCTTGGAACATGTTTTTTTAATTTTAAACTCTCCCCACTATTCAAAATAAACAGAGTAAGGCAGTAAAAATGGATGTTAATATCAAACTAAGAAAATAAGTATTATGCTTTCAGGGACCCTAAAGCAAGGAGTGCCCCTGGTGGCATGAGCTGAATGGCCACTTTGACCCAAGGCTTCCGGATGCATCCTGGGGACTCAGGCTGGGTGCCCTGGAATGCTGGACCCTGAATCCTGGATCTTCAAGGTGCACAGCATGCTCCAGAGGCTGCATCAGTGGAATCTGATGCGGAAAATCCACTGGGTGAACTGGACTCGACCCCAGACACTCTAGTAACCTGAGGACTTAAGACAGAAAATACACAGTGTCTGGGGAAGCAGAAGACAGCTGTACCAAGATTGTTGAACTGTTGGTAGGCAGACAGACATGGTCTTGCTACATCAATGCCCTGTATGCTGTGTTAAGATCTGTATTATTCTGACAAAGCTGTGATGGACATTCTCAGTGATTATTATGGTAAAATTTTCCTGACAATTAACCCCCATTTTTTGTGTAAATAGCCATGAAAGGACTGATTCTGTACTTTCAGGTACTAATTAGCATATACTAGCCGAATACCCCTCTCTCAATGAGGCTTTTAAAAATTAGTATCAGGGGCTAATCAAGGATAATATTAATGGAAGATCATTATGCCCCAGGGGGATGATCGATAAGACTCTGTACCATAAATTTTTTTGTACCATTAATTAATAATGAAGTTTTGAAAGTGAGCCAAAGGCAGATAATTAGATTTTAAAAACATACGTATATCCAGGAATCAGTTTGGAGCTCACACTAAATCCTAGCTCCAACTTAAGAGCAATTAGTTCTTACATCATGGCCCTGCTCAATACTTGCCCTCAGGAAGGAAACACAGATGATATGAGTGCACTAACAAAATGTGGTCTACAAATTAGATGGTGCCCAGCTATCAGAAAATAGCATCTGGGGTCTTAAAAGCTTGTTTTCAAACAAGAAGCCAACAAAGTGAGATGTCAAGTAAGTCCACCTGGAAGAAGCAAACCACCGTAATCCGAAGTCGAAGAAGGGATTAATATCATAGCCTAAATTGAGAGAATTCGGTTTGCAGAAGGCTATGGATGACAGTGGAAGCCCAAGATATACATTTGTGGGAACTGCATAGGAAATAAGGCTCTGGGGATGTTCCTTTATCCAGATTGAGGGATGGGAGGAAAGTGGCTACTAAACAGTGCATTGGAGAGATGACAATGGACGACCAAAAGGATAAACCTGACTTGGAGAGTTAAGACCTTGTTAGTTGATCCCCCTTGGATGCACATTAGGCCTGATCTAGTTTTCAACATTTTCTGTATTTTTTGTTTGTTCATATTGGAGTTTATTTCAGATGTGTTACGTCATTGGGGGGGTGTCGCCCTCTTGACAGATTGTGGTAGCAATTGTACAATACTGATTGATGTGATTGAACTAGGGAATGATATTGTATCTGTATTAACTCCTAAAAAATGTTTTTTGTGGTAGACTGGGTGCACTACAGAAACACTGACATGTATATAAGAAAGAATTTTATATCAAAGAGCAATTGTATATTGAGAAAACATCCCAACCTCATCCAGATCAAGTCCAATATTAGCCCATATGTCCAATACTAGTCCATAAATTCTTCTTCAGACTCACGCAGCACATGCAATGATACTGAATGCAGGAAGATCACAGCCCACTGGATGAAAAGTCTTGTGGATCCAATGGCAGTAGAAGCATCTCTAGGGTTTGGGCTGCCATCAATGTGGCTCCATGTGGCTTGTCAACAGGAATGTGAAGCAGAGAGAGTGTGTCTACCCTCCAGGGAGGAAGAGAGGAAGTTCCCAGGATCCTCATGAGAAGGCCGTGCCCACAAAGAGGCATCAGGCTGTGACCAGATTGACAGGCTAGACTCCACCCCATTCACTCAAGTGGACACAAGATTATGTCACTACCACAGTATTGAAAATAAATAAATAAATAAATAATGTTATAAAATTTATTGGAAGTTTTAAAACTCTTATAGTAGATTCCAAAGTCAAATAAACTCAATATAAATGACTTTGAATTTAATTAATTCAACCAATATGTATCAAGAACTTAATATATGCAAGGCACTGTTCATTCTTTAGCCACCCTACCATTCTCCTCCACTATTAGACTGTAGCTTTTCTTCCAAAGCCAACTTAAACCACTTGATCATATGCTGATCTAAGTACAAAATGAAACAATGTTCTACTTAAAATGTCTTGCTTTCTTTTAAATATTCATTTGTTTTTGGGACATGTTTACCCAAAAAAGCGCCCATTTATAAAAGATAATGAAGTCCCCAAATACATATAACTCTATTTAATGTAAAATGGACTGAAATACTCTAGTACAAAGCCTTGATCTCCTCCAGGTCATGAGGGTCAACTCTGTAAAGTATTAAGAAGTACCATCAATTATTGAGTTTCCAAACTGTGTAACAAATCAGGCAAGAGCTCTGATGGAAAGATGGATCATTCACAAGTTTAGGCGATCACCATTATCATTGGCACCATCATCATCATCACTTTACAATATTACCTATCATATCAGGTCTTGGTGGCTATTATGATGATGATTATAAATGGAGTAGGGAAGTGAATAATTTGGCATCTCAACATCTAGACTTCTAAAATGGGTGGAAGAAAGCTATAGCAGTGTGTCAGGTCCTTACTATCTCTGGCAGGTCAACCTCTTTCATTATGTTTATTCTCTAATCAGGACCCTGAACATGTTTTAAATGCTTTCAGCTGAACAAGCGAAGGCTCAAAGATGTCACTACCCACATGTGAACATTCCGTCTGGATTTCTCCTGAACTATGGCGGCATAGTGGATTGCAAGTTGAACTGCTAACTATCAGGTCAGCAATTCGAACCCATCAGTTGCTCTGTGAGAGAAACCTGAGGCTTTCTGTTCCCGTAAAGATTGACAGCACTGGAAACCCGTAGGGGCAGTTCTATCCTTTACTGCGTCACAGTAAGACAGAATCAACTACACAGCAAATTAGGTAAGTACAGCTCTCAGAGGTCTAGGGAGGGGGGTGACTCAGCTCCTGTTTGGCTGACTCTGCAGTTTTCTAGACCAAAAACAGCATATCAAAGTGGGTAGATGTTACGTTAAAGATCTCAATGGAAAATAATTTGACAACATCTTTCGATTGCTTCACTGTATCAATGCCTTATACTAGTTCTACCTTTCATGTTAATTATAAACCTTACTACACTTGAAGTGATCTCTACCTTTCTGGAACAGTAGCTATGCCTTTAAGTAGTCTCCGAGAGTTCACTAACGTAGGTAGCGATTTAGTGGTAGGGTTCTTACCTTTCATGCAGGATACCAGAGGTCAATTCTTGGCCAATGCAGCCCCAGCATAGCCACCAGTCGTCTGTCCAGGGGGGTTTGTAAGTTGCTGAGACACTGAGCTTCTTAAGCAAGGTAGACTATGAAGAAAAGCCAGGTGACTTATTTCTGAAACCCACTTAAGGAAAACTTTGGGATCACAAGGAATCCATCTCATTATGAATGAAGTAGCCACGAGTTGGACACATCCAGAGTACCTAGCAATATAGTTCAATGTATTTAACTATGGACACTCGTGCAGCTACATATCTCCACTTTAAATAAGTCCAAAATAATAAATAGCCCCACAATTTGCAGTTGCTCCTTACCCTTGCCTCTGCCCTCATTAAATTACAATGACAAAAAAACACCATATGCCCCATTTAAAATGGAGTTAAGAATCCCTTTTGTTTTAAGACATTAAGCAACTAGACATGAATACTACATTTCAACCCCGATTTCCTTTAGATGAAAGATTACTAGTGATGCACTGACTAACCAAAATGTTAGCAGTACAACCCGAAACCTATCCTGGGGAGAAAGACGTGACGCACTGCTTCTGCAACGTTCACAATCTTGGAAGGCTTCCCTGTCTGATAGGTTCATGTGGACTCGCCATATGAGTCAGAATCAACCTTTTGGTTGATTGCTTGGGTTTGGGTTCTTTCTTTTCTTTTCTATGAGAAAACTGCTGGTGCCATTAGCAATAAAGTTAGACCAAAGGGACTAACATACAACTTGACATAGGAGAAATCACACATGAGAATGCACATCAAAACTAAATAAATCAACAAAACTCAGATTATAGAATTTCACTTCTCTTCTGAACGATTCAAACAGTGAAACACCAAGAAAGCCACCCCACCCCAGGTGCTCTGTTTTGAGGTTTGTTACTAACACACTCTGTTACTGTTGGTCTAGAACTATCACAAGTTCACGGAGTTTTCTTTTTTGTTTGTTTTTGGTTTTTTTTTGTTTTTATTTCATCCTTTCATTATTTTTATTATGATGTTATTTGTGAACTGGGTGAAGGGTGACAGAGTAGATCATCAGTTTTTCATTCAACAATTCACACACATTTTGTTTTATTGTTTTTTGCTTTTTTTAATCATTTTATTAGGGGCTCGTACAACTCTTATCACAATCCATACATACATCAATTGTGCAAAGCACATTTGTACATTCATTGCCCTCATCATTCTCAAAACCTTTCCTCTCCACTTAAACCCCCGGCACTAGGTCCTCATTTTTTCGATGGGCCCAATAAACTAAAGTTCATTGAGACAAAAATACTTGAAACCAAACCAGACTAGTCTTCAGTGGTTTCTCCACTTTTGTAGCACTCAGTTCCTTAAAAGGGCTGAAAAAATGTTTTGAACACTTTTCTGAGGTTAACTTTTGTCATCACTTTTAAAACTTATATTACAAAATAAAGACTTTTCAGGATCTAGTATCTTCAGGTTTTCTTTGAACATTCTATACAGATTTGCATTTTTCCCACACAAAGGAAACAGAAGCTCAAACAGTTGTGGACCTATAACTTTCCCCACCTCAATTAGATGAAATAGACCAGATGGAATCATTAGGGTCATTTATAGGGTCTTTATTCTACCATCACTCCTCACATTCAAAAAATGAATTAAGGCAAAAGTAGGTGACTATTTTGTACATTGCAAGATCCCTCATACAAACTTGTAGAATAAAAAACAATGGCTATGGTGTACTCATTTTTAATTTTACCAGATCTTCTTTTTTCCTCTGCATTTGCATTCTACTTCACTCACTCTGTGATCTAGTGGAGTTTATTTGTTTTAAACATTTGTTCTCACAGTCACCATCACTTGTGAGATTAGCAGCAGCCAAACTCTGAAGACCAGTGTGAATTTGAGGTTTATAAAAATAGAAATAGTTTTCCTAATAGTCATCTACCTCTGTCGGACACTTTCACCATCTCCTTAGGACAACCATGTGAGCTGAGTATCAATAGCTGAGGCTCAGAGAGGTTAAATTTTGGCCCAAACCACACACTGGAAAATTCTGTGTTCTTTCCCACAAAGTTCTGCTGCTGCTTGATTAATTGAGTCCCGCTCTATTTCAGTGTAGAGTATTCGTCTGCCTATCGATTCGGATCTTTTATTTAACTCCCTTATTCTGAGTTCAGCCTTATTTTCAGGGTCTTCTATTGCCCAATAGTTCCCGAAATAAAGCCATGCCTCAGACACAGATGTGTGTTTTAATTTGACACTGCGAGGAACCAGCCATGGGTCAACACGGTTACCCACCAACAGCCCGGAGTGCCTTTTGTTCCACTGGTGGCCCCAGGCATGATTCACTTCACACGGTGTTAGCTCATCAGCAACAAGGTTACAGACCATTTACGACAGCCAGCAGCATCAGTAATGACATGTACAGTACTTTGAAATTCCCTTGAATCCAGGACTCTAATCACTAGCAATTCAGGGTATCCCAGAAGACACGGACATCCACTGCACATATCATAATCAGCACAATGGGCTTTTCATTTTCTTGTTTCAGATCTGGATTCCTCTCCCCCAGACCTCTGTAAACCGAGGGCAATAAGCACCACGCAGTTCCCAGTGTGCACGTCCTAAAGACACACTCTGAGGCAGTACTCAGAGCCGGCTGAGAATCCAAGCAACGTAAGCAGAGAAGCTTGAGGACTCTCTGGGTCAGATCAAAACATTCCAAATGTGAAAAATGCCATTCAAAGTGGTCACCTGATTGGCCCGAGGCCATAGAGCTAACCGATGACAAAGTGGAGATTTGAAACTAAGTCCTCTTACTCAAAGCCCGGTCCCTCTATTCTCCGTCAGACCGACTTCAACAAGAGACCTGAATAATGCCTGCCCACTTACCATCCAGGCTCGATGTACTCCTCCTGTAGTTAGTTACCTTTGCATAAGATGAATCTTCCTCTTCTTCTGATAAGGTAGTCATTTAGTTCCGTTCACATGACTAGAAAGTGGCAGTTCCAAGGGTCATGGATCAGCTATTAGCAGCTTCTTTTCAATTAAATGGGTTTGATACTAAAACTAGACAAGAATTATTAGAGTGTAGGATTAGGGCCGAAAGAAGGAAAATTCCTGAATGAAAGTATTACACAAACCCACTCATGCTATTTTTGTTCCTTTATACCTTTTTTTCCCCAAAAGAGATTTGTGTTGCCTTATCAAAAATTTTGGAACTGTAGTCAGCATAACTTTTCCCATTTAAAGTGGGTAAATTAAATGAGGCTAAAGGAAAATACAACAGGTAAAAGTGGGGGGGGGGGACATTCCAAGGAGGTCGTATATATTTGCCAGAAGTAGTCCATAAATTTGACTCTGAGCTTTCAGACAGGCCACATGAAGGGGGTAATGTGACCCCTTACATGAACCACAGTGACCCTGAGATAAAGTGCCAGCCTTTGGATTGATAAAGACACCGTTATTCTCTGCTATGAAAGCACACCGAGATAAGTCCCTGTGGTCTTTCCCGAGAAACCATGATATAAAATAGGGACCATGTAGCATCAACCAAACCCACAGCGCATGTAGAGCAAGTCGTTCCTTGAAACGTTTCCTGCATGTTGGCACGTCGGTGGCTGTGTCTGAGGGCAGGATTCAGTCGTGGTGGTTTCGTGGGCAGTGCGCGTGGGTGGTTTCTTGGGCAGGGGACAGTCAGAAAGAACCCAGAGGACCTTTCTGCGTGGGAGGTCCTGTACTGTGGTGGACGCTGTACAAGTCCTACTCAAACTCACCACTTACGCGGACTCTCTCAAGCCCACCTCCTTCTCTGGCTGGGAAGCAGTCCCTTCTCTCTTCTTCCACCCGCAGCTAGCTTTCCAAGTGTCTCCCAGCACAGACCCAAACTGCTGGCCTTAGCATTAGGCAGGAGTCCCAGGACCACCTGGGAGAGTGAGGGAAGTGTGCAGCGCAGGCAAAGCCTGGCCAGGGGGGCCATTCCAACCCAGGTGTGCTCCTGATTTGTGACAGTGCCGGTTCAGATGGAAGCCCCATCATTGCTGAGCATTTAGAGCAATGGTTCTCAACCATCCTAAGGCCGCGACCCTTTCACACAGTTGCTCATGTTGTGGTGACCTCCAACCAGAAAATTATTGTCGTTGCTACTTCGTAACTGTCATTTTGCTACTGTTATGAATCATCATGTAAATATCTGATAGGCAGGATGCATTTTCATTGTTACACATTAAACATCATTAAAGCATAGTGATGAATCACAAAAACAGTATATAATTTTATATTGTGAAGTATTTATTTCTAATGACAAATAAATGAAATGTTGTTTTGAAGCATGGTGTAGCATGGGTAACAGTCTTCACGCAGGGTACTTGTCTGTGGGCGGACCCGCCTGAAGAAGGGTAGAGCAGCAGTGTCTCAGTTCCTAAGACCATCAGAAATCTGTGTTTCCCAATGGTCTTAGGTGACCCCAGTGAAAGGGTCGTTCGACCCCCAAAGAGGTCGGGACTCACAGGTTGAGAACCGCTGATGCCTAGGAAGCCCCAGATCCCTTCAGCAAGGCTGTGCTCGGAATCGGCATCGCACATATGCATTCACTCGTTCATACAGCCAATGAACATGGCTTAGCAATTAGAAGGGTTGCCCTCAGAGACAAGGGTGAGAAGGACTCACAGCTCTCCTCTAAGGAAGCTTTTGGGTTAGGCTCGACCGGAAGACGCTCTTCATTTGAACCCCGCGAAGGACGAGCCGGGAGCTAGAAAATGAGGGTCCCCCCCTTTCATCCCAATGTGAGAATGTGTCTGGAAATCGGGGGAGGGGCTAAGGCCTTCCTTTGGGGGATAACTGCCATTGATTTCGAGTTCCTGTCTTCAGTTGCCTCATCTATCAAAGGAGAATGAAAGTACCATCTGCAACAGCTATGCACAGTGTTTTATAAAGGCCAACCCAAATACCAAAAAAGGTGATCTCCCAAAATGGTTCGCATTGCTAAAATGGACCTTAAAGCTTGTTAGTGCATCATCGGACTGACAGATCTGTCAGGGTTAAAAACAGGCGTTAAGAACACAAACTGACGAAATAAAAATGAATAAGTGTATTCTATCTCAATACTAGACTCAGAAAACAAAGACCAAAAACCCTCACAGAGACAGAGTTGAAGCCTGTGCGGCAGGGGAGAACTACCCAATGTGCTCCGAGACAGAGATGATTTACACAAAGTAGAAACGCCCCTTCATTCTCCGGCGGAGCAGCTGGTGGCTTCAAACTGCAGACAGTGCGGTCCAACTCTAACCACTAGGCCACCAGGGCTCCTAGAAAATACTAGAAAATGATGTTAATTACCAAGGGGCCCTGGTAGAGTAGTAGGTTATACCCCCAGCTGCTAACTGCAAAGTTAGTGATTTGACTCAGCCAGCCACCCCGCAGGAGAATGACAAAGCAGACTCAAAAACCCAAAGGGGTCATTCTCCTCTGCCCTGTGAGCTCTCGGTGAGAAGACAAATCAGCGACTTTGAGTTCTCTCTATCCATGCCATGTAGTGCCCTACACAAAAGGATTTTCCAAATGACGAATTTCGGTATGTTTAGTATATGAAAAATCATTCAGGATAGCCTGAGATAGATGCATCTGTGTGCCCTTCTCTGTGGATGTGCAAATAACGTGATTATGTAAAGAGTGATGCACACTTGAAAGTGGTCAAAATTCAGAGAATAAGACATAACTCTATTCCAGAGAGAGGTAGGCATTCCTCAACTGAAAAGAAAGCTGTCCTCTCCCTTCCCCAACTCAAGAGTTCTTGTGTACCAAAGAAGAGCACTTTTCAGTTCTTTTGCCCACTTCCTTAAGGGGTTAACTGTTTCACTCTTTTTGTAGGCCATGAGGGTGTTACAGATTTTAGTAATGAACCCTTTGTCCGATGTGTCATTACTAAAATTCCTCTCCCAGTCTGTGGCTTGTCTTGTCACCCTCTTGGTGAAGTCTTTCGAGGTGCATAGGTTCTTTATTTTTATTAAATCCCATTTGTCGATTTCTAGTTCACCTGTGTGTATACCCTTCCCTATTACAGTGAGCCTATGAGTTCCCTGGGCCAGTGCTCTGAGGTTAGCCCCAATTCCCTCCTTGATGGTCCTGATGGTTTGGGGTTTCACTTCTAGGTCTGTGATCCACCTTGAGTTTATTCTTGTGCATGGGGTGAGGTAAACATCTTATTTCATTTTTTTACATGTGGATATTCATTGTTTCAAGCATCACTTGTTAAAAAGGATATCCGCTTCCCACTTGATGGTTTAGGGACCCTTGTAGGAAGATCAGTTGTCTATATGCTGATGGTTTTATTCCTGGGATCTCTATTCTTTTCCACTGTCTGAGTGTCTGTCATTGTGCCAGTACCACGCTGTTTTGACCACTGAAGCTGTGTAATAGGCATTAAAATCGGGTAAGGCGAGTCCTCCAACATTGTCCTTCTTCTGGAGGAGTTCTCTGCTAATTCTGTGTTTCTTCCCTCTCCATATGAAGTTGGTGACCAGTTTTTCCAATTCTTTGAAGAAGGTTGATGGTATTTGAATTGCTATAGTATTGAACTTGTAAAGTGCTTTAGGTAAGATTGTCATCTTTACTATGTTAAGCCTTCCAATCCACGAGCAGGGAATGTTCTTCCATTTGTGGAGGTCACTTTTGGTTTCCTATAGTAGGGTCTTATACTTTTCCTTGTATAGGTCTTTAGGGGTTTTTTGTTAAATATATTCCTAGATATTTCAGTTTGTTCTTAGCTACTGTGAAGGGTACTTGCTTCTTAATCTCCTCTTCCATGGTCCTGTCCAATGGGGGTGGGGGGAATAATATCATCATGAATGACGGGAGTGCACAAGTGGGACCCAGTGCCCATCTGTAGACAACTGGACATCCATTGCGGAGGGGTAGTGGGGAGGAGATGAGTCACTCAGGGTGCAGTGTAGCATTGATGAAACTCACAGCCTTCCTCTAGTTCTTAAACACTTCTTCCCCCCACCCCCCCACCCCACTATCATGATCCCAATTCTATCTTGCAAACTTGGTTAGACCAGAGGAAGAATAGCAGTGCAGATGGGAACTGGAAGCACAGGGAATCCAGGACAGATAAACCCCTCAGGACCAGTGGTGAGAGTGGTGATACTGGGAGCGAAGAGGGAAGGGGGGGTATAAAGGGGGAACTGATTACAAGCATGGACATATATCCTCCTCCCTGAGGGATGTGCAACAGAAAAGTGGGTGAAGGGAGATGCCGGGCAGTGTAAGATATGATAAATAATAATTTATAAATTATCAAGGGTTCATGGGTGGGGCATAAAGGGAGGGGGGAAGGAAAAAAAAGAAAAATGAGGGGCTGATTCCAGGAGCCCAGGCGGAAAGCGAGAGTTTTGAGAATGATGAAGACAACAAATGTATAAGTGTGCTTCAAACAATTGATGTATGTGTGGATTGTGAAAAGAGTTGTATGATCCCCAATAAAATGATTAAAAAGAAGAAAAAGAAGAGTACTTAACTAAAGATTAAATGATCATGATCCTCACTCTGCTGATAAAACTCGTGTTGAGCCTTTCTTTATAAAACACATAGCGTACGAAGCCTTGTGATGGTGGTGCCTGATGCCATCAGGCCTGGTCTCAGTTCATTATGATCCATGTGTTACAAAATAGAACTGCTCCACAGGATTTTCCTGGCTGTTATCTTTCCAGTAGTAGTTTCTCAGGTCTGCCTTCCACAGAGCCTCTGGGTAGGTTCCTGTCACCAAATTTCCATTTAGTACCCTACTCATCACAAGCCACACGCAGACTCCATACAAGAGTTATTTGCATGCAGCATTATTTACATGAGATCCAGGTATCACTTTTCCTCATCCCGATTGACTAGACAGTGCTATATGTTTAAGAATTCGACTCATTGCTGTTATGCCATCAAGGATTGAAGTGAACTAAAAAGGCTCATCGGATACACCTAAAGAAGTATTTTTAAGCACCTATCTAATTCTCTCAAGACACTCTGTAAAATATGCCCAAACTCCTACTTCTTCCAAGTTAGTCTACCAGATTTAGGGCCATTTAAATGACCTGTATAACTCAGACACCATTACTTCTGAAGGCCAATTATATTAAACATATTAAAATGTACCCATAACCCACATTAAACATGATCATTGTGCTATAAAAATTTAAAGGATTTTTGTGATTTGGTTTCTCAAATTATTAGGCCCAAGGAATACATCAAATTTACTACTAGCCATGTCAGAACCAATTCAATGGCAGTGCGTTTGATTATTTCCAAGCAGTCATTAAGCACCCTACCTACATATTGGTTTTCAAACGTAATGGCACTTGGATGTCCTGTTTTTGACAATGAATGAAATTAACATAATGTTGCATTTTATTTTGTTATTAATTTGAGGTTTTGCTATTTTTCAGCATTATCATTTTGATCCAGCCTTAAACATTACCCTTAGTCCATGAAATTTATATACTCTGGAGTACCTTTGGTTCCGCATGAAGGCAACCCTGACCACATCAGCCCCAGCTATCATCTGAACCAGAGAACTGATCCACCCAAAACCCAGCCTGATGATTTGGCACCAGGAAATCCTGCCAGATTTTCTCTGGTTGAAATCTGGCACTGGGCTTCTGGCAACTAGTCCCCTTGTGGATGGAACTAATGATACCTGCTCTGAGTACTCAGAACTCTTCAGTGCCTAGAGACTGTGTTTAGATCTTTCATTGAAAGCTCTCTCTCTCACTCTCTCTCTCTCTCTCACACACACACACAGTGGGAAAATCCCTGTGGAAATGAGTACAACGCCTACCTATTAACATCTTATAAAGTCTTAGAATCTTCTTGAAGGCACCCGCTATAGCTAAGAACTCAAGCTACCCTCTAGGGGAAGCTTATGCTGAGGCTGGACGTCTCCCAGCCCATCACTTCAACCTCTCCAGTCATATCCTTTTCACTCCACTACCTTAGATGGAAAATGTCTGAGAAAAAGTTGGGAGCACTCTGTGGGTAAGTGTGATGTAATATTTTGCCTACAATCCCAAGGTGATGTTTAAATATTTACCATTCTGGTTTCCTGGTCAATGAGATTGAACTCCTACAACAAAACCTAAAGGCCAAACTCAGTGTCATTGAGCTGATTTTAACTCACAGCAGCCATATAGGACAGAGTAGAACATCCCCCTGTGAGTTTTTGAAGCTGTAAATCTTTACAAGAACAGACAGTCGCATTTTTCTCCCTTGGAGCAACTGGTAGACTCAACTTGCTGGCCTTGAGGTTAGCAGCCCAACACTTAGCCCACTGCCTCACAGGAGCTCTTCTTCAAACGAAGACACTATTAGAATTTAAAAAGAATGTCTTACATTGGGACCAATTACTATGGCTTTTCTACCAACCTAATCCAAAGACTTACCAATATGTCAACTCTTACTCATGGTAACCCATGTGTGTAAGTGTATAACTGTGTTCTCCTTAGTTTTCAATGGCTGATTAGATAGATAGATAGATAGATAGATAGATAGATAGATAGATAGATAGATAGATGATAGATAGATAGATAGATAGATAGATAGATAGATAGATAGATAGATAGATAGATAGATAGATGAGAGAGAGAGAGATAAACTGGGTCTTTCTTCCCAAGAGACTCTTACCTCCAGCTTTTTAGTTAGCAGCCATGTGCAAACTACAAGAACTTTAATGACTGTTATGGGCCCTTCCTTAAATGGTCCTCTCCATACCTTATCCATAAAATTAGTTGAGCACCTCACCAGTAGTGGACACTATGCAGGATCCTAGTGAGAACAGCAGGCATGGTCTCTGGGAATAAAGAAGTCAATGATTGCCACCCATTGTGATGTTCTGAATGCTTCCACTGGGCTAATTTTTGCCTGTTTTAATAAAATCAATTCTCATGTCTCCTTATTCGGGCCATGGAGTAAGGAAATAGCAGCCAATCACTATCCTCTCAAAGACAACCTCCCTGATACATGGGATACTCATAAGTTATTTTCTCTTGTTCAAAATAAGCATCTTTTTTCCTTGCAAAGAAGCGATTACATTTGATGTGTGCAACAAGCCAAGAATTCCTGTGTCATCACATTGCCATTGATATGAAAATATGGAAAATGAATTTTCAGTCACATTGAAATGATAAAGCAAAGGATAGTCCCATGTGACCAACCAGTTTCTTTGGTATTAATCTATACACTAATCCTGGTATAGCCATTCTAAGAAAACACACCACAATGCCACAAGCACTTTACATCACTGCACTAGCCAAGGGGGGGACCAAAAAACCTAATAGTCCTCTATCCTTTATGACTCATATCAGGGCGCACTGCCCTCAAAGAAATCAAGACACACTGTCACTGAACCACATTATTATCCTTTAAGAAGACTATAAAATGTGTACATCATCCATTCGTTGACATTGAACCTGTGCCAAAACTATTAAGAGCATGCATTAATAGATATCCCAAACGTGTAGGGATGGACACAGAATAAAATACAAAATGAAATTGGTATTCACCATTAATCTGTATTTTATAAATGATTAGATAAAGCATAGAAAGGAAATAAAGAGGCAATAAATGCCCTCTTATCACAAACTGAGGGAGGTGGGGGGGGCGGTCCTCTTTCTCTGCGCTTGCACACAAGTTCAGGAATATGCATAATTGCCTATGGTCAACATGATATCACTGCCAGATCACACATTAAACAGATAACCACTATTATTATGAAAGTGACTTCCTTGGCCTCATATTTAGGTCTGGCTCAGAATTCCTGTATTTTCCCAGATCAGCTTTTACAGCGTGCCAATCGTGTGCTGTGCCGGTCAATTTGCACCGGCTTCAGTGACTGGTGGCTTTTGGAGTTTGCTCTGAAGCACACTTAAGTACATATGACTAGCATAAGTTCAAGAAATATGATCATAGTTGTTCTTGCAATGTGTCTTAAAATTTGAATGTGTGTGTGTATGTGTATGTGTGTGTTTATAGCGAAGGTACAGCGTGTGTTATTTGGCAGATGAATTTGACATGAAAATATAAAAGGTTTGGGCAACCACATATTTGGAAGTAGAAATCTTTCCTGAAAACATGGCTTTGGTTTTTAAACACAGCTAAATTTCTGGAAACTTCAATTTGTTAAAGACAGCCAAGACTTCAATCATATTTAACATATTCCTGGGGTTTACATATAGTGTTTCAAAGTAATAAACAACATCTTGTTTGGAGTAGCACGAATAAAATGAGGCAAGCACTTTTTTAGAGTAAAAGCTCCACTTTTAAAAATAGTTTGGAGACTCATTCTTATGTTGGTAAAATCACAAAACACTATTCAGCAAACAAAACATGATGAGCCCAATTCAAGTTGGTAAACATTTTTAGCTGGCTTCATTTGTAGCAAGGATTTTAATGGAACCATAACTTTAGGAATGCATCATCCCTTATAATGGAAAGTTGAGGGGCAAAACTTTTTTTTAATTGTTAATAAGAACAATGACATCAAATTTGCACTTGAAATTCAGAACAGAAGTGATGACAACAGGAAATGGAATGTTTGAACAATTTTTTAAAATCACATTATAAACAGTGAAACTGCATGTACTCACTAGCATTCATCCTTCAGTGACCAAAATAAAAGTAAGAAGAAGAAAAACTCACACGCTGGATTCAGTAGCAGAGGAAGCTCTCTTTATATGAAGAAGAGTCTCTCCGTATAGCTTACCTTTTCCACGTCACACTGGCCTTGACCCTGTACATCCTCCGCATGCTCTGGCTCCGCTGGAAGACACATAATCACGATAGCCAGAAACTCCGGCACTTCTCAGCCAGCAAAGCATGAGGAGCTGAAAGAAAATGGTCCAAGGAAATGAGTGTACACGAGGTCTCCCTAGACGCTCCGTAGGAATCCAGCTCAGATTTCCTATCACCAGGTTCTTTCCCACATGAAGGTAAGTCAAAAAGTATTGCTGCAAAGCCAAAGAAAGCGTTTGGGTTTTTTGTTTTTAATCATGTTATTGTGGCTCATACAACTCTTATCACAATCCACACATACATCAATGGTGTGAAGCACACTTACACACTCGTTGCCCTCATCATTCTCAAAAATCTCACTTTCCACTTGGGCTCCTGGAATCACCTCCTCATTTTTCTTTTTCTTTTTTTCCTCTCCCTCCCCACTCCCCCCTCCCTCGTGAACCCTTGATAATTTATAAATTATTATTTATCATATCTTACACTGCCCGACATCTCCCTTCACCCACTTTTCTGTTGTCCATCCCCCAGGGAGGAAGTTATATGTAGATCCTTGTAATCGGTTCCCCCTTTCTACCCCATCTTCCCCGCTCCCTCCAGTATCACCATTCTCACCACTGGTCCTGAGGGGTTCATCCAGCCTGGGTTCCCTGTATTTCCAGCTCCCATCTGCACCGCTATGCTTCCTCTGGTCTAACCAGGTTTGCAAGGTAGTATTGGGATCATGAAAGTGGGGGGGAGGAAACATTTAAGAACTAGAGGAAGGTTGTGGTTTCATCAATGCTACACTGCACCATGAGTGACTCCTCTCCTCCCACTACCCCTCTGCAAGGGATGTCCAGTTGTCTACAGAGGGGCATTTGGTCCCCATCATGCACTCCCCTCATTCACGATGATATGATTTTCTTTTCTTTTTCCCCCCTTTGGTGCTTGATACTTGGTCTCCCCAACCCTTCGTGATCACACATACTGGTGTGCTTCTTCCATGTGGGCTTTGTTGCTTCTGGGCTAGATGGTCGCTTGTTTACCTTCAAGCCTTAGAACCCTAGATGCTATATCTCTCAATAGCCGGGCACCATCAGCCTTCTTCTCCACACTTACTTATGCAAACCTTCATCTTCAGCGTTTATATGGGGAAGGTAAGCACACAATGATGGCTTTTGTTCTTTAGTATCTGCTACCTGATCCCTTCAATGCCTCATGGTCACACAGGCTTGTATGCTTCTTCCCTGTGGGCTTTGTTGCTTCCAAGCTAGATGACTGCTTGTTTACCTTCAAGCCTTTAAGACTCCAGATGCTATATCTTTTGATAGCCAGGCACCATCAGCTTTCTTCACCACATTTGCTTATGCACACGTTTGTCTTAAGCGATCATGTCGGGAAGGTGGATATCACGGAATGACCGTTTAGCTGAGCAAAGTGTTCTTGTATTGAGGGAATGCGCATGTGGAGATCCAATGTCCACCTGCTACCCTACTATTAAACCTGTAAATATATGCACATAGATCTATTTCCCCCTTAATCATAAATACATTTACATATGTACATGCCTGTATTTAGACCTCTATGTATGCCCTTTGCCTCCTATTTCTTTCCTCTATATCCTTATGCTTGCCTCCTGTCCCACTACCATGTTCAGCCTTCATTTGGGTTGCAGTAATTCCTCTTGGTTACACTGCCTTTGGTCGCTCCCTACCAGTCTGGTAGGGAAGAAAACGTTTGTAAACAAAGATATCAAAATGTGAAGCTGTTGTTTCTGGCATATCCTCCATCAAGGTCTGTATACTTCTGATGGTCTGTTTCCAAAAAGCTAAAAGTTAATTTACATTATGCCCCTTTCCACCACCTATATCCAAAACCACCTTAGGAGTAGACATCAAAGTAGAATGATCATGGGCCGGAGTTTGCCTGGAAGAGTGCTGCTTTTCTCTGTCTGTCTTACCAAAGCTGTAGCAGTGATCACTAATGGCCTCTTTCATTTTGTTAAAGACAGCCAAGGAGCCTTGGTGTCATAGCAGGTGGCAAATCAAGTTGGTAACTGCAAGGTTGGTGGTTCAAATCGGCCAGCCACTCCAGGGAGAAAAGATGAGGCATTCTGCTTTCATAAAGGATTATTACCTTGGAGACCCTATAGTGCAGTTCTACTCTGTCCTATAGGGCCATTAATCAACTCAGTGAAAGTGAATCCTTTCCACTCTCAAGAGTGATTCAATTTGAATAAATGATCTCCTTTTATAAGGTGCTCCCTTGACTTATTCTCAGTGAGGTCTTTCCCATCTATTCTGTCTAAAATGCCAGCTTCTTGCTTCCTATCCTCCTGTCTCGTTTCAGGGTTTTGGGGGTTTTTTGGTGTTTTTATGTTATCCATCTATCTTTATAGAAGATAGTCTATATTTTACTACTGTTTTATATTTTCCATTTGCATGTAGTCCTTGCAGGGAGGAATTTGTCTTGTTTTGTTCTGTGCCATATCACCAATAAGGAACCCTGATAGCACAGTAGGTCATTAGCATGCTAACCACAAGGTCAGTGGCTGGAACGCCCCACAAGGCTTTCTGCTCCCATACAGATGGATAGCCTTGGGGCTCCTCTATCGCTCACTGTGAGTCAGAAGGAACTCAGCAGAAAGTGTGGTTTTCTGGTTTTATATCCCCAGTGCCTGGCACAGTCTTTGCCCCTGTTGTGACTTGCCCCTGAGTTGGCTGTGACTCATGAGGACTTATGGACAGCACAATGAAATGTTGTCCAGTCCTGTGCTATTCTTATGACGGTTGGTATTTGTGAGTCCGTCCATTGGTATGACGGTTGTGTCACCCAGTGTCCTTGAGGGTTTCCCTTATTTCCATGACCCTCTGCTTTACCAAACAGAAAGGTCCCTTTCTGGCGATTGGTCTTTCTTGTTGATGTATCCATGATAAACAAGCAAAAGATCTCACCATCCTCAATTCTAAGTAGTATACTGGTTGTATTATTTCTAAGACTGATACAGAGCTATCAGATTAGAGCAGTGGTTCTCAACCTTCTTCATGCCGGGAACCTTTAATGCAGTTCCTCATGTTGTGGTGACACCCCGCCCCCCCAGCCAAGCATAAAATTATTTCCGTTGCTACTTCATAACTGTAATTTTGCTACTGTTATTAATTGGGCAACCCCTGTGAAAGGGTCGTTTGACCCCCCAAGGGGGTCGCAACCCACAGGTTGAGAAGCACTGGATTAGAGGGTTATCGACATTAGCAGTAGCAATATTGCTATTGCTATTGGTTGTGTCTGCGTGGTGTGATATCAGAACTAGACAGAACATATTATTTTATCATCAAATCTTGACAGTAACAGAATGCCATGTATATCAGCCCGTGTCACAGAGGAGACAGCTGAGACACAGAGAAGTCAAACCTTGAGTAGGCTTTCCATTTGAGAAGCTTATGCCTCCCAAATCTCTGTTCTGTCCACTCATCAAGCACGCCCCTCGCCCTAACAACATCATCACCTTATTGCTAGTTCATATACCAGGGAAGGGGATGGGGAGGAGCTTCAAAAAGTTCATTAGAAAATTCCGTTTTTCCATGAGTTGTTGAACGTGCCTCATAGTATTTATTCTATGAGCCCCCAAATAGCCATAGTCATCATTCAATCCCTCAGATATGTGCTAACTTCAGCTCATCATTATTTTCTTGGCCCTAACTCAGCAGTGGGGTATGATTACAGGGTGCCTGGCTCCCATCATTTCCAGCCCCCAAAAGAGACAGGAGTGAGGAGAACAAAGACGCTAGCAGGTAACCGGGAATATAATATCGTTACAGCCTGCATTGGAAGCCCAGCCCAGTTGAGAAAAGACTGAAGGCAAACGTGAGCCCTCTATGACCGTCTGTGCTGGCTTCACAGTGGCCCTGGCACCTGCGCAGGGAAGAGCCTTTCCTTGCTAGACATACTGTCTTCCTCTCCCCACTTGTTCATATCAAGTGCTCATTTTCTAAGTAGGAGCTGGAAGCTTGTGTTAAATGCCTGATTTTAAAAGATTTTGCTTCGTTTTTGTTTGTTTTTCAATCTAAAATGTTTTGAGAAATGATGTACAAATGCGCTTTACACAATTGATGTGTGTATGGATTGGGATAACAGTTGTATGAGCCCCTAATAAAATGTTAAAAAAAGAAAAGAAAAAAAAAAGCAGAAAAAAAAAATTATATTAAAAAAAAAAAAAGAAAAGAAAAGCTCCAACTACCCAGGTAAGAATCTCCAACCACCCCCTTAAGGCAGAAAATCGTAGGAAACAAAATATTTGACTAAATCCCACTCCCTAGAGTCTAACAATGGACAAGTATCAGGAACAGAGAGGAAAGCCAATATTTTTAAAACTATTTGCCTGACTGATTCACAGCTGACCGAATTGAGTCTCAAAATCTCTATAAAAAGAAAAAGAAAGAAAAATCATGAAGAGCCTTACAGTATTTTCCCAAGAAGTAGATTTTATAAGTTCTCTATGCAAGCAGAAAGGAAGAAGACCGCAACTTCTGTAATAAGCCTTTTTAAAAAGTGACTTTCAAAAGTTGACAGAAATATTGCAGAACAAAAGGTGCTCAGAGTCCCATCCAGGTGGGTCCTGAAAGCCCTCAGACCGAGGGATGTGTCCTAGGTGGGGCAAGGAGTCCGTCACGTCTCACTCTGCATGACCTTATGAGTATCTTACTAATTTGTTTTGGCTTTTTTTTTTCAATGAAAAAGGAAGTCCATGTGGAGCTAATATTAAATATTTTCCTATGTGCATAGTGCAGATTAAAAGACGGAAGTCCGCTGTTAAGAAATATGTTGATTGACATAAGCAGACATCTTCATCCAGGGTTAGCATGAAGTACTATGTAGCACGGTGGTTAAAAGGGTAGACGGGGTTGGTGGGGGGGTTGTTTTTGTTTGCTAAGTCAGACAAACTTTGATTGAATCTGAGCGTCGTTCTTATTGCTGGCAAGATTGAAAACGAGGCTCTGCTCTCTCAACGCTGATTTTCCCATCTGTAAAATGGAGAGAGGAACACCAAACCCTTTTCTGGTGAGATTATAGAAATTCCTGTATCTACTGCTCACTAAGCCCTTCATTAAATACAATTATTACTGTGGGAGACTGCAGCTAACAAAAGTGAGTAGACAACTTTACTTTAAATTCCCCAAAGGCAGACACAGAAGATCAGGAAAAGAAAGCTGATAATCGCCAGTACGGAAAGTCTGGATTTGATCATAAAGCAGCTTAATTACTCAGATATTGATTAGGATGATAGCGGTACTAAATTTGAATCCTATGTCTAAAGATATTTTGTGCTTGTTTGCTCTTCTAGATAGTCAACAATCTCAAGAGCTTGTTCTCAAGATTTAACCATATATGATTAAAAATAATAGAGGCGGTTGCAAGCATCTGGTTCAGCAAATGTTCCCAGAACTGAAGAGTCAAGGCACTGATGTTGCTTTTTAAGATTACTCAAACTACCAGAAAGAAATGCTGATTGAATTTCTAAAAGGTAACCTGCTTACTTAACACAGAGAAATTCGGAGTTACTTTTTTAAAGAGTTAGAGGAGAATCAATGAAAATTTATCATATATGGTAACTCTTGGTGTAATACAAATAAAAGTGGTTCAAGAGCAAGCTATTTAGGTCAATTCGTCGAAATCCTATGTTTAGGTAATAAAATTTCAATAACAAAGAAAACAGAAATAAAAAGAAAGGGAAAGTGATGGAGAATGAATTTGAAATCTACAAAACACTTCAAACGATCCTAAATAGCTTTCTATAAATGCTAATTTAATATTTTGATTTTTTTTTTAATTTAAAAGGAAAAATAAAGTTCAGGGGAGGGGAGACAGAGACAGAGATGTAAGGATGGAGAGGCATCGATCTGCCTTATTGTCTTAGCAAATATGATCATAAAGCACTCTCCTCACTTTCCAGCTTGGAAACCAGATCACTGGACGAGCATACACAGGTCCATAGCAGCGGAAGTAACTGCCTGCTCCTATTGCGCATGTGCACACAGCGCTGACCTACGATATTGACAGTCTAGGAAGCCAGGTTTGTGGTAAAACGCAGGGGACCTGGGCTGCTGCAAGCAATCAACCGCACTCAAACAGCCAAACAACAAGTCTTTGTCTCATAGGTAAATGAAGCCAAGGCATTGTGCCACTTATGCTACCTGGGAGGCGACGGAACACCCTGGAAGTGTGTGTTCCCTGACCTTGTTTTTCTCGTGCCTGCCCATTAGCACAGATTAGTTTACCGTGCGCATTGCCCCCTAGACACTAGACTTAGAGAGCACGAGCAAGCGGGCTGTAACTGAAACGAGCCTTTGATGCGAATGGGAAGTGGGCATAGTGGAGGAATGGCGGAGGGCATCGGGCCAGGAAAAACAGGCTGTGATATCCATACGACGACCATATTTTCCAACCCCAAACTCATGACACCTACAGCTTGACAAGTATGATTATCCTTATGGGAGTGACCATGGCAGGATATTTACAACCCAGGGTTGCCCTGGAAATAGCTAAGGTCCATAAACACCACATCTACGCCCCCAAAAAGGCATTGAAAGGAAGGCGAACACAACCACCGCTAGCATTCTGCAGTGCTGGCCAGCACGTGTGAAGTCGCCTTAGTCTCTATTGACTTTGAACACAAACACATGACATATTTTCGACACATTCAGGCTCTCTCCACGAAAGACATGCCGTGAGAGGAGGAGGAGACAGCTGAATGAATTTGAGTGCACCATGCTAGACTAGATTGTGCGCCAAGTTTGCCAAATGTGCCTGTCCATCCCAGGAAGAAGTACTGATCTCACCCAAAATCCTGAATGGAAGAACGGGAACACTCTCGGAGAGCCCGTGCCTGCTTGCACCCAAACCTTCAGGTTACCATCCAGGTGGTTTTCAGAAAGAAAGAAAATTCATCAACTCACATTCGTGCCACTCTTTTCTTTCCTTACATCCACTTAATTACTTGCATGTGAGCATCGCTGTTTCTCACGTGATCCCTCCACCACCACCACCACCCAAATACTTTAGTGAAAGCTTCTTATAGAAAGAAAAACAAAGGTCAGTAACCTAATCCCCCCCAGCAACCCTACAATAACAAACCAGGCAGGGAAAGTGAAGAAACGCTTTGGACGGGGAGGGAAAGTTCTTGGTTTGTTTATTCTTTCAACAGGGAATAAAAGTTCAGATTTTGCCAATAGCTATAACTTGGTAGTGCTCCAAACGTCGAAAGAACATAGAAGAAGACCTGAAGGAATCGCACAATCATTTATGTGAAGTCAGAAGCCTTTGAAGGATGGGAAATATATCAAATAGGGTATCTCACGGTACCATCAAACCTGGAAGTCATAGAAGGCCACAGATGGTACTTAATCAGGGGGGAATTTCTCCTTCAGATGGGGAAACTGAGGCACAGGAACACATCCAAGGTTACCTGAGTAGCTGGAACGACTGAAGACCAAGTGTCTTCTGTGGAGTTTACAGATGGGCTCAGTCACCTGTTAAATGAGGGGGTGAACTCTGAGGTCAATGCCAACCTTAACATCCTGCAATGCTGCATTGATGGATTGCTCTGTAATCTACTTATTTGTCTTTTGGCTCTTAAACACAGGTAAGGCTGCCAGGTTTGGCATATTTCTAGCCCTTAGAAGCTGACCTGGCAGTAAAATCCTTCCAAAGCAGTTAGAGAGATGACGTTCCGAACAATTTTCAGAATTTAACAAGGTGACACGATGCGCAGCACAGCATGGTGTCAACCTGAATGGAGGCGTACGAGGGAGGCTTTTGTTGTTGCTGTTCTTGTTTCAATTTCCAAGATGTCGCTGCCAAGGGAGAGATAAACCCGATGGTAGCATGTACTTTTATTGTAAAAGGGGAAGAAGAAGGAAAATCCTCTGACAAAGGGCATGACCAGCAAAGAAGCCGGAGCTACAAAAAAAAATTTTTTTAAGTCAAAGCAGCTCCCTGAGAATGAGATTAAACTGATGAACTATTCTCAGTTTCAAGGCATCAGAGGGTTATGCTTTTCCCCTTCGGCTCTCAGTATTCGCTGCCTTCAGACCATTCCGAGGCATAGCAACCCCGCATGCGCAGAGGAGAACTCCTGCAGGCAGGTTTCGGAGGCGTGACCTTTGGGAAACAGATCCCCAGCTGTGATCACTTGGCAGCTCTGGGTGGGTTCAAACCACCAGCCCTTGGGAAACCATTCAGATTCTTAACTTGGTGCACCACTCAGAAACTCTTTTCCACTTCTACTGGCCCCAATGCATAGCCATACAGAGCTTTTCTGATATCTAAAAGCGTAGTGTAGTGCCCAGAAAATTTCTGTGGAATCTGCAACAGGCCTGCATACACCTGATCATCGCCCATCCAGTATTTTCTCTACCGGCTATATTGTTTCTTGTTTATCTTTGCCATGGATTCAGCTTCTCCGCCTCCAGTATTTCATATCGCCCCAAGGAAGAATTTGGATGGTAAGAGAGAAAAAAAAAGCTATATGTCATAAATATTGATTGAATGAATGAATGAGTGGCCAAACTGTTCAAAGCAGGAACACTTGTATTACTACTTTATGAGAAATAGTTCAATCAGCTATACTATTTATACTTTGTAAGTATTATAGGTAAGATGCTTAATTAACGCAATACTTCAGTGAGTGAGACATTTTTTGAGTCATATGCCTTATTCGTAATATACAAATTTAGCCAATAACCTACACCACCCAAATAAAACCCTGACGAGGGACTTGAGAAAGCAAAGGGTACTTTGGTGCAACCTGATTGTCTGCCTGTGTAAATTGTTAAAATGATTAAATTGGACAATATCCTGAAAGCAGCTGGGACAGTATGTGGCCCCAGTACACTTCCTGCACAGCTGCCACATATCCGTCAATGGTGGTTTGCATGTTGCCATAATGGGCAGCTTCCGCAGAGCTTCCACACGAAGACAGACTCGGAAAAAAGGCCTGGCAAATCTATTTCTGAAACACAGCCAGTGAAAATCCTATGGGCCAAAGCAAGAATGCCTCCACTAGCCCTCTTGGAGAGGGAGCAGAGCCAGGAGACATACTGTCCTATTGGGCATCGCGCCACCATGTGTTGGAGACAACTCCACTGTAGTTCCCCACAACATCACATGGTAGACACCATAGAGACAGAGTCTAATGACGCTTCATAGTCATTCTAGCAGTAACTACAATAGCATTGGCCCTCATTACTTTTATTCCTATCGGGACACATAATTGTCAAATGAACACCGGTTTTGGATTCAGAGAAACTTGGGTTTCAGAACAGACCCTATGCCCATTGGCCAATTGATAAGAGAACATCACTGGCTTCAGTCTCCTCTTCCCTAAAATGAAGACTATCAGTCCTCACCCATGCCGTTTGTGTGGGCATTAAATGGAGAAACCTGTGCTAAGTACAGCACAGCACCTGGCACGAGGAAGGTGAGCATCGAAAAGTTAGTTCCCAGGTTGCCTTTTCTCCACAACCCCCTTTCATTTGTCTGTTCATTCCTTCAAAGAAGCGCACCCTAACCTTGCGAATACAAAGAGCAGTAAGATCCTCCTGGTTTCGCGCAGGAAGGCAGTGGGTATGGGACAGAGAGGAAAAGGAAAAGGCAGCCCAGGCCAGAGACAGAGAGATAGGCCGAGAAGAAGAGAGACCGTACAGAATGAATTGACAACTACTCCAAGGGAGGTAGAAACCAGTGTTTGGGAGCACAGGAAATGGGAGAGTAAAGCTTTCTGAGTGGATCTGGGCAAGCTTCTACTAAAGACGATCCTTAAAATTGGATATTAAAAAAAATTAGGAGTGTGTCAGGCAGAGACGATAGACATTAAACAGTATGCCCAAACTTGAGTGACAGAGGATGGCCTTAAGTATCTTTCATAACAATGAGATTTGGGGAAAGTGGCGGGAGAACAGGATTTGAGGCCCACGGGGAAGTTTGGAATTGTTGACCCAGCTGGAGAACAGGCTAGGGAAGGACTCGGTCACTCACGGGGCCTCGGAGGCCCGGTGCCTAATCTTCCACCAGCAGGTATTTCCTCCAGTGGGGGAATGAACATAGGACCTACTTCCCAGGGTGAACTACGGAGTTAATGAAGCCACATAGGTAATGCCTTGAGCGTAGAGCCTTGACAACAGTGCACAGTCAATAAATATTACCTCCTGGAGGCAGTGGAAGCGATGAGAGCTCAAAATGGAACATGTATGACATTATCAAGAAAATGTTTAGCAGATGATAAAGATTTTAAGCTTTTTGAACTTTTGCGTAGTTTCAGCCCCTTATCACTAATTTCACTTACTTCTGAGCCACCAAAATGTACACGTGGTTTTTAATTTTTAAAAAATTATAGATCAATGTCTCCTAGGTTAATGATACTGACCTAGCCTCAAAAGCTCAAGCTTAGCCATAAAAATAAATACCTATTACCATGATTTTCTAATTAAATATCCTAAACTTTATTTCAGGTATATGCAATCCAATTGGAAGAGTTAATTCAACCAAGGACATTGTAGCCAGTAAATAATAAATTCTCAGAAGCCAAAATTTCCATTTACACCTGTAAATAGAAAATTCAATTTAATGCAAATTGTTAAATAATAAGACCAGTGGGCAATGAACCACACTAAACACATCGTATGAAATGGATCAGTCATGCAGCATGGTGACCAGGAGAGAAATCTGTGACATGTTCTGTAGCTAAATGGCGCATGTTTACACACACACACACACACCCCGAGGAAGGCACAATCACAGAAGCAGAGCCTGTGTAAGGACAAATATAGAAATAGTGAATGAGCAGCTGAGACATTTCTCAAACCTCTTGGCCAACCTCCCTTGGATCAACGCCCACCCCATCAAGAATGCTATTTCGTACCTTTCTGGGCACAGAGGCGTGCAAATGGTTGCACTGAGGCTAAAACTCATGAAGGACTGAACTCAAGCAGGCCCCTCAGTGAGCCCTCCGCCTGGAAAAACTCAGCAGTTACTTCACAAATGTAGGATTAGCCCAAACCTGCAGAACTCTTCTAATTGTGAAGCATGCAAAATTAAAACTGAATAGATTGACAATTGTTTTCCTACTGTATTTGAAGAATACAAATATCTTGATCTTCAGAGGTTTGGAAGGTCGTTTAAGGTGCTAGATTGAGGACCTACCTCTTAGCATGTCTAGAAAGCAAGAGATACGATGGGAAAGTTGAAAAGAAAAAGGTTGGGCTTTTAAATACTTTCTTTCTCTCTCCCTTTCTCTCTAAATAAATAAACCATCATGCATCTTAGCTCAGGGGGGAAAAATTGAAATAAGAAAACACATAGATCACCTTTCAGCAGAGCGGGCAAGGTGCTGACACTCTTACATGGGCTAGAATAACAGCAGAGAAAAATCTTTTCTGCTGATGTAACAATTTGCTTTTGGAGGTCCGAGAGTCTTAAAAGTACGCAGACCAAAAAGACAAAGAGCAGGCACAGATTTTTTGCATTTTACTTACGGGTGTTCAGAGTGGACCTGCTCCATAGGACTTCCCTGGCTGTGGCCTTTCAGAAGGTCACCACGTGGGTTGAAACCCCCAACCTTTCCAAGAGTAGGCAAGCACTTAGCCATCTGCGCCACCAAGGACTTCAACCCAAATAACAGGAAAGAGCCTTCTCTTAATTATATCAGTTGAGCTTAACCTTTTCTTCTCGCTAAGAGTTTTGTTAACGAGATTAATATAGCAAAAGGAGGAAAGTTTGTTTTTTTATATTTACCAACCTTAATCATTTCCCACTTAACTTTCACATCTTTAAGAAAAATGAGACTGCAGATAGCAAAAGCACAGTTGCTCTTTTAAAAATGCATTGTGGCGCTGTTGGTTTTCTCAGTTGATTTCTTCCAAGTCTCCAATTATATCTGCTGTAAATATTTTATTGTTGAAACATTTCTATATAATTATTTAATAAGTAGTGATAATGCAGGACTACGTCCAAAGAGCCACAGGCATATGAAAATTACTGCAAATTACCAAATAAGTCCAGTGCATGAACCATAAAGTAAAAATGAGTTTAAGAGACAGATGGACAGGTTTATGTAGGCAAAAGGGTTGGGAGATATGCTGACAACACAGAGAGGTATGTCACTGTGTTAGTCTGGGTACTTTGGAGAAACAAATCCACAGCAACTCATGTATAAGAGAGAGTTTTATGTAAAGAAAATGTGTATCACAAAAACATCCCAACCCAATGCTGCCCAAGCCCACAAGTCCAACATTAACCCATGAACCCAACACCAGTCCACAAAGTCCTCCACCTCACAAAACAGGGGCAATGATGCTGACTGCAGAAGGAAAGCTGAGTCGGTGAACGAATAAGCATCTCAGCACTAGCAGGGGTCTCCACACGGCTGCTCCAGCACCCAGGGCTGCATCGGGATAGGTCCATGTGGCTTCTCCTTGGGGATGTCTTGTAGAAGTCAATCTTGCCAGCTGAAGCAGGGAACTGCTAAGGCAGCTGCACCCTGGTGCAACCATCAGAAAGCAAGAGACCTGAGAGCTAGAAAGGTAAGGCTCGCCAAGCCATTTATCCCTCCACCCTTCAATTAACCCCACGTGTTTATCGGCCAGCTTGGCACAATTCACTAACTCAGTCACAATCAACTTGGGGGAGACAAGCCATTTGGCCACCCACTCCTTTCCTATCCAGAGATCCCTTCTGCTGTCCTTAGCATCTCACATAGAGACTTCTGAGTTCCTGAAATCTGACCCTGACATTGAATAAATGAAAAGAGTTCCGTGTCTCCAGTCCTTTACATATTAAATGCCTACAATACACACACACACACACAATTTGAACTGTTACCAACTTTTGTCCAGGGAACCATCTCATGTGCAGACACTAGATTTTTGTGACTGGGAGCCAACGATGAGGGAAGCGTTTTGTGGACCAGCTTATCCTGAGCCTTTCCTGAATCCTCCTCCACCATTCTACACTGTCCTTCAAAGAGCACCTTCGGACGGGGTCCTACGGTGTCAAGCAGCTAGAGTTGAGAAGAAGCTCTCTCAAGGGCTGGAGGGAAAGGACAGCTCTCCTTGTGCCTTCATCTTTCTTCATCTTCTAGAACACGACATGAGGGAAGACTCTGCCGAGGACAGGTTGGAAGGCGGGAGTGTGGCTGAGCCCTGGAGATACCACCACGACATACGTCTTGCCTTGGGAAGTGGCTGCGCTTGTGAAAGAGCTCCCATTCCGACGCTCACGGTGTGAGCATACCTGTGTCTGAGGAGAAACCTGAAATGCCTGCACCAGTCCTTTCCAATGAGCAAAGACTGGCATCCCCGCTCTCTCTTTGGCTCTCAATCACGGTCCCAGGACGCCCCCTTGTTTGCCCTGTTGTAGTTGTAGAAACTGAGGTCTAAAGAAATTGAGCTTCTTGACCAAAATCACGTGTCCATGTGGTAAGTGACTGGACTTCAGCCCGAGTTGCCTGGCTCAGACCTTTTCATCATATATCTGGAAATGGGTATAAGCAAGAAATAACACTCAAGCAAATTAATTTTCAGTTTTTAATGAGATTTTTCTTTTCATTAAAATTGAATACGACATAGATATTGAAAAAAAAAAAGGTTTGCCATGGGGCCCATTTCTAAAAACCCAATTCATTGCATGCTAACAACATGTACACGTGTGTTGTCTAGTTATCTCAGCTGAAGAGTGAGCATTCTTAAGGGGAAGGGATTGCACATATTCACCAACTAAACAGCTCATTCATTTGGCTGCCAACAAAAAGGGTGACAGTTTGAGTACATCAAGAGAATCCTAGGAAGCAAAGGTTTGTGATATACTTCCAAACAACACCCATTTAAATCCTTTGGGACACACATTTCTACTCTGATACACACGGGCTCACCCTGAGTCCGAATCCTTTCTTCATTTAAAGCTTAATCCCTTTGGGGACAAATCAAATGGATTTTGAGCTTTGCTGTCACCCATAGCTTTAAATGAAGAAATGATGCTGACTCATGGGTTAATAATTACTTGGGGGCTTGGCCGGAGAAGTTGCGGGGGGAATGAGTAGCTAGCAATGAGAAGAAAATGCTCTGAAATTGATGGTAGTGATGATTGCACAAATCTTCTTAGTATGTTAAATGATTAAATTGTATGATATGTGAAGTATATGCCAATAAAACTTTAAATGTTTTCTTTATATGTATGATTGACTGTATACAGCCCTGTATGTGTGTGTGTGTGTGTGTGTATGTATGTATGTATGTATGTATTCTAATGATATAGATATACGGAAGCCTCGTGGTGTAGGGCTGTTAGCCACGAGGTTTGTAGTTTGTAACCAGCAGCCGCTCTGCAGAAGGACGCTGAAGCCTCCTCCAATACAAGCTCACTGCCACCGAGTCGATGCCAACTCACCTCGCAGAGACTCCAGAGGACGGGGAAGCGCCCCTGTGAGTTTCCGAAACTGTAATTGTTTATGTGACTTGAGAGCTCTTTCTGCCTCGGAGCAGCTGGTCACTTCAAACTGCTGACCTGATGCTTAGCAGTCCAACCACATCCACGGCTAAAAGGCTACGGTCTCAGAAACCCACAGAGGCAGTTCCACTCTGTCCTGTAGCATTGCCGTGAATTGGAATGAACGTGATGGCAGCGATACATGTATATGTAACAAATCAGAATAAATTTGACAATTAATTTAAAGATTATCTAGATAAACACATATTCAACCACTTTTAAGTAAAGCATACACAACCATTAGAGTCAATGGGTGGATCCAAATATTAAATGTATATATTTGTTTTCATTTCAAGCACATTCCTTTCACGGCAAAACCCAACCCCTGCTTATATTCTAGTGAGCTGACTATTCCAATCAGTCCCCAAAGCCGTCCTGAAAATAATGTTCTCCAAATAAAAGCCATATTCACATTAAAACAGTATTAATAGTTCTGGTAAGTAGAATCCCTATTCGTAATTGGAGGTAATGTTGGGCATACTCATTATGATATAAATAAATCTACGGTAGAGGTGCAGTTGTTGCAGCAAAAAGGAACGAGAGGGAAAGAGACCACAGCATGAGCCAGACTCTCAGGGAGAACTCAGGGGCCCTAGGTCCCCCAAAGAGAAGCCACAGCTCCCCAATCCCTTCTGCTGTGTCTGTTGTATCTGCAGTGGTGTCTGCTTTGCCAGTTCTCTCGTGGGACAGGTACCCTGGCCTGAGCCCTACCCTGAGGCTACTCCCCTGATAATCTGTCTAGGCTCTGTCAATCCCGCTCTTGCCAGGAACTAGAGCCTGTCCATGAGACCCAGCAGCTGATTGGGGTCCTATTACCAGTGACACAGAACCCCCAGAAAGTAAGAGATATTGCCTCGGGCTTGGCAAGAAGGGCTACCACCCACCAGAATGAACCCGTGAATATTGAGGTCAGCCTCTGGAGAGCTTTGTTCACCAAAGCCCTTTAGATGTTATAATTGGAACATTGGCCTCCCTCTTTGTTGCTCTGATCCTAGGCTTTATCCCTTCTCCCTTCTCGGTGATTCAGAGGGCCCAGCATGCCTGTAGGCCAGCCTGGTAGTTATAACGTGTCTCAGGTGCTTTAAACTCATTTCAGTGGTGATTGATGGATTTCAAGGTCCTGACCTCCTTTGCATTAGGAAGATCTACTCTCGCCTTCACTTTATTTTGTCCTTAGCATTTGACTAGATGGGCTTGCCTGCCTTACTCGCAACAACACTTATCACACCTAGCCTGTCTTCCCTTAGACTGGCAGGACCAGATCCTTCATCATCACTGTTGTTTCCTTATTCCCAGAGGGACACTCAGCACATAGTAGGGGCTTAGCAGGCATCTACAGCATAAATAAATACCTGATCCATGTTTATGTTTGTCAGTTAAGTAACCCATTGACTTGGGAAATGAAGTGCCCCATCACATGTTCAGGTTGATTAATTGGCTGATAATGTGGAAGCATTCGCCAGTACAACTACATTAATTTAAACATATTTGTGAACTGAAACAAATTTTGAACAACAGCTTACCCAATTTCTGTGGATAGGGAGGAGAAAGATTAGAAGCATCTTTGCACTCAGCCGTTCCTTCGTAGTGTATATAAAGTTTATTTTGTATCACTGTCTTCTACAGGGTTAAAGTTTGAGTTAAAGCCCACACTTTAGTGAAGGCATAAATATATGTTTTTAGTTGAGGCACAAATAATATGTTTTTCCCTAACTTATAGGAAATATCTCTCCTTTGAAAGTGTTTTTTGCTAAATTTGCTTTAGAAAATTCTGAATAAAGAGAAAAAAATGACAACCTTTTACTGGAAGTGATATGCTACTCACCAACAGAACTATTTAAAAACTGTGTTGTATTAGTAACACAGGAAAGTATGTTTGAAAATTTCAGGTAACGTATCTAGCTATTTCTCATACTTAAAACTATATGCTTTATAAAGTTTAGGATGGAACAATCTTTTAAATGTCCTTCTCTATGATCTCTGCTTCGACTCTGGGATCCCAAATAAACCCAGCTGTTTTCTCCAGTTTCGCTCCCAAATGGCTCATCTCTCTTTATAATTTGATTTTTTTGTGTACCCAGGACCAAAGGACAAATTAGTTTTAAAACACACAAACACTGCTCTTCAGGCAGTTCTTCTAAAATTGAAGGTGTGTACGTGTGTGCGCATGTATGTGTGCATGTGTTACACACGTATGCGTGCATGTATTCTCTGAATAAAAAAAATGCATCGATCAAGGACTGAGTCAGGATGAGGCTGAGTCTCACAGGACTCTCAGTTCAATTTCTGCTTTGACAGTGACCTCCACGTAATTCTGCGTAAATCCTCCCACCATCCCATTTCCTCATCTGTCATATACATATTTGCCTTTTACAAAGCTACATATATGAAGCAAACTTGGAACTTCCAAAATCATCATTAATTTTGTATTACTCCACCAACATTCTCGTTTCCTGCTGTTCCAAAGTGGACATCATAAGAGTTGTCGACCTTAAGCGTTCATTTTAAATATCACGTAAAATAGGGCAGGCGGGGGGGGGACTATGCAATTTGAAAATGCTTTACAAATGAGGATTTTATTCATTTCATTTATTCCAATTGGGCATAGGTTGACAGAGTCGATCGTCAGTTTTACATTTGACAAATCGTGCACGTGTTGTCTCAGCTCATCCATGACAACCCCTTACCTACGTCCTCAGTGTTCAGCTCCTTTCCTCCTTCTTCCCTTGATGAAGTGCTGCCAGTCATGATCAAAAGGGCTAACATGGGGGTAAGTTCACTTCCATATCAGAAGTGTAACCAAAGACCATCTTCTTGCCAGTCCCACCAGCCTTTATCCAACCTGTGAGCCTAGTCTCTTTTGTAATTTTGCAGATTGATACATTTTTTTCCTCCCACTCTATCCAGAGCTTTCTAATGTGATCTTTTCCCAAGTAGTCAGGAGTGATCGCTGGGCACCGTTCAGTTCTTCTTGTCTCAAGGTGGGCAGAGTGCTAGTTCACTGGTCCATCAGTCCAGTGGGCTGAAGGCGTCCAAGTGTCTCTCGATTCTCAGCACTCCTATTCCCTCCGGACATGGAGAGAGCAATAGCCGGACCTCTCTTACATGGCTGTTCATGCGCTTGGAAAAGGCCAGTCGCTACAGGCGAACAGCACTTTTATGTTAACACCTTTTTCAAACTCTGAATGGATGCAACTTATTTTTAAAAATGCAAGAAGACATCTCCAACTTGGGGGCCTGGTGACATGAAGCTTGAGAGTGCAATCAAGCAGTTGCTAGATGTGCTGTCAGTGTGACACGCATGCACTTGGAGTCCTGATGAAAATAGTTTGCCCCACGGCGTTCATATGCTGTTCAAATGTGTTTTAAAGGGTCCATGATGTGCCAGATAATTTCTAGAAGCGGAGGCAATAAAGCTGGAAAAAACACTGTCTCTGACCTTACAGGGGTCCTATCTGACTAAAATATAGACATATTAGGGGCTGGGTGCCATGCAGGGTTACGTGCTAGGAGGGGACAAGAATCCGCCTCAGGCTTCCTGGAGAAGGTAGCATGTAAACGGAGGTGAAGAATGAGCATAAGTCAGGCAGTTGAAGAGCGTAAGAAATCACTTTTCTGGTAGAGCAAGCGGCAAGGGCAAATGTAGGAGCACTAGATATGATGTGGTTTGTTCAGGGGGCAAGATCTAAATCAGATTGCTGTAATCTAGTATCAGAAATCATCTACCCTGGAGGATCAGGTCAGCATAGAGCGACTTCTTGTGTGGTGAAGACCACACACACCTTCACTCGCCAACGTTGTCACCTTGTCTGACAGCAGCCGCGCTTTCCCAAGCACTCTCTTCTTTTCGAGGAGGTTTGCCCATTTGTAGTAATAGACACCCCAAACTCATCGACTGTACTTACCGTGAGGTGGTGTATTAGTAAAACCAAGCTATTTCGATGAAGAGAGGATTGGTCAAAGGATTGGAAGAGCCCATCTATACAAGCCCATTCCAAAGAAAGGGGAAACAAGAGCCTGTTGAGATCACGCACTGAACCATTTCATTAGTATCACACACGTTTTGCTGAAGATCATTCTAAAAATGGTTTCAGCAGTCCGTGCCCAGAGGGATGCCACCCATTCAAGCTGAAGTCAGGGAAGGATGTGGAAGAGGGGATGCTCTGGCCGATGTCAGCTGGATTGCAGCTGGAAGCACCAGAAGTAGGCTTCCGTGTGTTTCCTCAGCTATGGCAGGCATGGGACTGTGTGGATTACAACGCACTATGGACGACGTTGCAAAGGATGAGAATTCCAGAGCATTTCATTGTGCTGCTGTGGGCCCTGTACCTGTTCAGGCAGAATGAGGGGGCAGCGAATGGTTTAATATCAGGAAAGGTGTGAATCAGGGTTATATCCTTTAACCACCCTTATTTGATCTGGATGCCGTGGAAATAATCAGAGGAACTGGTGTATATAAAATAGACAAGCACAGCACCAGGACTGGATAACTGGTTAACCATTTTTGATATGCAGATGGCACAACTTTGTCTGTTGAAAGCAAAGGCTGGGCTTGAGATAAAAACTGATACTAATCAAAGGCTTCAGTATGGATTTCACCTCAACGTAAAGAAAACCCAAATCCTCCTACCTAGGCCAGTGGACAACATCCTGAGAAAAGATTGAAGTGGTAAAAGATTGCCTTGTCTTGAATGCACGATCAATGCTCATGGAAGCAGCAGCCAGGAAATCAAATGCCACAGTGCAGAGAGCTACTGTGCTGCACGAGGCCTCTTTAAAGTGTTCAAGCTCCAGGATGTCACCACAAGGACTGAAGGTGTGCCTGCTCCGAGTCGTGGTCTTTTCCATCACTTCCTAATGCATGAGAAATCTGGACAAGGCGTAAAGATCAAAGAAGAACGGAAGCATTCGAATGATGGCGTTCCAGAGGAATATGGACTATCCCAGGGACTGTCGGAAGGCAAACAAATCTGTCTTGAAAGAAGCACAGCCAGATTCTAGGATGCTCATCTTCCCGACACAACCGCTGAAGACAAAGCGGCGAATAAGCAAGTGTGGTGAAGAAAGCTGATGGTGCCCGGCTATGGAAAGATATAGCGTCTGGGCTCTTAAAAGCTTGAAGGTAAACAAGCGGCCATCTAGCTCAGAAGCAACAAAGCCCACATGGAA
>NW_022103900.1:32916809-32927775 GCF_000313985.2 Echinops telfairi
TCTAGTTCCTAAATGTTTCCTCCCCGCTCCCACTACCATGACTCGAATTCGACCTTGCAAGTCTGGCTAGACCAGAGGATGTACACTGGTGCAGATAGGGACTGAAATTATAGGGAATCCAGGGTGGATGAGCCCTACAGGACCAGGGGTGTGAGTGGCGAAACAAAACACACAAAAAAAAGAAAGAAGCACAGCCAGAATGCTCCCTGGAAGCGTGGGAGGCAAGATGCAGGTGAGATCAACTTCTGTAAAAGGACATCATGCTTGGGAAGACAGAAAGGTGAAGGGGCAGGGGGCAGAGCGAGGTGGCAGGAAGACCTGCAGCCAGATGGATTGATACAGGGGCTGCAACAATGGACTCAAATAGGAGCCCTGGAGGCAGAGCAGATTGCATGGGCTGCTAACCACAAAGTCAGCTGTTTGAAACCACCAGCTGGTCCACAGGAGAAAGACGAGGTTTTCAACTCCTGTAAAGACTTACAGTCTTGGAAACTCTCAAGGGCAGTTCTCTGTCCTACAGGATGGCTATGATTCAGAATTCACTCGATAGCTGTCAATTTTTTTTTTTAGGTGATAATGTTATAAAACCAGGCAGTGTTTTGTTCTGTTGTATACAGGGTGGTTTGAGTGGGAATGAATTCAATGGCACCTGACATCAATAACAATGACCATAATATAGTGTACAATACCTGTATAATACCCTGCAATGTATATAAAATAGGCCAATCACAGTGCAGGCTGTGAACCAACCAATTATTTTGGGTAGAATTATACACCCAAGTCCAGAAAGACAGAACCAAAAACCAAGCTTATTAGATAGTGACCCTATAGGACAGGGTAGAACTGTCCCTGGACGTTGGCTAACTCTTTGAGGGGCAGAGAACCCCATCTTTCTCCCGAGGAGCTGGCCGGTGGTTTCAAACTGCTGACCTTTCTGATGGCAGCCCAACAGGTAACCACCACACTACTGGGCCGCCAGGGCTCCTTAAAGACACTATCTAGAGAAAAGACCATCGCGCTGCAATACTAAAGATGACAAAAGTGCAATGTGCTGCTTGAAGAGCGGTGGGGAAGGAAGTGGCCGAAATGAAAGCATTCCATGGAAGAGGGCTCAGATGCCTTGCTTTGTAGCTGCCCTTCTGACCGTGAGGCGCTCAGCCCCGGGAACCTGCCTAATCGACTGACTTCACTTCTTGTAATCTTGTTCTTACCCAAAAGAATGGGAGGTGAAAAAGGTACTTGGGAGAGAAACACTCTTTAAAGTACTATTGATTCAAAATAATGTCTGTAAATATCAAACCATCCATAAAGGTTGCCTCTTGGCATTTGAGAAGCACACGGCTAGCTAATAGGGGGTTAATGATGGCTTGTCTGCTCGGCAGTGACATGATCAGATATTTCTTTCAGATCCATCACTTATTCTTGGTGATATGGTGAAGAGTGGATGTGAGGCAGCGAAGGCTGAAGGGGAAGGCCAGTTAGGAGGCTGGTGCAGTCCTCCAGGAAAGGAAGGATGCAAAACTAAGATAGGGTAGAATATGAATTTAAAGAGAGGGGCACACTTTTGAACAATATGCAGGGGTAGGAATCAGCGCAATTACTCTGACTGGATGTGGATGCCAAGGGAAAAAGGACTCAAAGCTAGACCCAGAGTTTGTGCCTGGGAGACTGAGTGGAAAATGTTGGCATTCAGCAAGCTGGGGAACCCAGGACTCGGGGTTGTTTGCAGAAAACTGAGTTCAGCTTTGAATATGTACATTTCTACATGTCCCTGAAGATGCTGAGAATGCACCCTGATGGTCATCCTCCTTCTGAAAAACAGCAAGGTGGCCAGTGTTGGGGACAGGTTGCTTGATCTCCTTTCTGACTTTGCGTGACCAAGTTTAGCTTTCCTACATGAACTAGTCTTTGCCCTTCATGTGCCCACTGATGATTCGCAACACCTTGAACAGAATTGCAACTGCCAGGGTGTGGTTTTCTTGGGGGCCCTACCCTTTTCAAGAGCAAAGGCACATGCCAGGGGTAGTTTTGACTGATCATAAATAAGTAGCCTAAAAGGAAATTCAATATCATATGATCCATATAGATCACCTCCAGCAACGTCTTCATCATTTCCAATCTGGCCCTTGGTCTCCCAATTGTTATAAAGCAGCCACTGCTCTCAGGTGGGGAACGAGCATCAGCCACAGATGAAGTCACAAGACAAAAAAATCATATTGCCCGCTCCTCTGTGTTCATGCAAATGTCCCTCGTAATTAAATCAAGAAAAGAAAATGTAGCAAAAACATATCAGCCAAATGGTTTCAAGATTTCAAAAGAAGCTGTAAATATGGTCCTTTTTAGAAGATCAGGTTCTAACTAGAGTAGGAGAGAGGGTAACAGTTGTTCTGATGAAGCAGTTTTTAAATTCCTGTCAGTGATTTGAAGAGGAATAACTGATGTATGTTGAAGAGATTTTTAAATAGTTCGGACGCTACAGGGAGCTCCCCCCCACCAACACCCCCAACACACACACTTTCTTTCTTAAAGCAATGTACTCAGAAGTGTTGGCAAGATTTTATTTTAATGTAGCAGTGCTTATGTGAGGAAGTTATTTTGAATTACCCGAGTATAAATATGTATGACTTTATTTGTATTGAAAATTTCCTTTGCAAGTGAGCGACTGAAGGACTGTTATATCTCTATTGCTTTGTAAATGATTGAGGTAGTTCACGTTGGAAATAAAATATTATACCTCGAGTTTAAAAATAATATCACAGTCCTGTTTGTGTCCATGGGTGATTTTCACACCCACACCAGTACCTTTTAACTCTTACTTGCCGTGCGTAGCAAAGGGATCTATAATCTTAATCTGGCTTGTTTATAAGGCATTCATTCGTTCATTCATTCATTCAGCGGGCATTCATGCAGTGTCTCTCATGCACCGAGCACTATACCAGGCATCAATAGTATCAAACAGTTTTGTTTATAATATATTTGAGTAAGCATCCTGTTTCTGCCAGGTAATCATCTGCAGACAAGGGAAATCTCAAAGCAGAGGGTCATGTTACTCCTCGGGCTGCTAAGCAATAGGTCAGTGGTTTGAAAGCACCAGCTGCTCCAGGGGGCGAAAGACGAGGCGTTTTGACTCCCGTACAGGTTTACAGTCTCAGAAGCCCACCAGAGCAGTTCTCCCCTGTCCTTTAGGGTCCCTATGAGTTGACATTGACTCCATAGGCTTGGCGGACAAGCTTCTGTTTCCGTGTTGCACTGTTTATCTTGTGGTTTGAGTGACAGCAAACGGAGTTTTCCCTTCCAGCGTGTGTTCCCATTTTGTTTCCTGACATTCGTTCCGTTCCCTCACTGGGACAACACTCTTCCCACTTTCTCCCTGGGCGCGTCGGGTGAATTGGTCCTTCTTTCCGGACTTAGACGTGTGGTGCTGGGGTGAGCGCTCTTTTTGGTTTCAGATGGCTAGTCGTGTCATTGTTCACTTTACAGGCCTGTCCGTGGTTTGGCTGGAAAGCGATCCCCGGGGGTGGGGGATGGGGCGGTTGGTCCCACCTTTGAAGGGTTTGCCAGGGCCACAGGATCAAGGCTTCCACCATCTAGCAGACCAATTGATCTTCCTGTGTTTTTGAATTTTGAATTTCTCCTTTTCAATTTTTAATTCTATCCAGGATTGTCTGGGGTCTCCATCAGACAAGCTGAGCTTCAGACGCTATTTTCATTTTTCTCCTCTGCATAAATAGCTTCTACTCCTACCAAAGAAGTACTAGTAGCCTAGTGGTTATTTGTTGGGCTGCTGAATGAAAGGTCAGTTGTTTGAAACCACGACTGTTCCAATGGACAAAGGGGGCACTTTCTACTTCTATAAAGAGTTCTCCCCTGTCCTGCCAGATCACGATGTGTCAGCATTGACTTGATGGCAGTGATTTGGTTTTTTTGGTGTACATTCTTACCAAGGATATCTGCGGGTGCAGTGGCTCTGTTGCAAACCTAAAGATCAGTGATGTGAACCCACCCGTCATTCCGTTAGAGAAAAGACCTGGTGAACGACTCCCATAAAGGTTCCAGCCTAGGAAAGCCGATGGGGCAGCTGGACTCTGTCCTAAAGGTTCACGATGAGTAGGAATCAACTTGATAGCATACAGCCATAGTTCTTGCCTAAAACTGGTGAAAGAAGGGAAAACTCCAAAAGCCAAACTCACTGCCACTGAGTCAATTCTGAGGCACACAGTGCCCCTGTAGGACCGCGCAGAACTGCCCCTTTGGACATCTGAGACCTTCTCTATGGGCCTGGTGGGGTGACACCATTGGCCTGTGATGAGCAACTCAGTGCGTGGCCCACTTCATCACGGGGATCCTTGAGAGGGGGGTCAAAGTCCTGAGAAATAGATAGTCTGAAGCAGAGGAAAGAGAAGAGAAGATATTGAAGAACACGTGGTAAACGGGGCTCAAAGTAACCCCTAACACCTTTGGACAACCGGTTTCTGTTCTTCACCAAAGGAAAGCTGCTCACAGAAAAACTACCCAGCCCATCGGTCGGTAGAACCTGTCCATTTGCTTAATGAAGGAGAAATTACTCAACCTGCCCACTCTTCTCTGTTTGCTTTTATTCACTAGTGTTTGGCTTTGAATGGGGTCGGGGAGATGACTTAACCTAAATTACAACTTCACACTTGCCCTTGTGAGCAAACCATAACCTTACCACTCCGCTGCACTCACGCCTTCTAATTTCTTTTCCTCTTCAGAGTAAGGCTCCTATTAATTTTTAATGTATGTATCCCAAAACAAACCATGGGAAGATTCATCAAAGCCAGTTAAAGTAAGACGAAATAAATGCACACGATTCCACATTTGCTTCTTCATTTGTCCTGGATGTGTATACAAGTGACACCGAGGGAGGAAAATAAAATTGTTTGTGGTTAAGAAATGTTATTGGGCACATAGTGGTTAAAAAGGGGTCTAAGTGTCCCTGATCCCGACTGACTCCCCTCTCTCATCTATCCTTATTCTTACGTGGGACTGTTACACTTCCAAAACAGGCAAGTGGTTCACATTCCTGTAAAGCTTTTAAATGAATGACAGGTTCCACAGCCAACAACAAATATTGACTACATAACAGGCCTTTTTTCCAGGTGGTTTGGAAAATACATCAGTGCTAGGTCACCTTCCTTTTTCATGTTCATATTTGAAGTAAACAATGGTCCAAAGTTGCCCCCGTGGTCATGATTTGCTTCAATGCTATAAAAGCATTACTTTGCCCCCAGATCCAAGGTCCAATGTGACTTCTTATGGCATCCATCAGCACATTGCACCCAACCCTGAACAGCATCATTTCCGTAAACCACACTTAAATATCAGACCACCTTCGCACCATGGCCGCGGGAAATCTAATGCAAATGCTTCCATAGCTGATCTACCTGCTAAATGATAATATGTGAGGATACATCCTCAGACAATGCTGCTGCTTCTAATCTACAATTCCATATACTTAGCCAGTGGATAAATTGAGGTTTGAAAACAGGGGACGTTTTTCCTACTTGCTGTTTTTAAAAGCCACCTATCTGCTGTGAACGTTCAGCTCTATTCTGTCTAGAAGGCTGCTAGCTGTGTGCCACACATAATAGGTAAGCCATCCTCCCTCAACCCAGAAAAAGGACCCCTTTGACACAGCAGCCAGACTTGGGGCCCCACAATGGCCAAAGGAAAACCTGATAGGCGCAGTATTTTTGTGTGTGAGGGGAGCAAAGTTAGTTCCAGAGAGAGAGAAGGGAGCCTGGTTTGCAGTGTAGCAGAACCGTTGGAAAAACACGCTCCTTGTGTCCACCGCCTGGTCCTCTTTTCTAGGGCATAGGGCAGGAAAGTGACACACACAGTCAACCATGCCAAGGCCTGCTGGCACCACCCTGCTTCCAAATGTGCAAGCAAGAGAGTAAAGCAACGTCCATACTGTACACATATTCTTACCTTAACAAAACCAAAACCCACTCCTTCAGCAGTCAGCTAGGGGCAGGGTGGCAGCTGGGGGAGAAGATCACACAGGCAAACGTTCTCAGTGCTAATGCATTCCTCACCACCACCCTCTCAAGCCTACTCATGCCTGGTGCACAACTCCTGCAAGGCACTGAAGTTTGGGCAAGACTGGGTATAGAGCTGTGAACAGTATTAAGAACCTCTTGCTTTTACCCTTGAATAAATAGGACATTGACACTTCTTCACCACACTTAGCTGACAGGAAAAGTGCTCCCGTCCACAGCAGGTCCTACAGGAGGAATTGTCTGGGGAAACACCCCACCCCCAGCCCCCAACAATTGGAAATGGAAGTATAAACTATATAATCAACTTTATAGTATATTTTTCCAGCTCAAATATCACGATCAAGGTGCTAATTGTTTCAAGCACCCTGTTCTTTGGGCGAATTAATAAATTTCATAAGCATATTACTTTCCCAGTTTTCTTATCAGTAAACGTTAATTTCTGTGAAATGTAGAAATGGATTGAATAAATCCTATTGATAATAATAAGTCAAATATGAAAATCCCCTAAAACTCAGACTCCTCTGTCATTTAACCTCATATATGTACCAGATATTTCATAGGACAGAACTTTCCTTTACTGAAATCTACCCTGTAATAATAGTTATTTATATAAACATCCAAACCTCCCTCCCCCTCCCCACCAGCTCCATGGTCCTTTAGAGCATTTCTTTTTCTTCTTCGTTTTTTTGGGGGAGTTTTTTACCGCTGAGACTTCCTAAAAGTCAGTTGTTCTCAAGGTGAATCTGGTCCCTGGCAGCCCCGTGTGTCAGAGAGGCACTGTGCACCACAGGGTTTTCAATGGTCTGTTGGTCAGAAGCAGATGATCACCAGGCCTTTCTTCCAAGGTGCCTACGGGTGGACTTGAACCTTCAGTTTCTAAAATGAAGTTCCCAAGGGTTAAATAACTTGTGTTGAACACACAATTAGTAATCCCAAGTCAATGTGTCCAACTCAGTCTATCGAAATCTAAAACCTATATCCTTTCCACCCTGTTTACTATTACTGCTGGCAATATCAATGGTTCCGTTTTCTAATACTACACTTATACGTATTCACGTATTCGGTTTCTAGTCAACAAGTGCTAAAATAAATTGTCTACATATAAACTATTCCTTTATATATTTGGGTCATGACATCTCCCTCATGACTAATTTGCTCCTACATGGGACTAACCCTGAGCTAGGAGGAACCTACTCATGGGAGCTTTTCCCTAGTAGGGGGTTAATTAGGCTCCAGGAGAAGAGACCAGACCAGAAAACGCACTTTATCTGGGAAGTCAGAGGCAGCAAAGTCAGAGAAAACGTTCAGGGACCTGAGCCAGTATTGTAGGTTTTTAAAAAGAGCGTAAATGTTAGGTCTAAAAGGAGGGGTGGGTGGAGAAAGCCAGACATGGAAACACAAGAACCAAGAGGCCTGGAAGTGGGTCAGCACGCGGGGTTTGACGCGATGCAGAAGGCTCCCGATGTGAATGGTGAGATGATGACGGCTGTCGCGCGTCCCTGGGGTTGGTCGTGCAGGAAGAATTCAAAGAGCCGTGAAATATCAGACTCTGAAATTCTGGAGAAAGGTATGGGTTCTCTCTAGGATTTCTCATCAATCAAAAAGTTGTACTCCGTTCTGATCTGCTAGCAAAATGAAGTGATATGGGAGTGGATTTAATATTGTCTTAAGCCTATCAAAGCACTTTTCCCTTATTATTATTTCAAAATTATGACAACCATGAAAACTCTAATATTTTTATGATACGGATTTATATTTCAGCACCAAGTAACTGAAAAAAAAAATCTCATGGTAGTACAAAATTAGAAATGAGTGCAATACGAAGTTTCTAATTTTGATGTTTTATTAGAGTAAAAGACATCGAAGATCACAAAACAACATAAAATTATTTCCAGGTTGTGAAAAACAACTTGTGGAGCCCTGCTAAGCTGTGAGTTAGAGCCGTGTGGCTAACCTCAAGGCCGAGGTTCCAAGCCCACCAAGTGCTTCAAGGGAGAAAACTGAGACTGTCTGCCCCTATTGAGACTCGAAACCTCAAACTCCTATAAAGGGTCTGCTATGAGTCAAAAGACGCCCAATTGCAGCAGGTCTGGTTTTGGTAAAGCAATCTGTGGGTGCAAACCATTTCTGTTCCCATTCCTCTTTTTATAAAAGAAGAAAGTACAGGTCACCCCTGAGTCCCTAGGCAGATCTCCAAATGACCCTCTGGGTAGTTTTGTCCTGTCTTTTGGAAAAGGAAGCATTTTCAGGACCCTTGAAGAACTACCAACAGATGCACGTGTTTGGAGTAGTACATAAGGGAAGGTGGGGACATCCATCAGTGTTGGAATTAAATATCACAACCTTTTTTCCCCTCCTCCCTTTAGCACATGCACTGATCTCTTAGCTTTTGCATCAAGAAAAATCTGGATTTGTGGCTATTTAAGATACAAAGGAATTATATTTTCCTTTTATACTGATACCTCCATAAGTGTTTGAAATTAGTACAAACCCCGAAATAATGTCTATTCCCAAAGGAATAGTTCATTATGAATGGTCTTACGGCAAATAGTGCTCTGAAAGCCAAATTCCTGGCCTTCAAATTCGTAAGTTTGCCCTCTTTTTTACAAGTCTTACTCAAAACTGCTGCTGCGCTTTTGCACAGTTAACCCTTACACTCCAAGACAGTCTGTTGCTAAAGGACAGGAGAAATTGCTCGTTCGTACGTTTATACGAAATTCCTTTACCCAAACCTCAGCTACTTATCACCCAAGTAGGACCTTATTGACTACTATAGATTAACTGAGCTAATAGAATTCAGAAAATTCCGTAGTATCACTTCTGAGGCTGCACGTCCTTTGGACAATTCTGAAGAATCACCACCCCTGTGGCCTTGTCCATTCGGTTTCTTCCTTCATGGGACAGCATTTCATTTGTCAACAGACTACAACAAATGACTCTAAAAGTTAAGTAGTTGTTTCTAATAGTAAAAAGTAAGTTTAATGACTTTTGTTGATCTGTATGTTTCCAAGTTACTTTTCAGCCTTCTATTATAAAAATAACAATAACAATAAAGCTACTATTTAGTGAAGTTTTGCATACAGTTTCATAGAACTCACAAGAAAACCTAAGGGATACAACTATTAGTGTATGCATGTTGCAGATAAGAAAACAGGCTCAAAGTGAATTGCCAGTAGTCACACACATCTTAATCTGCAGGGCTAATATTCAAACTTGAGACTTCAACTAGTATGCAGAATAGAAAAACAACACAGATGTGCATCCTCAGTCATTGTGAATCAACTTTAAACTCACCCGTTATGTGAGTATGTAGAAGATGAAAAATTATCCTAAGGCCCAGCCTGACTTCGTTGCCAATGGCCTCTCGTTTTCATGATTTGATCACTAACCACAATGTTCGATGACAAAATTCCAATGAGAAAATCCGGTGCACAATCAGTACATATATGTGGATTTCGTGAAAGAGTGAATTTGGGTTTACAAACCCTATTACTGCTCCTGATTAATTGTAGTTCTGCCACCTAGTTCTATTCTATGCGCTTGCTACCTAAATGATTTACAAATTGTTAAGAAGTTTTACAGCTATGTGAAAATTGCATCTCAATGAATAAACCTTTACAAGTGCAGAAGAGAAACGTTGCATTAAAATATTTTGTTTCTTCCTCCTGAGAGAATGCATTTAAAAAATACATTCAAAATCAAGCATTAGATATGCAAATATGTGTTCAGATCAGAGATATGAAAATTATTCAAATGATTAATTATTCATCATAAAATGTCAATTAATAATTATGAAGCATAAAAGGCATCTTTCTAAATGCATCTTTATTTTTCTTGGCCTATAAAGAGCTTAAGATACATGTTCAATGGACTTCCAACAAGTTTAAAAATTCAACAAAGTAAACAAATCGTAAACAAGTACAAACTCTGAATTGTAATAAGAAAACAACAAATGTGCCAGGAGTGGAGAAAGGAAAAGGAATACACACACACAAACACACACACACAAAGTCATGATATATTCAGCCTCACAAGCGCTCACCTGATAATAGATAACAACCCAGAAAAACTCAAAGTTGCTTAGCAATGTGAAAAAAGATACAACATGACATTTTATATGGACTGATGAATCTTGCAAGGGGGGTTGGGTGCTTTGGGAACTTTTCCACTACACTTCCAAATAGTCATTAAAAGGTACAGCTTAAATTTCTTAAAATGACCTATGATAATCTCTAAAGACTGCTAAGCACTGCTAAAATACCACTAGACACGAGACAAAAATTTCACACTGTCTTAATTCTGAAGAACTTCCCTATGCAAAGTATTCTCTTTTTTTTTTTTTTGGAAGATTGCACCATTTTAAAGAAAAATCGTCGTCCCAAACTGCTATAATATAGAACAAAAAGCCATTGTGGGACTATGCTCGTTGAGATAGATGCATTTTTTGATTTTTTAACTTTTCCGTGACACCTGGTGAACTTGCTGCCTCTGACCATGCAGGGAGTACTTTTAGGAGGGGTGTCCCTGACCTCCTGCTGGTAGACTAATTGTATATTAAAAATTGTGTTTTCAAAACACAATGATAAATCTGGACTCTTAAAAGAAGCCGGAGCGAGAGAACCGACGAATGTTAAGAAAGAAAACAAGAGATTGCAAAAGGAAAATATCAGATAGAAAGAAAGGGGGATGTAGGGAAATGCAATTGGGAAAGAATTTCCAGAAAACCGGGATAAAGGGCAGGGAGGGCTGAACGCAGGGCCAGAGAGAGGCTCCGTAGGAGGGAATGCGAAAGGGAGATTTTCAGTTTTGAATCCCCGGGCGAAGCTTGCTGGCCTCGCTGCCCTCCATGCCCTAACCTTCCAAGTTGAGGAGAGAGCCACCTTCTCCGGCCTGCGTCGCCCCAACTTACTCCAAGTTTTCTGGGGACTCCCGCAGGACCCCCT
>NW_022103900.1:32928212-32931992 GCF_000313985.2 Echinops telfairi
CAAGCAGACCTGTTTTGCATCAATAAATTAAGACGCTCTTTGGGGTCCTGAAGTTTGCTGGTGGCTGTCAGCGGAGACGTGGGCAAAAGCCCTGCAGCCGAGATTCAGCCTGAACTTCCAAAAATAAAATAATAAAATCACCCTCGGAGCGGCCGCCCTGCTGGGGCCAGGTGACGTGCGAGATTCCACAGCCTCGCAGCAGGAAGGGTCTGAGGTGCCCTGGTCCTGTTCTGGTTTTGTTTGCAAGGGCTTCTCAAAGATATGCTCCTGGGCATTTCTTCATCATCTTCTTTTTAAAAAGAGAGAGAGAGAGAGAAACAGACTTTCCCCCCCTTATCCTAGACTCAACTCCGAATGGAATGGATTGCGCGTTTGCCCGTGAGAAAACAGCTTGGCTTGGACCACTGCCGTCCCAGTCCCCGTCCCTGTCCCTGCCCGCCCTCCCCCCCCCACACACACACATCTAGAGGTCCCTTAGCACCCTTTGCTTGCAACTCTAAAAGAAGTTGGCCACTTTTTGTGTACCAGCATAGGGGTCAAATAATTCCTCTAGATGAAAGTTCAAATCCGTTTCAAAACTAGAATGGTTCCTTTTTAAAAAAATTTACTCCTCATCGTACAAAATAAACATTTTCCACAAGAAAGAAAGAAATCGTTCGCTGTGGCCAAATTAGAATTCTTTCTACAGCCTTGTGTGTCAAGGGCACAAACATTGTATCTCTTCGGGCATCTCGGCCGACCAGCGGAGAGGGCGGGCGCGGGGGCGGCAGAGGAGGCAGCGGCTGGGAAAGTTGAGGAAATTGACAGACTGAGAGGTGAATGGGGGGGACAGACACCGGGTCCTGACTGCAGGGCATTGGAAAACAAACGTGCATCTTTCTCGTCGAGCCTCGGTGGAGGGAATCCTGAGAGAGGCAGTTTGTTTTGCCCAAGGAAAACCCTGAAGAATCACCACCCCCCTTCAAGGTCGATTGCAATATTATTTCACATTTGCATGTATCTGTGGTTTTAATCCCTTTCGCCTGCTCTGATCTCGAAGTGGATTGTTAATGGGGAAGGCAGACGGGGAAAGAGTGATTCCTTTGCAGGACTTGCTGTTCTGTGTGAGTAGCCGAAAGCCAGCAGTCCCCAGCTCTCTCTGGACGTTCCCCTGCACCCTACTTTCCTCAGTCCGGCTGATCCCACGGTCCCTATTGTCCCCGACCTGGCCCTCCGGCTGAGGGAGTGTTCCAGACAATTTATGTTCCCACTCCCCGGGATCCCACCGCCTCTGCTGTGGTGGAAGCCCTCTTGGCCAAATGTCTGGGGAAGCTAGCAGGACCAGGGGTCACCTAGTGGGTGCTCACACCTCGCGGGGACCCTTCGTGTGTCACTAACCAAGTAAATATACACCTTGAGGGGAGACTGGAAATGTTCTTTCTTTCTTTCTTTCCTTTTTCTTTTTTTTTCTTTCTTTTTGACCCCAAATCAAATACTTGCACGCTGGGACTCCCCAGTGCTAAGTGTTGGGGGGCTGCCTCCAGCCACTCAAACAATTACTGAACCCAGGGTAATCAGATGATTAGGTGTTTTTAATGGTAATACTTAAGGGTCTTTCTTTTCTTTTTTAAGTCGGAGCCTAAGTAACAAGACATTTAATATACATAATAAAGACAAGTGTTTTCGCCAGCCGCTCGATTGGATCCTTTGACCTGAGGTTTTGCGAGTCTGTGAGGGTGCGTCTGGGCTGTAAGCCTCCAGTGGCCGCAGCTTGGGAAGAGGGCTTGCTCCAAACGCTGGGCTCCTCTGCCCCAGAAACCGAAGGCTGGCAAGAAAACTTCTAGGGGAAGCCGGAGCTATCTTTCTTCTCGAATAAAAGTTGAAGGGGCAGGAGGAGGAGGAGGAAAGAAATCAATGACGACGTAGTGCTAAATTCCAGAAGAGGGAATAGACGGGAAATAGATGTTGTTGGGTTACCATTGATAGGGCACACTGGAAGAAATGTTACATGTGAAGCTGAGACTGTAATCTGCCTGACCTATGTTGGAAATGTTCCGTTTTCTTTTATTATTATTATTATTCAGTGTCAGGCTGGAGATCTTAAAGACTCCTCTTGCATGGGTGCTTCATCTGGGAGGGGTGGGCTGAGGTGGCGAAAAGATGACATTGTCAGGTATCCTCATTGTAATAAATACTCCAGTCAGGACAGAGGTGAATTTGTGACCACCTCTGTGAATATCTACTACATCAGGCACCCTGGAGTTACGATGTGTCTGGGTGGCTGGTTCCCTCCCCCACTGAGTCTCTCCCCTCGGTAAAAAAAAATAAGCATACAAAGTACAAAGACATGTACATCCAGCAGTGTGGATGTGGCACCCTGAGTAGTGGCCCTGCCCTCCTTTGAGTGCAATTGGCAGTGACTCTTGCATTCAGTCTGCCTTTAGGTACATATTCAAAGCACAGTTCAAAGCAGTTTCTCTTAATGTTGGATCAGGATGTTATTTTTTTCAGATAGTTTTAGACCCAACACAAGGTGCTGTAGCACATTTAACAAGGTTAAAGCCGGAAAATCGGTGTGAGGCACCTCTTTGGTCCTCTTCTACACCTCTATCTCTACCTTTCTAAGGGCGCCTGAAAGCTATGAGGGCTGGGAAGTTTGTGTGTGCTCTGAGATTCTCAAGCATGCTCTCTAGGGAGAAAAAAAAAGCCTGTCAGTTCTTTAAGAAATTGAGCCTGAACCATTGGAGGCTAAGCGATTTCTTCCTTTCCGATAAATGCCTGTGCTCAGCATCCTCAAATTTGGCTGTCTTTATTTACTTCTATATTAGTTCCAATTATGTGTAGTGTAAACCAGCTTTTTGATTAACAAAACAGCAGAGCATTGGTTAAGAACACTTAAACTTCAAAAAAAAATTCCCCTGGGAAGTGGGCTCTGAATTGGTTAATAATGTGCAGTACTTGCTAAATTGCTGACTTCCAGATGTGGAAAATATCTTTCTTGTTTAGGACCTATGTAACCTGATTGGATTACGACAGAAGCGTCACGTTGGAAGCTTTTGAGTGATTATTTAATTAACCATACAGTAGAAAGCTGTATTCTCCAGGAAATCCCTTCCATATTTGCATAACCAATCCCTTCAGAGCAAAGGTGGAGTCTTTTCTTTTTAATTTTACTTTAATTGCAATATCAAAAAAATATATGCCCCAAAACTTAGACCCCATGCCGTTTTATCTCATTCCCTTTCTTCCCTGCTAATGGCCTTTTTCTCCCTTTCTTCCTCCCTCCCTACACACTCTCCCTCACTTTGTAGTAAGGTCCCCGTGACATGCAGAGAAAGAGAAATTCAGAGATCACTCAACCCTGTGTCTTATGTTAATTTACTTAGAGACCCTTTTTTTAAAAAAAAAGTCAAACAACTTTTGGGCATTGGGATCAAATCCAGAAATCCATCACACACAAGCATGCACACACACACACACACACACTTCAACATACAGTCAGATACAGTTCACATGCTGCTTTCCCCCCCCCCCCCTTCTGGTTCTGGCATCTAAAAGGGGAAAAAAATTAAGGGAAAGGGCAAATAATTCAGTTCAAGAAGCTATGCTGAGAAACCCGTACAACTTAATGTGCACCTTCAATCTGGACGTTCTAGCTGCCTAAGAAGAGGCAATCTGCCTTGAGGACCGGGATCTTCCCCTTTAACTTTCGCCCCTTGGAGTTCTCCAGTTCTGTGAATGGTGTGCACCGTTTTCCGCCCTGTACTCAGTAGGATTTAGTGATGAGGATAATGATGCCAA
>NW_022103900.1:32932092-32935014 GCF_000313985.2 Echinops telfairi
GGAGATGGGAGGGAGGGAGGGAGGCGTGAGGGAGGGAGAGAGGAAGGGAGGGAGGTGGAATTTCATTTCTTCCACTAAAGCGTTTGCGGAGACTTCAAGGTATAATCTATCCCAGATCCTTTCCCAGAGAGAAACTTGGCGATCACGTTTTCACATGATGCTCACGCTCAGGGCGCTTCAATTATCCCTCCCCACAAAGATAGGTGGCGCGTGTTTCAGGGTCTCTCCTCTCTCTCCTACAGAAAAGAAAAAGAAAAAAATGTCATTAGAAGAGGCGTAACACGTCAGTCCGTCCCCAGGTTTGTGTTTCCTGGAGTGGCCGAAAGAGATCAGTTCTAACCTGCTCCGCAGGAATAACGGTCCTGCCTCCCAACACTCTTGGCGAGGTTTTGTACAGTTTGCTCCGGGAGCTGTTTCTTCGCTTCCACCTTTTTCTCCCCCACACTTCGCGGCTTCTTCATGCTTTTTCTTCTCACCATTTCTGGCCAAAACTACAAACAAGACTTCGCAGGTAGGTTTTTTCCCCTTTTTCTCTCTTTTTACCCCCTTTTTTTTGGTGTGCTCTTCCCCCACCCTCCTTTGCTGGTTTTCTCCTTTCGAGTGAGGCTGTGAGTCTGAAGTGAGAGGGGTGTCTGTGGGTAGGAATTTCAGGTGGGTTTGGCTCGGTTATAGCCAGCTTTTCCCAGGAGTGGCTTCTTCCTTTCCCTCGCAACTCCAGCTCTCTCCTTCCTTTTTTTCCCCTCCTTTTTCCCTCCCCCACCAATAAATTGTCCTGTACCTGTCCATCCAGGTAACCAAAGGTGCCTTTCGCTACCCAGCTTGGGAAAAGTTTGATTGAGAACTAACTGTATGGCTGGAATACAAGCTCGTCCCGGGGAGAGTTTCTGCACAATTTTTGCATCTGATTCTAATTCATTATATTCAGCAATTAAAACTTGGCAAATATCTGTTAATCATTACAAAACTTGATTGATACGGATCTAGCAAAATTCGGATGCAAGTCTCTCTTTTAGGCACAGCAGTCCCCCCTCTCCCCGCGGAGAAGGCTGTTTTCTAAGCAGAAAGTTGCCTGTTTTTGTCCGCTTAGCGAGTTTCATTTCTTTATTTCATTCTTTCTGTGTGTGTGTGTGTGAAGTAACACCTCAGTTTCTGTGATCATAAATAAAGAAGTGAAAGTCCTCATGGAGCCCGAGTCGTTTACCAAAGTGAGGGGTGATCACCACAACTGGGAAGAAAATTGCTGTCAGGATAGCAGGGTCTTCAAGGAAGGATAACTTTGGGGATTGTGTTTTAAATGGCAAAGTCAGATAAACATGGACACGCACAGACACACATACATACAATTCCAGTCCATACTTTAGCACTGAAAAGTCAAGAGCCAGAGATATCAGAAGTTCCCAGGAGCAGTGGTGAGCTCGGCTCACTGGAACATGTTTATCTCTCACCTACTTATATATTTTACATGCTCCCCCTGTAATGATGAGGGCAAGATTACTAACTCCAGAGTAAGAAATAACAGGCAAAGATAAAGTTTACAGCACAAATGCCCTGTCTCCCTCACACACACATGCTCATAAAACTAACAGCTTACTTTATTAAACATGTATTTATATGCAATCCTGTGTAAGTCTCAGCATGAATACAGACAGGCCAGCTGTTTCATCCCAGACACTTGTGTGACCGTTTCTTTATTTCAGAATTTTCCCAACAATTTCAAAACAGTGGGAAAGCCAAGAAATGACAAAATGTGCCCAACTTAAATGAAAAGTCTTCTTGCATGCCTAGGTTAAATTTAAGGTGCTTTCTAAAAGGTCCACTTCCCCTTCTCGCCGCACCCCCCCACCCCACCCCTACCACCACCACCACCCCTCTCAACAAATGTGTGGAAACTGATACTCACTTTCCAGGTTTTCCCAAAAGCTGCTCGCAAGGGAGACAATAGGTGTGGGGCGTGGGGATGGAGTGTGCTAGGCAGAGAAAGGGTTAATGGCCCTTGTGTTACAGTTTGCATCTGTTACATCTTTTATAGCCCCCTGTTTAAACTAATCCTCGAGGCACAGCATCTTCCCCACCTCCCCCGAGTTTCAGGATTCTCCTCCTCTGCTGCCTGCCTCCGAGATTCCCTTCTCCAAGTTTTGACAGTTTCAGCTGGGGGGAAAAAAATGCAGCGCCTCTCTCGATTTTTAGGTACAAAAGTTTCGAAGCCAGAAACGATACGAACATTTAGGAGAGCTTAAAAGTATCGCCGTACTGTGTACGGTTAGACTTTCTCTTTCTTTTCTTAAGGAAGACAAAAAAAATTTTTTCTCCTGGAACGTTTTAAGGGGCACCAGGGTGGGGAGCTTGTATGTGAGTGAAGTGTGATGGGGGGTGGGGTGGGGATACTTAAGTAAATATTGTCCAACTGGCGGGGGAGGGGTGGGTGTCAGTGTCCAAAGAAGCTTATAATTATATTTCTTATGGCGGCGTGAAAGGGGGATCTTAATTTGAGGAGTGGGGGGGTGGAGACTGTGCCTCGATTAACTCCAAAAGGGGAGGGGAGGGGGCGCGGGGCAAGTGGGCTTCCTATAATTACTATTATCAATTTACCAGAGTGTGCTTCAGCTGGGGGCTCTTTCGCGATGTTTGTTTATTTGTTTGTTTGTTTCCTCTGGGGAGTTTGGGGTGGGGTGGGGGGCCAAGATGAGAGCGAAAGAAAGCCTCACCTCACCCCAAGTTCCTGAGCCGGGCTGAGGACTTTTCGGAGGAAGGGGTCCGCCTAGCCCTGAGTCAAACAGCCGACTGTACGGCCGCGTGCATTCCCTCATACGGTCAGGAGTTATGACTCATTTTGAAGATGTAATTCTTGTCTCTCTGATCCCTTCGCGGGTGCAACACACCAAACAGTAACAAACACAAAGCGCCTCGGGGCCAAGGCTGGAG
>NW_022103900.1:32935940-32960803 GCF_000313985.2 Echinops telfairi
GGGGGTCCGGCGGGGTCCAAGCGGGCTCGGGCTGGGGAGCAGCGGGGGCGCCCCTCCCGGGGGCTCCGGCCCCCGCGCCGGGAACGCGCGCAGTCGAGGGGCGCAGGGAGACTTTTCCGGGCAGTTTCCACCCGGGCAGGAGGAGCCCGGGATCCAGCCGGAGTCCGGAAGGAGGAAGGAGGTGGGGGGTGCGAGGTGGACGCACCGACCCGAGGTGGGCGACTCGGGGAGGACTGACAGTTGAGTCGGTCCATCTTGGAGAGAGAGGCCGAGAAAGGACAGAAAGCGAGAGAGAGAGGGAGAGAGAGAGAGAGGGAGAACCCGTCCGCCCCCCTCCTTTCCCCCGCTAGGTATAACCCCAAACAAAATCGTGGGAATAAAAGAGAAAAGTGATTGGCAAGAGCGCGGCCGGCGCCTGGGGGAGGGGAGGGGGCTGGGGACGCGAGCGAGCGCCGCGGGGCTCGAGAGTTGGGAAGGAATAAACCAATCCCCCCAACACACAAGCCCGCGACCGCCTGCCCAGCCCCGGGAAGGAAACTTCGCGCTCTCTGCGCTCGCGGCCGCTGCCCTGCACGGGGCCGCGGAGACGCTCCGACGCGGGGCGGGAGCTCGGGGCCCGCGGGCCGCCCCGCCGCCTGCAACCCCGGCCCGCGCCTCGCGGGGACCAGCGGGGCCCACTTGGAGCAACTTTCCTCCAGGGGAGACGGTTGTGCGCGCCCTCCGCCCACCCTAGAGCTGCGCGGCGCGCGGAGGGGGAGCAGTGCGGGGTGCCCGGGAGAGACAAACACAAAGAGGAGAGAATTTTGATTAGAGACAAATGATGCTTCTCTGTCTTTCTCTGTCTCTCTGTCTCTCTCTCCCCCCCCCCTTCTCTCTAGGTTTTGTGTGTGTGTGCGTGCGCACGCGCGCGCGCGCGAGTGTGTGAGTGTGTCTTGCTTGTTGTGGTGGAGGTGTCGAGCCATATGGGGGAGTGATAGAGGAATTTTAGTCAGAAACTGTTCCTTACGTTGTCCTGCCTTTCCCCTTTGTGCTGCCTTTGATCTATTTGCTTGGCTCAGTATTACAAAAACAAGTACAATAATATATTCCGAGATCCACTTCAAGCTGCTTCGTTTTAAGTCTCTCTCCCCCTCTCCCTTTTTTAATTTAATTTTTTTCATTCTGCTATCTGGCATTATTTAAGGTGGTCCATGCATGGGAGACCTCCTCTTGCCCATCTCTGGGTAATTGAGGAGACACTAAAATCACACCTAATGCCCCCCTCTCCTCTCGTGCGTTTCCACTGTTCTTTTTATTAAATGTTGGTTATTGATTTCCGAAAATCAATGTCTGTTGGGGGGCTTTCCCCCTCTCTCTGACAAGTATCTAAAGCACGTTGCTGATCAACTGGATAACAACAAGCTTTGTGCCGGGAGGCTTTTCTTCTTTTTATGTTAAACTGTCTTTTTTTTTTTCTTAAGAGGAGAGAGAGAGAAAGGAACTTGAGATTTGAAGCAAGGTTCCTGTTCTTTTGTGGGACAGCTAGGTTAGAGTGTTTCTTCTTACCTTCTGCTGCCCACCCACTAAGGGATTTTGCCACCCTAGACCAGTCTAGCCTGGCGTGAGGTCAGGCCAGAGCCCAGGTCTAGAGAAAGAGAGGACTCCAAGCTCCCAGGGAACCCAAGGGGGGCAGCAGATAGGGAGGCCCAATAGGGGTGTCGCAGGTGAAGGCAGCGCTATGGAGGTGTGCAGCCAGGGACACTGCAAACTCCCTCCACCCCACCCCCAGGCACTAACTCGGGAGAAGCCTCAACACCGGAGTGGGAAGGCGAACTGTATTTTAAGGTCCTGCATACTTAACACCAAGCATGGCCATTGCTTCTCTAACTTTGACTATTACCTGCCTCTTTTTTCCAAGCAACTGTGGAAAAATAGGCTGGGAGTTGGTATTGTTGTTGTTTTTCTTGTTTTGATTTCATTTGACTGAGTAGTGTCCTGATTTTGAGAAGCATGTAGAAAGTCCCCTTCCTCTTCCTCTCCTTTCCCCGCCCCCCTTGTCCCTTTTCCCATCTCTTTCTCATCAGGCACGTATCTTTTCCCGCTGGGAATTGCCAGGATTTATCTGAACTGAGTGGATTTTTCTTCTTTCCTGGATCCATGGAAAAGATGTCACGTTGGGGTTGGTGTCTTTGCTGACAACACTAAATATGATGATGCTTATCGAAATCATATAGAAATTCCTAGAAAGGAATACTGGCAATCGTCATTATAAACGTCAAAGCTTTTTTTTTTTTTTTTAAGGTCATCCCGAGGAGTAGATTTTAATGAAACAAACATCATAGATACACAGTCTAAGGTCACGTCACGGGATGAACCTGTAAAGGTGTGTGTGTGTGTGTGTGTGTGTGTGTGTGTGTGTGTGTGCATTTGCAAAACTGGTCCGAAATGTGGGGGAGGAAGCAGTGCTTCATACAGTTATTAAAAAGCAAAGGAGAAGGAGGCAGTGTAAGGGAATGAAAGACAGAAGTCTCTCTTTCAGAAGTCTCTAAAAGCCACTCTTCAAGATTCTGAGGCTAGCAAGATGCCTGAGATAAAATCCAGTGTCAGGGCCAAGGCAGTCAGACAGGCAGTCCCCTTGCCCCCACCTGGAAAGGGATGAAATACCTTCTAAGAAAATGAGATGTGCTGGAGAAAAGGAGGAGTGGAGTGAGGGGAAAGGGGGCAGAAGTGAGTTACCCACAGACAAGAATGTGTGTCAGTTTCAAGAAAGTTCGGTCAGATGATCCCTAGTCCCCTGACTCACTCCGTAATACTTTCACTGAAGCTGGAGAGGAGGGGGTGGGGGAAACCCAGCCCCCCTTTTGTATGCCTTTGATTACACCCCACTATCTATCTCCACATAGCCTTCACTTCAGAGACTGAGCTGCAGATGCCCGCTCTGCTGCCGGCCTTCCACTGGCTCAGCCCGGTTTGTAACTTGCAAAGTTTGTTGCCTTTGCCCGGGTTTCAGGCATTGGCTGCTGGGGATGCTCCTGCTACCCTCCTGCCTCCTGCAGAGCCTGAGAAGCGAGGCCTGCCTGCTGACTCCCAGCACCAGCCACTGGAAACTCTCACTCACGTTGCAACTAAAATCAAATCCAGAAACTGCTTGTTGCAGAAGCGGGGATGAAGTTGTGTTTGGAAGAGCTGTTTTAGGGGAGAAAAGAACTGTATTAGAGGGGAAAGTGATGAGAGAAGGAAAGAAATGTTAAGCCTGATCCTCCCCCACCCCGCCCCCCTCCCACTCCAACTTCAAAGTTTCAGCTAAAGGGTTGGGGACTGGGTGGGGCAGATAGGGAGCATTTTCCAAACTCCTTGACATCTCTGGTCTTCAGGAATACTGAAAGAGGATAAAGTTGGATGCTTTGAAGGCTTTGGATCCTGGAGCAGAAGCAGGCAGATGAGCAGAAATGATTATCCCTGTTTATAATGAACCCCTTCTTCTTACCACTCCCTTGAAGGGAGTGGAGGTGCTGGTGGTGATGCCTAAGGGCAATGGACTGAGAAGTTGCTCCCTTCTCAGAGGTGATTAAGTGACAAGGAAAGGAAATGCAGGCAGCCCCTTCTGAAGGATGAAGCTCCCAGCTCTTCTCCCTGAGAGCTGAAGTTGCAATGGGGCCTTGAAGTCAGAGAGCCCCTCCGTACACATACACACTGAGACAGGGAAGTTTCTCGGAGTGTAGTCATTTCAGACTTGGTTGTCTTTGTGAGCACGCAAATCTTGGGCATGTAACTTCCTTCATCAAGTTGATGAGCTTACAGGAAACCTGGTTTGCTGACTCTGGAGGCACTGAGAGGCAGTTCCCATGGCAGGTACCGGCCCTAGGGCGCTCCAGAGATACCCATCTCCATCCTTTTCTCTGCAGATCTGCTGCAAATTGTGTGATGCTGCACACACAACCACACAAGGCTGGGGGCCATATAGTTCGATGGGTCCATTTTATTTTGCTTTGGAAAAATGGACCGGATTGAGGTAGAAACCTGCCTTCACAACACAGCTACCAACTACTGGCGTCCAGAGAGTGACGCTCTAGCAGGGGTTCGGGTAGGCTAAGGATTTTGAACTGTACATGATCTCTTTGTTGCTAAATTTTAAAAAATGGGTTTATGTTTCGAAGGATTTATTTTCAAATAAGAATAAAAACCCAGATTAACCTGCAATGCCATGTGCTCTGTGTGCTTGCTTTCTTAATTCGTTCACCCAATGTAAAGAAAATACCAAGAGGTTAGCAACATCCTAATGCCATCTTAATACTATTTCCATGGGGTGGGGGTGGGGAATGAGGGTCTACCCTGAAGGTAGGAAAGGAGAGTGTTGCCAGCTCTCTAGCAAGGCCCGTGTTTACTTCAAGATGTGGGAGATTCTTTTCCTTCCAACTGTTTTTGTCCTGTGCATTCTTCCAAGGCTTTTAAGGTGCATTTTCTTCTGTGTGAAAGGGAACTCTTTGTCCTTTTCCTCTCTGGCACCGTGGCTTCCCAAGGTAGACACTATTTTGTGCCTGTGACAGAGAGAGGGAGTGCAGGTTTGCAATGCTCACAGACAATTGATTGTCTGCCCTAATGTGTTTCATTTACATGTTTATAACGTCAATGGTGCTGGGGTGTCCACTGTACCATTCATTCCGGCATTCCCACAAGGGGGCAATTGTCTGAATGGCCAAGTCAGACACCTTTTTGATTGCTCTTTGGTTGTCTTTTTAGAGCAAAGAGATAAAGGAGGAAAATCTGCGATGCAGAAACACTAGTTGAAAATACACAGAATTAAATGTCACCGCAAAAGCAGATGTTAACGTAAGCCCAACTCTGCTCGTTAGCTAAGATGTGAAGGTTGAAAAACAAATTCAGAGCGGAGGAAAGAATTATTTAAAGCCAATAAATAGAGTCTTGTCCAACGCCTCCCCCCCATCACCCCCCCCTGCCCATTTCTTTTCTTTCCTCAGCAATCAGAAGATGAAATGGGATGTGCCTTCCCTTCTTCTTCATTCCATGTGTACGCCTTGAAACATCCAGGCACCTCCTCATTATGTGTCTGTTTGCTGTGAGTTGTGAATCTTGTATGTATTTACATAGCTCTCTTTATGCCAACAGCATCAGCTTACCGCTTGGAAAAATCTATTGAATGACTATTTGAGCGTCGAGGAGTATAAACTTTTAAAAAGTAGGATCCAAGCGTTTATCCATCAAGCATTTTTTCCAAGGAGGCTTTATGGAACCTTTGCCTTAATAGCTATGTGTCAAAGACTTCTATCCTGGGAGGTGACAGTCATGTAAGACAGCTCTCAGGAAAAGTATAGCTAGTAGTTTACCAAGTAAATAAGGGATTTCGTCTTCAGGAGTTCTGTACTGTGTTGATGCTGTGTGTGTATGTTGGCTTTGATCTTCATTCAGCTCTTCACTGCAGATTATGCATATAGGTAGTACACATGAAGACACCTGTTTTTTTAAGGGTTTCACGGGTCAGATGGTGTCTTGCTGATTCATTTAGCTAATACAGGCAGTAGGAAGAAGTTGGTCTGGTTTCACGTGTGGTCCCCGAGGAGCCTTGTGTTATTGGTGGGAGGTCGATAGGATGGGGAAACTTTTATAATATTGTAATAAATTAGGGAGGGGGAAAAAATCACCAGTCTGTGAAAAACTGTTTGCCTCTCTGGGAACACACACACACACACACACACACACACACACACAGTAGCTGCACCGTTAGCTGGACCCCTGACACGGCGGTCTTTTGAATGCCTTAGGTATGATTTCACTTTCGCTCACATCAATGCTGACCTGAATGCCTTTCATATCTGATCCGCTGTGTCTCTCCCAGTAAACATCCCCTGAGGGGAGAACAAAGAAAGAGGCTCTTCTTCTTCTTAATCACAATTCAGCCCTTTCACCGCCGGCAGGCTCCATTTGCATTCTGCCACAGAAAGCCAAGATGAAAAGAAAGAGAGAGAGAGAGAAGAGAGAAGAGAGGAGTGGAGAGTGGCGGAGTAAAATAACTTAGGTGTTTGTGGCTGTTTGTTGGGCTTCCCCTAGTTACCAGCCTTATATAGTTGATGCTCCACCAGGCCCTGTCCCTCCTGACAGGCATATAGTGTTACAAGATCATGTGTGCACTGTTACGGCCTCCCGCTCAACATTTGAGAGGCACAGTGTCAGGGAGAGATCAGATTCTACCCCTAGAAGCCCATTAGATTCAGGGTCAGGTGTGTGGACGTCCAGCTCTCAGTGCTGCCCATTAGGTGCCTCTCCTAACGATTCTTGTTTACCATTCGAGCAGGAAGGTGAGGGGGGTGGGGGGTGGACGGGAAGGGGCCAGCTGGAGGAGGAGGAGGAGGAGGAGAGGAGGGATGCTCGCAGTCTCCTGTGTGCCTGCTGTGGCTTTTGGGATGGGTGTGTGGACCAGGGCACAAGGGAGCCATGGTGACACCCTGCCTCAGCACACTGATAAATCCTCAGGAAAACGGGAAAAGACTTTCCCGTTTTCCTCCATTTTTCATGATAATTCATATTTTCAAATGAAAGGGAAAAAAGCCAAAAAAGAAACTCTCAAATGAGCCAAAAAAGGAGGGGGAAATTTTCTCTGAAAAGAATTTTAGGGGGGAAAGTTGTTCTATTTTAAAAAGCTTTGAGGGCTGTAAAGTGCCACGTTTTTCACACCTTCTCCATACTTTTTTTTTTTTTCAGATTTTTTTAGTATGTTTCACATTTGTGAGATGCCAGCCTTTTTGTCTCCACGGTTCTCAGGCTTGGTGGTGCTCACGTTCTCTTGAGAGAGAAAGTGGATGCCCCAAGGGCGCCTTCTTCCTGGGAACGGTTTAAACCCTCGGAGGCGGACCTGTCAGGGTTTACTGTGTCACTTGCCTCCATTTTCAACATGTAAAAGTAACATGCAGTTAATGGTATCGGAAGGAGACCACAGCAAGAGCAGAGAGCTCTCGTGAGAACTTTTCAGCTACGTTATCTTGCTCCTAAACTGTCTCTCTCTCTCTTTTCTTTCTGAAACCACTTTTAAGATACCAACAGTTTCTTTTCGACAATTAGATTAAGCATACAACACACACACAAACTTTGGAAGTGCAACCGCTTCAAAGAGCAAGCACAGTGAATAATCTTTCCCAATAGCCAGTGTGGCTAATTTATCTTAGAAGAAGAAAATCACCGGAGACGGTCCAAGTTGTACACGAGCACGTGACACAGATTCCCATTTTTCTCTTCTTTCCCACCCCCCACCCCCACCCCCAGCAGGTTTGCAGAATTTGCAAAAAGAGATTATCCCTACACCTTCCACCCTTCCTATCCACCCTCATGACCTAAGCAATGAAGGATTTAGGCAGATTTACTTCAGTAAACACCTTTGGACACTTGGGGAGAAAGTGGGAGTCTGTTTGCAAAAGGAGGCTTTTGTTAAGTGAGGTGCAGGGCTAATGCTTTACCAGGCCGCTGTCATATTAACCTACCCAGCAAAGCAGGAGACCCCTTAACTCTTTGCAGCCCTGGCCCTTTTTACTCCGCAGATAAAAATCCTGGCTTGTTTAAAGACATTCAGAATTCTGGCTCTAGCAGTTTATGATTCGGACAAGTCGTGTAGGCATGAAAACTGTTCAAGCTTTTAAAGCAATGCGGTTTCATTCGATGAGGTGGACTTACATTGCTCACGAGCCCTTTTGTAATTGGTTTATCATTGGTGGGGGGCTGTGGAGGGGGCATCAGAAAAAAGGCAAGGAAGGAATGGAGGCAGTACATTCAGAATTCCAGGAAATATCTTTAGAAAATCTATTTTCATTTCTAGCTTTTAAAACCTGTGACTATGGTAGCCGGAGGGAACAAACAGCTGGGCCTGTCCCCTGGCTAGAGAAGACACCAGAAGTTGGCGATGAGGAAAGGGGCCTCGCGTTGAAAAGCTGGAGGAGGCCAATTGGATGGTGACACTATCGCAGCCTTTGCATCTTTGCAAGGGGGAAGTATTGCCTATCTTTCAGAACTTGGGAGGTCATGTGAACCTCAGAGCCAGGGCCTCAGTCCAGCCGTTACCAACTCGAGACTTTGCAAAGTAGGCAGAGAGGCATTTATAAGAGGAAGGAGTTAATGGTTATTTTTTGCCGGGCACAAGAATAACTTACAGGTGTTGCATTTAGGCTTAAATAAGATTGCCTTATTTAGTTTCGAAAAAGAGTGTAGGTGTCAACGTTAGAGCAGCCATAAATGTGTGAGAAAGTAAAGGGTATGAGACATGACAGAATTAAAGGTGTTTGCTATGTTGTTACACCGTGTGTCAGGCTGCAAGCTCCCTTTGTCACCGCCTCCTGGTAATTTGACAGCGCAGATCCACTTCCCCTCTAGGTGAGACAGCATTTTTTAACTGGAGTTACAAAGATGGCACACCCTTCCCATTTCATCCTTGATCCCCCGATCCATGAATTCTTTTTGAAAGCATCTTGCCCTGCGACACAATGAACAAATGCCTGTATACAAGGGGGCTGTGCGCTTCGGGGCCCAGGCAGCGCCAGCATTACAGTAGCTGGCATTGACTGTTGTTTGGCAAGAAGGTCCTCTGCCAAATCATCCAATAATTAAGTTTTATGTTATTTGTATGAACGACCAAGCATGCAGTATTCCTTTTCAAATCAAAGGGAGGCTTAAAATTACTTTTTGAACACTTTCAGACCATGGTCAGGTCACAGTTTGGGGGCTGAATTAAAATGATCTCATTCATGATCTAATTGAGGTTGGCAAAACCTTCGCAGTAGCAGGAGTACATAAATATAAATCAAATACCAAAATTTAGCAAATCATATCATTTGCTCGAAATCTGCTCATGAATTATTCTCCGATTGCCAACCCAGAAGTTAAACTTTGTCTCCCCTCAGCAGCAGTCACTGTGCATATTTTTTCAGGCTTCTGACAGGAAAGTTAAGGAGTGGAACAGAGAAGGAAGACGGAAGATGATCAATGTCTCTTCAGATGCTGTGCGTTCGTGGCCCCAGAACGTGTGACCGCTAATGCAGCCATAGATAGACACTTGCTGCCGTCTTGGTTAGGAAATTAACAGGGGCTTCTGAAAACGAAACTTTGGAAGAAACGACCACTGTGTGTAGACGGGTGTAAGAGGAGCAAGCATTCTGAGCAGGATCTGATTGAACTTGGCTTTCATTTTTCAGCTGAGGAATGTAATCACCCTAATGATTCATGATTATTTACAAATTCAGTTCTGGTAATGTGTGCTGAATTGAGGGGAAGGGATTTGAAGGAGCTGCTAGAAATAGAAGACGATGTAGAAATATGAGGATAGCTATTGGCTACTCTGGGGTGATGTGTTTTGGGGTTTTTTTAACAGTATTTATAAAATCAAGACTCCGGGTGAATTCTCCTATAACTTATAAAATTCAGTTGTATGTCCTGTTGTATTTAACCCTTTTTCAGGGCATTCGTCATGTTTCTTGGTGGCTGTTTGCTATCTCCATTTAGACCCACACATGTTAGTAGCAACAAGAAAAGCTCTAATTATGAAACTGGAAAATTTGAAACTACGTTAAACAATCTGCTTTATAGGAAGGTATGCTTCCAATCCAACGATAAACACAGAATTGGCCAGTTCAGCTGATTTCATTCTGGGAGCAAATATGGAAAGGTGTTTTTTCTGTTTTTTAATCACCAGGAGATGTGGAGAGCATTGCGAATGATTTCAGGGGATGGAGGTAACTGGCCCCATCCTTTGGGGACTAGATAATTGTCATGAGTGGCTTTCCATGACACAATGACAAAACATCTCCTACATTAAAAACTATGGCGAATTCCTCGTTAATAGTCATGCTGATAATATGACAACATAGTGATTTTTTTTCTTTATATACCACTTCTTATTTCTTTTTATAAGAAAGTAAGTCACCCTTGACAAGGTGATAACCACCCTGTTCCTAAAATAAGAAGCGATCAATCATAGATCAACAGATTAAGATATCATGCTATATAAGATATCATGCTATATAAGATCTTTGCTATCTGAATTTTTTTCTTTCTCTCTCTCTCTCTCTCTCTCTCTTTCTCTCTCTCTCTTCTCTCTCTCCTCATTCCGTAACTTAAGTTGCATTCATATTGTCTTATGTATCTGAGTAGCTGCAACCAAAGAAACTTTGCAATTTGCCTATTCTTGGAAGTATCTAAGTTCTTATTTTAGACACAAAGCACATCAATGGAAGTGTATCACATCATGAGATTTCTCAGTTTTGAAAGGTGAGGTTTATATTTAAAGAACTCAGTGAGCTGTGTTTTCATAATAAATAGGCCCATTAAGAGGGGGAAATCTCTGAGCAAAAATGGGTGTCCTCTAAAGAATTCCCATCACCTTTGCTCTGCTGATGGGAATTTGAAAATCAAATACAGCCCACACGTGTGCACACATTCCCAAGACACATGCGCACATGCACCCTAGCACTCCAACTCTATGATGTTCGCTACAATCACATCTCTTGTGAATGAAGTACGTGTAAACAGTGCGGAAAGAGGAGAGGTGGAGAGTGAGTGCAGACTCTTGTTTAGTGGGATGGATCGTCAGGAAGGCAGCAGCAGTGAGCCTTAGGAGACGTACCTGCACCTAGGAAGCTGAACTTTCACTTTATCATTTAGGCTGGATTATGAGCCTTGTGCTTTCAAAGGGCTTTCTCGCATTTTTCTTCAGTATGGCCAATCTTCACAAAGACGATTTTAAATTGATGGCAAGTCGTTAGAATGTTTACAATAGCATTCTGGGGTCTCGAATCAAGAGGGTGGTTTAAAGTGGTGTCTGCACTAAGGAAGAAGGGGAAATGGAGGAGTCTAGAACTAAACTGAACATGTAGACACGTGTGGGGCTTTCGACTGGCGTAGGTAAAATGTGAGGTAGCCTTGCCCTGTGAAGGCAAGTCCACAAATGACCCTTGTCAGTAGGCCCTGTGCTAGGGCTCTGGCCACAGGGTCTTTGTGCTGTCAAACTGCTATGTCGAGCAAACACCTCCTCTGGGACAGAGTGATAAAGGCAGAGAAGGACTGGCTTCCACCAGTCTCAGCAACCCTCCTCAACCACACGCCCCTCTCCCAGGCCCACCTTGCACATCCACCATCAAACCACCTTTCACCCCACCCCTTTCTCTGAAATTGACAGTAACGGGGAGGTGCCCAGGGAGGTTCAAGTTATCAGTGGTGAGTAATTATCGACACTCCCCAAACCTATTCATCAGGACTCTCCACCTGCAGGGGAAACCCTTCCTCTGGCGTGCTTCCCCGGGTCTTGGTGAGTGGAGCCACACTGCCCCATCTGAACTTCTGCCAGGTTGAACTTTTCTCACCTTTGCTTAATCATCTGAAAGCAACTTGCTCACCTCTTGTCTTTGCCCTAGCCACTGGAGTTTTATTTCCAAATGTCGGGCCCTCACGTGGTGCAACTCCAAACAAACACAAATCTGCCGTAAACAAACACCAACACGATTGCCTTCTGCTTTTCACTTTCTAGCCTTTTTTTTTTTCAACCCAACATTTCAAATGTAGAAATGTCACATTTCAGCCTATTTTCTTCTTCTCCTTCTTCTCTCTCTTGGAGTCATTATTCTCTGACTAAAGCCTGTTTACTGGTGCCTGTGTGTGTGTGTGTGTTTCCCTTGACATTAAATGAATTTCCATCTTCTACTTCTGCAATCTCTCAGAAATAGATAAACCATTATATTTTTTCCCTGCTCGTATTTTCAAGCGGTGATCCTGACAGCAGGACGATTATTGCACTTTATGTTTTCGTGGATGTTTGCTATTGCTAGTTACAGCAACACTTATCATAAGACAGCAAGAAAAGAGTAGTCCCTGGTAATTAAAGTAATGAAATATTCATTTACTCTACCTTTTCTGTAGTCTCACAAATTAGGCTGCTACATTTAATGCCTGCACTGCCTCTGTTTTTATTATAATGGCAGCTTTCGCATCTGCAATTAGGACTAATTCTGACAGTTACAATTTCTGAGGGATGGTAAACAGTGAACGAGATGTGCAGCAGAGGTATTACACGTGAAAGCCCTTGTCTCTTTAACCTTGTTGTTTTTTTTTCTCGCAGAGGTTACCTTTTCCCGATGGTGCAAAATCGACTTGACATAACTGTTCATCAGTTTCAGGGTTTTCCCTGGAGGTATTTGCATCAAATCAGCCCAGTCAAGCTTCAAGTTGAAATTGGCAGGCCAGAAACTGACAGGGTAGAGACTGGAAAAGAGACAGCTAAAGTACAGGCAGCAAACTGACAGTGGCAGAGTGAAAGACAGAGTGAGAGGGGGCGTCAGGTTGGGAGTGAGCTTTTCAACTTCTGTGGAAGGGGGAAATCTCGACTCCACAGGCACAGAGCTCAGTGCGACTGTAGCCTAAAGGAGCTTGCAGGTGGAAATGCCGAACACCTCCAGCTTAATTCTTACCAGGAGGGCTCCCCCGGCCTGCCCCGGGGTGGGGGGTTTGCTCCTATTTCATCTGATTGGATGTCTAAAGTGGAGGGGGCACACATAATTAAACAGAAGGAAAGTTCCGAGGCTCCTCCCTTGCACTTATTAAAGCTTGAAAGACAAATCTTAGGATCAGTGTTGCAGGAGGAAAGGAAGGCAGTTCTCCTTGCCCCAACCTTGTCAGCCACAGGGAAGTTGATAATCCTCTTCACTAGTTTTGTCTTCTTGAAGTTCTCTGCTGAAGCAAAATAAATGTTCACAGAGACCAGGGCTCAGCACACAGTGTAAATTCAACAGTTAATGCATGTTGGGCCACACAAGCAACCACAGAGCCAAAAAATATATTTGAAGAGAAAGTCTTTTGAATTCTGCGGGGTTGCCAGTTTTCTTTGTCAACAGAATGCCCTCCTCGCCTGATAATGTAAGAACATTCGTTCAGCTGTGTGTCGGCCAAACAGACGTGGCAAAACCTTCCCGTCACCATGATGTGAAACTCCTTATTTTATACTCAGGAATGTCACTTTAAGAAACATTCTCTGTCTGTAAAACTTTCATGATTGCTTTTAATGAGAAAACAAATATGAAACGCACTTCCTTTTTAACATCCCTTATGTCTTAGAGGAAATATAGATATATATATATTTTTTAGACAGCGCTTTCCGCCATCCTTCGCCATCTCTTCTAGCTGTGGTGGGGGCAGGAGGCGTCTTGACTAGATGATTTAAAATCCTCTTCACTTTCCTAACCAAACTTGGGGGTCGAATAAGCCCTTGCTTTCAACCTGTCTTCTGGCTCTGTGTATGACAGGCATTGGCTGATCTGCTGATGCCCATTCGACAGGCGCTGTTGAACTAAAGTGGTGTGACGGCACAGTTTTGTTAAGCTGTGAACAAAGGCCTGAAGAGGCCTCCCTGGCATCAACCACGTGCATATTGGCCTTGTCACAGTTTTGCTTGATTTAATGCTCTGTTTATTCCTAGATATTAAAACTTAAATTCCGAGCAATGTTTTCAAATACTACCTACCAACTTTATTTTAAAAGCTTTAACTTGGAAGGTCCCAGGGGCCTATGAGCTGGTCCAATTTCTATGTCACCAGCATTAAAACACAGCTTGGAAAATAACTAGATTGCCAGCAGCCTCTCAGCTCTTATCCATTTAAAAGTGGGGTTCCAGTCTTAAAAAGTCTTATTAGGGTCAAAGATTTACTTTTTGCTTTGATCGTTACTTGAAAGTCATTCTCTCCTTCCAACGGCAGATTCTCATACGAACTCCAAAGGAAGAGTTACCTTCGGTTACAATCTAGGTGGACTTGCATTTGAAAAAGAGAGACAGACATATTTATATATTTTTAAAGACACTCAGACAAGATTCCATTTACAAATACCTCTAAGGGCAGGCGCATTGCAACCAGAAAGGACTCTGGGGCATTGATGTTACAGTGAGCCCCGTTTAAGAGATGACAAGAAGAATGAGGATTGAGACTTAGTAAACAATTGTTGCAAACACCCTCGTCCCAATGACAGCACCTACGTCTTCAAAATCAAAGCAAAGCAGCAACTGGTCGAATGTGTCTTGGAGTTTTATCTAGGCCAGTGTTTTGTTCCTTTCTGCCTCTTGTTTTATTTTATTTTTTTCTCCTCTCTCTCTGCAGGTTTGCTTCAAGTGTTTGCTGAGAGATTAGTTAGCAAGTTTATATTGGGGAGGTAGTCATGGGAAGCAGCTCTCTGCTCTTAGGAACGTGCGGTGGGTCCGAGTGTGAAGACTCAGGTCGCTAAGACCCACTAAGGCCTGGGATCAGGTACTCTATTTTCGCTCAGAGACAGGCCATTCCCAGGAAGGGCTGTGAGATGACATCTCATCCCAGCAGGCGCACAGATGTTACCACTTTTAGAAACTTCCAAACAAGCATAATTGCTGGAACAACTTTACGAAAAGAAAAAAAAAATTACGTCTATTGCCAGAACACTCCCTTTTCATTATGTAAAGAGCCTACAATTTGAGATATTCAAGGTTATTTTTACCTCCATTCATAAAACAGCATCTTTCTTGAGACCTGTCAGGAGGTAGGTGAGGAAGGTGGCCAAGGAGAGAGAAACATTCGGCGAGCATGAAAGCCTTTCTGCTCATAACCAGTGAGATTGCACTAAAAATCTGAAATTGCATCTCCAGGGTAAAAGACGTTTACGTTCCCACCTGCCTTAAGCACGTTTCCTTAGCAGTTAGTTTTGTAAACTGAAATGAATTTCCTTTTTCTTTTTTAAGTAGTCAGTTTTCCTCCATGTTCACTTAAAACCAGTAATTCTCACAGGTGAGGGAGGGGTGGCTGGGCAAGCTTGGGTTTCGGGTTTGTGCACAGCATCATCGATGAAAAAGACCTAACCCTCACAGCAGCCAAGACTGCAAGAGACCCTGTCATCTGTTTTCTTAGTTTCACTAGTGATTTTTGTGTCTAGTCCCTTAAATAGGAACTAGATTTATACACCTAAATCTCCAACCTGGCAAAAAAATATGCCCTTTAGGAGTAGATTAGTGGGGCAGATTCTTACTTAATATGCAAAGTGAGCTTTGGCATCGGTGGTTGGATGTACGGAACACTTGGTGAGCAACTGTTTAGGAAGAAGACAGGCGATATAGATGATCTGTCTTATGCCCCCACACCCATCGCCACAAGCCAACTTTGTCCGTTAACTCACAAAGGTCTTATCTTTAGAGCACTCTAAGTGAAGGCGTAGTCCTGGTTAACATCTTGCAACAAAGGCATACTTAAGATTAACATAACTTCTCACCTTCTAATGAACTATCCTAGTTCAAGATCTTCTAGGAATGGCAGGGTTTCCTGTTTTTGTTTTTCAAAAGACAGAGTCGACCATGAAGAGATCTTGTGAATAGTGTTCTTTGCACTTCCACAATTGCTTACATGGCTTTGTCCCCACTTTTTTTCAGGCTACAAGAAATGGGCTAGCCCAAGGCTTACCCAGGTGAACCATTCATTGGACAACACCAGCCCCGTGAAACCATGGGTGTTGGGGGATGGGTGCAGGGGTGGGGGTGGGGATGGGGGCTGGTATTCACAGAGGAGAACTTTGTGGCGTCTCGGAGTGGGTGTGTTATTAGTGTGCAGCATTCCTAAAGGGACCTCTAATTCACGTGAGAAGAGTAAACATAGCTCTTCTAAGAAACAGGGCCTGGTGGCGGTCGCCCCCCCCCCCCCTTTCCTGGCTGAATGAGCAACAAGCTCAGCTTCACATAAATAAGATCTTTGAATTTATCTGCAATGAGGTACAGCTTTAATGATCTGTATCTTCCAGCCAGGAGCACGAATGTGATCTTTTTGTATCAGTGTAGAGATGAGATAGTCGAGAGCAACAGCACACCAGTGCATTGTGCCCGGTGTCGGGAACAGCCCTTGCATTTCCACAGCAGCCACTCTTTCTTCTCCATCATTGTTTCCTTACCTCACTTGTCTGCTTCTTATGATACAGATCGGAGTGAGTTGTGCAAACTTCAGACTTGCCAGCCCCCAGCTCCCAGGCCTAGTGCAGAGCCATTCATAAACTTACCACATTAGACTATCAGATTGAAACCAAGGGTTTCTACTAGTGGTGGAATTGGGAAAGCCATTGTTTCGATTATCACTTCATCAGCCCCAACTGATCCTAGTATGCTCAAGGAAAACCTCCTTCAGTTACAGTTGATTTTCAGATTCCAAAATGGTGCTGCGAAGCCTGTGGATCTCTAATGACATTTTATGCTAGGCTGTGCAATACCGAAATATACGCTGCAGCAATCAGTGAGTGAACAGTATCAATCAATTTGTAAACAGATGAAGTCACTCATTCCCAAACTGGTTTTCCAAAAACAATTACTAAATTACAATAGAAAAAAATTGTACAGTTACTGTATTTGTGTGCTGTGTTACAATCAACATACCAGGGAAACAAAACAATTTAATGCAGAAAAATCATCATTCATCTACATTATAATTGCTTCTTTTTCACATCTACAGGGCGGTTAATTAAAATTGTGATTAAATGCGGTCGCGCTGCCTAAGATGTCTTGCCCAAAACAGGTGGTACAGAATTTAAAAGTAAAAAAAATGTAATTAGCATTGGAAATTGAGAAATTGCCTGTAAGAATCAGTGTTAATTTCAGTCAGTGATGAGGTAATTTATAAATGAATGCAGTGGAGGCTGTGCAAATGCACAATTGCCTTCCTTGCCATTCTTAGCATTCTCAGCATGCAGGTGAAAATGTTTTCAAAATATTGAGGTAATTTGAAAATCAATCCATGCATTCGGTATCTTTTTTTCTCCCGTTTATACCAAATGCTGAACAAATGCTGCCATAGATGGCACGATCCATCCGGTCCTTACTTTTCACGCAGCCCTGCTGCGCATGTTTGAGACCAAGCGTACGAAAGGAAATGGCAAACTGCAGGTTTCACATTGTGACTGGGGCCAGCATGCACACTCGAAGTTCGAACCACTGCGGAGTCGGTGGGCAGCCGAGCCCTCCCACGGATAGGGGAGAGAGACGGAGGGTGATCGTTTCTCTGCACGGGTGATCCAGACAGAGGCAAGAAGGAATTCAAGCTTGATGTCTAAAGTTTAAGGCAGGTCCCAAGCGCTGTCGTCAAATGGAGACTTTCTTGAGCATCGTTAACCACACTCCTGTCGTTTTACCCAGAAGCCCCGACACCTGCTGCCTGAAGTGATGACTAGAAAAATACTTTCCAGTGATGCACTGTGAACAGTGACTTCTCTCCTTTCAAGAAAAATTCAACTTTCTACCCAAGCTATACTATCAGCCTATTATATTTCAATACCTTTTGTCATATCCTACTGGCACACCAACAGATTTATAGTCTAGAGCTTATTTTAAATCATTTTTACTTGTCTTGTGCTTTCTATGAAAGCAAACACCACTGAGGTCTGTTTCCTTCCTTCCTTCCTTCCTTCCTTCCTTCCTTCCTTCCTTCCTTCCTTCCTTCCTTCCTTCCTTTTTTATCCTTGCTGGCTTATCCTGGCCATTGGAACAACACAAATCGAAAATATTTTCATTATAAATGGAGCAGAAGATGGGGTTTCACAAACTGGCTGGCACTGGAGTTAAGAGATGTAGGGGGCTTGTTCAGCATTCGCTCCTCGGTTTAGCCTTCTCTAAAATGATACGTCTGTAAAAGCGCCCCGTCCGCATGTGTTAACGGTTGCAGACCAATCTGCCCATCAGATGCTCCTGTGTAAATTGTTCTTCTGGATCCTTTGCTGTCTTTGGCGGAAAGCAGTGTCTTCATCCTCCAGACATGATTTGAGCAGCATTGACACGTGGGGGGTGGGGGGCGGGACAGGGAGCGGACACAGAAGGAAGTAACCCTCTGAAGCCCCCAGAGTCCCTTGACACGTGTCCTCTGGTTTTAGGCCTAGTATCAGGGTCTTCCACCACTCTTCCTCACCATCTCTTTTCGGAAACAAACAAGCAGTCTAAGGTGACAACTGGGCCGCTTGCTGGCAGTGGCATGCTGTCATTTCTCCCCTATTTAACTCTGTTTCCCATTTAATATTACAAGTTGAAATAAAACGAGACCTATAAATGGAGGAAACTGCCAGGTCACAAGTTAACTTCATGATCCCTCGCCTTTCACCAGCTCTTGCCCCCACTGTCTTTAGGACGATTCGGTACTCCATCCATCAATTCACCTTTCGGGAGAGCGGGTGTACCCTGCACCTGAGACTGGCTTCCGGGAGTCCGTCCAGGCCCTGTGAACATAAGACCTGTAGTCACATGGGGCTGGGCTCAAGTTTCAGGAGCGGGGTGGACCAGGGGAGGTACTATTACCTTCTCTAGACTGCACTGTTTCTGAGTTTACAAGGGGTCACAAAGGTTAGAGAATTACAGATGTCAATAGAGCTCCAGGCTCTACCCCTTGAAAAATTTGCTGTAGAAATCGCCTTGCCTCTTTCTTCTGGGTTCACAGTGCCCTATAAACCAGCAGGGCAATTTGGATTTATTTACTTGGAGGGGGGGAGGAGGGGGGTGAATTCCACCTGTGTGATATTCAACCATTAAGGACTCAGTGTCTTTTATACAAGTTTCCCAGCATCTTCTCTCTATGCTGACAGGGGCCACATTTTGCAACTCTTTCTTTCCAAACTTGGCCCCAGGAGCTGGCTCACTTCATGTCGCTCTTGCTAGAAGCAGTCACTCTTTGAAGCGATGCCAGTTTCAAGGAAGAACATGGCACACTCTCTCGCTCTGCCCCCGCCTGCTTCTTTCACCTTTGTCCCCGAGGGTGGGCTGAGCTTTGCGTTCTGAGGGACCAAAACCAAACAACACCCCAAAAATCTAGTTTAAAACATCGTGGGGAAAGTCTGCCACTAGCTCTTCTTAGGACCTGGGATTTGGGCCGAAAAGGACAGTTTGCTCTTTCTGCATCGATTGAGCCCCTGGTCTGCAGTTCAGGTGAAAAAGTGTCCGACAGAACCTCAGGGAAAGGTGAGCCCTTCAAGACATGATGAAATGGCTTGAGTGCTGGAAAGAACTTGGTCCCCCGGGAGGACGGACTACGGGGAATGGCGCAACTCCATCTAGGGGCAGGTGGTGAGGGCAGGTAGCTGACTCGTGGCTGGGATGTCTTCAGTGGAGTGAGGGAAGGGTGACTTGGCCTAAGAGGATGGCAGAGAAAAGGGTGAGCAGCGCAAGGAGCTGTTGACCAACTTATGTAACGGGGCCGAAGGGCAGCAACGAGAGGATGTGTTTCAAATGAGTCTGCAGAACTGTCCGGGGAGTTGAAAAATCTCCTTCACCTCTTTGGCTCATTGGAGCGCCGGTGGTGCCATGGTTACTCATTGAGCTGCTAAAAGACAGGTCAGGTGTTCAAAACCAGCAGCTGCTCCATGGAAGAAAGATGGGGCTTTCTACTCCTGTAAAAAGTTAGCCTCAGAATGCTCCCGCCCCAACACACACACAACACACACACACACACACACACACACACACACACACACACACACACACACTTCTACCCTGTCCTATAGGGTTGGAATTGACTCGATGGCAGTGAGTCTGGTTTTTAATTTATAGTCTAAACAGAGGAGCCCGCAAGGCCCCAACAGTTTAGTGCTCGGCTGATGGCCAAAGGGTTGGCAGTTCAAAAGACGGGCAATTGGCTCGTGTAGAAACAACACTCTATGGGGGACACTCGGTGGGGCAGTTCTTTCTCTGTCACAGGGGGCATCATGGGTCTGAATGGACTTGACGGCACCCAATACCAATCACAAAAACCTGTCAGTAAACGGGGGGCAGTGAGCTTGGGAGCAAATGTTAAGAAGAATAGCATCATCATATTTGTATTTTCGTAAAATGTCTCTGGCAACTTTACAAACGATAATACTATCTAGCATTTACTGAGTACTTTATAAAGTGCTGAGATATGCACTAAATTTTTTACATATGTCACTGATTTATCCCTTACAACAATTCTATCAAATAGGTGCTGCAATTATAATAACACCCCTTTTTTAAAGAGAGAGAGGAAATTAAGACTTAGAAAGGACATGAGTCCAGTTTACCATGAAACATTACTGGAGCCATGGAATTCCCAGATTACAAATCACACTCGAGCAGTAGAGATCTTTGACTGGGGGGACATTGGAGAAAGGAAACCCTGGATTTGAAAATAAAAAGCGAGAGGGAGGCAGTTTGATTGCCTTTTCTCTGAGCGAATAGTGAGGCAACGTGGGGTGAAAGAATTTCACATCCTCAAAAATGTTACCCCTTTCATTCATCACTACGCCAGTTGGAAAAAAAGAAGATAAAAAAATGACTTGGTCTTCCAGAAACGAATCCTAGAATGTGTTGCATCTTTAGGAGGTTGGGGAGAGACGGTTAACAGACAGGCCTGGAAAACAGTGGAATTCAGTCAACTCTGGAACACTGGTCTTGCTGATTCAATTCATGACATTAAGTCCCGTTCAGCCTATGAGGAAGCAAATGAAAATAATCCCTTTGTGATTACTATCCTTCCCCCCCCCTTGCCCTGCGTTTCTGAATTAACTCTTGTATGGCCTAAGACTCCACAGTCTTCAAACTTTCAAATTCTCCACACTGCCTTGTCTCTACCATCCGAACGGCCAGCCCTAAAGCTGCTCACATTTTGTACCAACTATGTGACAAATTGTTGTGCTTTTATTCATGTCAGACATCTTTGCCAGGCTGGCTTGTTGTGTTTTCTGTGTGGCTCTGTCCTGGGACCAAAGGTGCTTGCCTTTGTACAGCATGTCAAATCTGGTTAACATGCGGCCATTTATCTTTAAAACCACTCCAGCGCCAGGGCAGTGGTGGGCCAGGCCACAGTGCTCCGCTCCGAGCCCAGCCCAATTTTTTCTGCATATGGGAGGCACATTGAACGGCAGACAAGCTGTTTTGTCATTTGGGGACTCTCTTAGAGACAAATTGTGGAGTGCAAGCGCAGTGAAACTGTACTGCTGGGCGCCCAGTGAAGTGAGGAAAATCAGATACAGCACGGGCTGAAAGAATGAAGCGAGAACGCTTATCTCGGTGCAGAACATGCTCAGTCCTTTGCTCACACAGAGTTCACACGTAGACAAAAGCATGTTGGCTTGTTAGTTGTTTGCAGGGGATTCGAGAGCTGCTATCTGCGCATGTTGTAAAGCGTCTTCATGCGTTTGGACGGGCGCGCGTACATGGACCTACGCGTGTACTTGTGGGGGAAGACAATGTGCTGTTACAGATTTAAGGCATGGGAGAGACCTCCTAGCTCAGGGAGCCATTTCCCTCCTCCTGTACTAGAAGCAGAATCTTTGCCTTTTCTACGATTGTCTCAGTAACAGGCGCCGTGTTTAAGGAAACCTCGGAGCTGGTGAGTGCCAAGAGCCAGGAGGAAAAAGCTTGGGGCATCTTCCTTCCTGAAAACTTGATAACCTTATTCACATTGGTCTTCATTTCCCAATTGTTTCAAAGTAGCTTGGGGATGGTTTGCCCTTAAATAACTAGCTATCAACAAGGAGACTAGACAGCAATAAAAATTGCGAGCAACCTTCACAGACTAACGAATATGAGGAATATGTTTCCCTGGACTAGAGGACTGAATTGTTAGTGACTGTTAGTAAGCATGCAGACATCTACATGTATGTGTGTATGTATGTCTCTATGAACACATACACTGAAGTTACTTGTAGGAACAGGGCAGCTGTTTGTTCTGTTCTTTTCGTTCTTTCTCTCTGTCTTTCCTTTGTTTTTGTCTTTTTCATTTTTTGAGGATAGGACCCAAGAGATTGGCTTTCACTTTGAAAACAATCTCTAATATCAGGAAAATGCACTGTTTGTTTATGCGTACATAATGCAAGTTTGTCCGCCTGGGAACTGCAGCAAATGGGAGAAGTATGCATGGATTTCACAGGTAACAGGATTACGTGGGCACATAATTGATCCATTTGGAGAAAAAAAATGACAGTGCTCTAAAGATGCCTAGGCTTTGGAGATGGAGTTTATGAAACAGGCATTTGTAAATTCAAAAGAATCAATATGTCAATTTTATTACATCTCAGAACCAGCTGGGCATTAAAGGCACAGTAACCTTTAAAAAAAAACCGCAGCTGCATATTCCTACATTGTTTACCTCTCTTAAAGGGCTTAGAAGGTAAGAAAATGAGTAAGAGATTTGTACCTTTTCAGAAATTAATTTGCATTTCCCAAAAATGAACAATAATTTGGCATTTTGACAGTTTCAACACTCACCATTGGATTAAAATGTCTACATGATCATTCTGTTAGAATCTATTAGTATAGAGAGATAAGAAACAGAATCGTGACTTTTACATTTGTTGAATACAGTCAGGAGTTACCAGAATACATGTCTGCATTGTGCTTCTCAATCAAGTCCAGAGTTTACCTTTTCATTGATGGACGGACACGATTTAAGCGCAAAGCTTTGGGGTGTCCCACGGATTTTAGCCTGTGCAAATATGAAACATACCTACTTTATTTAGAGGTTTTGATAGCTTAAAGAAGAGCAAGATATTTGAGATGAAGTTTCCGGACATAGGATTTGGACAAAAGCTCTGCAAGTGAAGGAGGTATGAATTCGCAGTATTTTAATGTTAAGATCATAAAGAACTCGCACAGTTAAGAATGAACTTAGAGGCTGTTACTGATCCACTTGTAAGTGAAGGAAACCCTTCCTGGGTGGTGTTAATTGTGCCCCCCTTCCCATAGTCACTGCCCAGACTTGCTCCACCCAAGAACATCTCCAGATCCACTCACTTATAACAAACGAAGCCCGGGTCTCCTCTCTCCCCCAAATGGGGAGAGTGTGAGCAAGTCAATCGATGAAAAAGAGCACAGGTGTCAGATATGAACATACCTGTTCACATTTCAATTCTGCCACTTATTCTCCGTGTAGCTGTGGGCACGTTTCTCACCTCGCTGGGCTTCCGTTCTTTGTGCTTAAAATAGGGACCGCTGGCTATTTCATAGGATTGCCTGGAATATTAGACAAATAGACAAAATCCTAGGGCAGTATCTGGAGCATAGAAGATGCTCAATAAATTTTAATTATGCCATTTTTGAGACAGGGTTAATCAGGCTGCCAAGGATCTTCTGATGTAGATGCTTCGGGTTACTGAGCCCCATTGAAACATCCTGGAAGAGGTAACAACAACGGAGGAATCCATTCTTTTTTATTTCGCTAGGGGATTGAAATTGAAAGAGAGGGGAAAGATGGAGGGAAGGAAAGAAGGAAGGAAGAGGGAGAGAATAGTCACAGCTATTGACAAACTTATCCATCCCTACATTTTTAAAAGTGTGCATAGTCCTTTTTATTTTCTAATAGGGACACCATCCTCAAAAAACCCCCCAAAATCCCCAAAGGATATACCTTAGCTTACCTTTCATCGCTTACAATCTCTGGTTACTGTTTTTCTCCCTACAATGTGTAAGTGAGCTTGCTCATCCCTCTGCACCACTGACTGGCTCCCTGCAGGACCTACAAACATTGTTAAAATGCAAAGCTGTATTTACCACGTTCTTATCCACTGTCTTCTGTAAAGGAATACTGTGGGTATGTTAAAGGTTTTATTGAATCTAGTGAAATTGTTTTGATAACTTTGTGTTAGACTCCCAAGCATCGTATTAACAACTCTCTGAACTCCACTTTGTGGCAGCCGTGCCATTTTGAATACTTGAGATGCAAGCAACTCTTTGGCTGCCTTTCCCAGTGCTACCTGTAAGACCTGGAGTCAGAGAGGCAGCACACTGCCCACACGGGTTCAAAATCAATAGACCACGCTTTGGCCCTCTGGGCAGAAAGTTGGTTTCCACTGCACACCAACCTTGTACCTTGCTGCTCAACCTGACTGTGTCTTTATTTCTCATAATAATAATAATAATACCTGTCAGGGAAGGAAAATTCCAGTATTTTCCACTAAACGGAGTCATGGAAAAGTGGTAAGACCTTCTTTCTCCCTGGCAACTTGGCAAGACTTGGAAAAACAAAGAGACCCCATCTAGTTCCGTCTCTCACAGGTTTTGCTGTGCCTGTGTTCAGGGTTGATGTGAAGAAATACTGGTAATAGGTACCAAGCACACAGTAGGTAGTTAATAAAGGCGCCCTTTCCCCTCCCCTCTTCTACCTATATGGAGTGTGCGTTTTGGGGTGCATTTAGTAAGTTCCTCTTTGCTCTTGTCAGTCAACATCAATTTCATGCAACGACAGAAACCTGCCCCCAGTTCCAAATTGTATTATGAAAATTGACTATTTTCTACTACTCGCAAAAATGAGCATGCTGAAACACCTTTCCTACGTTTATCACAATAATTCTCACTATTTACCCCTCATCTGTTGGTGTGTGCCATCATCCTTTTTCAGGGAGACACAAGCCTTCACCAGGATTGTGTGCTTGGATCTCAGATCCTCTTCTATGATCCTTTGAAGAGCTCAGAAAAGATGAACCTTTAAGGTCTCTTGACTTGTATGTTTGCTGTGTAACTCTGTGAGTTGGTTAGTTGATAGAGTCGATTAAAATACCTCGTCTGATTTTTCTTAACTATACCCAAAATACATTCAGAATCTACCGCTACAAAATGTAAAAAAGGTAGTCCAAATATAGTACGCCATAATGAGGCTCCCTGTTTGTAGTATAGAAAGCAGAGTACAGCTTCAGAATCTAATGAAGAGCATTTTACATCTTGCACTGAATTGTGAATTTAAAATACCCATGTTCTCCTAAGTTTCTGGAGGGGCATGTAAATACCATAAGTGAATTAATTACTGTGTTACGTTGGTGAAGAATGTGTGAATCCAAACTTTATTCTTGAACTTGCACATCTCTTCCCAAGGTTTGGTTTTTTTTCTTTTTTTAATAGCTTTCTATATGCCAAGTTCTGA
>NW_022103900.1:32960941-32973714 GCF_000313985.2 Echinops telfairi
ACTAAATGTTTCAATCTCAGAAAATAAACATAACAACAACAAAAGTTGTGCCTAGCACCTTAGACACGTACAACATGAACCTCACAAAGCAGAAAACGGATTTTTAGACTCTAAATACTCTACACACACGAACAACTGTGTGCCCTCACTTTTGCCCCAGTATTACTTTCCTCTTCTTAGAAGAAACCAGTGACTAAATTGTAAACACGTCTGCAGCGCTTGCCCACGTATTGGCCATCCATGTCACATGGGACCACTGAACTAGTGGATACCTTTTCCGAGCCGATTCAGTGGCGTTAATCCGAAGAAAAGGAAAAATGGAGCTTCTGTTAGGCTCACTGATGGCACCCACATGACGCCCGCCCACACCAGTTCCTTCAGAGACTCCATCATTTCCATAGCAGGCCAGAGGCCCTGCCAATATCCGCACATCCTTGGCATGATAGACCATAACAGCTTCTTCTGAGCCGTTCCGGTCTATCGTGTCAATGCGTACTCAGGGAGTCCTCAATGCACGGATCATTGACACGGCACTACATAACGGCTCCTTAGCAGCCATTATTGGGTATCAAGTCAATGCATACTCGGGGAGCGTTTAGCGCACAGGCCTGCACAAGCAGACACATTCCGAATACTAAAATTCCTTAGGAAAATTAGTCATTGGCCATGTGTGATGGTTATTTTCCATTTTGAATTTTAACCATTTTGGGGAGAGGGAGAGGAAAATACCTGTGTAGTCTGAAAAGACTGTTAAAAACTGGTGTGAAAGTGGCAAGGGTGGGATGGGCCGGTGCAGACAGTGAGCTCCTCATATTTTGCTTTCCATCGCCTCATTTTATTGTGTCAAAGTGGTAGAAAACCCTGCACTCCATAGAGGTCCTCTTTCAAGGAGGGTATGAGTCAAAACTTTTTTTTTAATTTATTTTTTATGGTGCAGATATAAATCCCAGGAAATGTAGTGGAAATGGCAACGAGCCCTCTAACGCTAAAATCAGAGTCTTAGGTAAACATAAAATGTTACAGAACGATACATGTCAGCAGTCTGGTTTATAATGATCTCTGTTTCATGGGGTCATTCAAGACGTTGAATGAAGGCAGACCTGCGCCACAGAGCTTCCAGCCATCCCATCACAGGTATGTCTGTGGTCCCATAAGATTAAAATGGAGCTCAGAGATGCCCATCCAGGAAATGGATGTCTCAAACACAGCAGCTTGCCACGTGCAAGACGTACATCTCCTGTCTCTTGTACGCAAGGTGATGGGACGGCCAGGTGTGTCATGGGACGGTCCCTAGACAGCCTATAAGACAGATGGCTTGAGAACCGTCTTAGCTGCCTGTGTTAGTGCTTCTGCATGTCCTGCACTTTCTATCTTAAAAGTTTACCGTATGCTTCGACTCAAAGGCAGCAACATCCAGTCTCACGTAGCGCGTGCCTCTCGGGTGTTGTAGCGTTATCTCTCCGTTTAATTTTCTTGCGAAAAAATTACCATGAAGTGCATCATGGCTCCCAAGCACAGCGCAACCAGGGCTAGTGATAGCAGTGAAAGGCATAGGAGAAGTGTCGCTTTGGAAGTGAAACCTCCAATGATTGAACAACACGAAGGTGGAAAACCAGTGATGTTCTGTTGCATGCGATGGAGGCAGGCGCCCTTGACAGTCGCTATGATCCTCAAAACACAGGGGTGGGGTGGGGGAATTCTCCGTGCTGCTAAAGGCTGGACTCCACTGGAAGCTGCAAGTCCAACGAGGGAGGGGCCCCTATCAGAGACAGAGCCATGGTTAATGATAGGTATCGAGGACCAAACACAAAAGCGAATCCCTCGCAGTGCGCTGATGATCACGACTAAGGCATGCAGCTTGTTCAAGACACTTCAAGGGGATTTGCACAACACCCAAGTCACAAAAGGTCCGATTTCACCACACAGGTGGTAGACGGAAAACGATATGTGGTTGTATAGCACGTCCTTAAGAAATTTTCCTCAAAGATCAAAAGAATAACAACAACGTGCTACCATTTATTATTAACCCCTTACACTGGTATGGCAGGCACTGTATGTACATCATCTCATTTAATGTTTTCAAAGAGGATCCAGATCAGGAAACTGTGGCTTAGCAAGGTTCAATATCTCCACTGGTCTCCTACAACCAGTAAGTGACGGCAGTGGGACCTGACGAGGTATGTCCGGGGGCAGGCTCTCATCATTCCATTGCTTCTAAGCATGATCATCTCTGGTCTTTCTTTAGCACCTCCACTCCATTGCCTCATTACTGATAAACTGAGGCAGGTTACTTTCCAAAGAGTCATGCAACAAGAGGCCCAGACTCTCTTTTCTTCCGACAATGTGCTATCCATTAATACAACTTAAGAATTTCAGAGCCTCTCTGTGTATCTTAAAAGGCATGCCCACTGTCACCACACTCCTGATGAGATTTCCCTGCTGCACCAAATCAAAATGGTGCAGTTTGCAGTTGTTGAGCTAGATCGATGGATGGATGGATGGATAGATAGATAAATATAGATAGATCCTTTTGTGCTCTGCTTATGGACTGACATCTGCTATCATGCAAAGCAGGTGTTCCTATGTAAACGAACGTGCCCTGTTTGTGTTTCGCCATCCTCGCTGCTGCGCACCCAAATGAGCAGCGTGATTAAGAATCCTGTACATTTTTGAAAGGAAACGGATGGCTACCCTTCTAGAACATAATTACACCGTTCCAACATCCGCAGCTCACCGCTGCGGCAGAGTTGGAGAACAGCAGAAATTAATAATATATAATAGTATCATTCTCGTAATTTATAAATGAAATAAAGTAGAGTGGAGATTCTGCTGATAAGCATTTTCTCCTTCATTCTAAAAGACAAAGTATAGATTAGAATTTTAGTGGGGTGAAGCCGGCCAGCAGTCCTCCCCTAGTTGCCGGATTCATGATAGGAGTGTTTTTGCGTAGGGAAAAGAGCTAACATCTTTTATTAGGCCGGAGGAAAGGGGGAGAAAAAAGAGGAAGAGGAAGAAACTAGGTCCTCTAAAGGCAACACTAGATAAAGGGAGTCTGAGACCAAGCTCTGTGGACTGCATGCCCACTGTATTTGTCAAAGGTACGAGGACTTCAGCACCTCCATGTGTGCTGTGTTTTCCTTGTATGACAGTAACATACCGCCATAGGTCAACCCCTCCGAGAAAAGAGAGGCGTGATCCATTAAAGGTGTGGTCCAACATAAACACTGTGTGAAAAAGCAGCTGTGTCTTAAAAAAATAAACAAAAAAAAGCAACGAAAAAAGACTTTGAACACCCTAAATGTACCACTGAGCCCCATGTTGGAAATGACCATTCGAATTGTGAATGTGGAGCGCCCTGTACTCACACCTTGCAACCAGGCTGGAGAAAGGAGACAACTTTCCACAGAGGCCAGCAAATTATAGGAGGGACATCAAGTAGTTTGTGGGAAAATCCCTTCTTTTAATTCCCTTTCCCCACCAAAAAAACTTTTTGAAGCCCTCTCGTATGTTAAAAGGAGCTGGTCTTTTTCCTAACTACACTAGATCATGAAAGGCCGTTAAGTATTTGAAATGCCGCTTTCTATTCTAACTTGCTGTGTGACTTATCGAGCAAGTGAACAAGCTCAGTTTCTTCAAAGGTGCGTATTCTCTGAGTCCACTGCCCACCACACATGCGCACGTGCACACGCACACGCGAGCGAGCTCACTCGCATAAATGGGTAATTAGCCTTAAGGAAAAAATAATACATATAGTTATTTTAATTCTGTTATGGAAGTAATCTTTTCGGCTCAATTCCAAAGAATGACAGTGTCTTCCCAAAAAAGCCAACATGGACTTCCATGCTTTAATTAACCTTAGAGAACATGGGAATGCCGCTTGCCTTTCAAGAGAAGGATGTCCATTTAAGATGCTTATTCATTTAAGCAGGGATTCATTTAAAGGGCCCCTTGAGTATTACTCTACGTGTTTTGATTTGGTTCAGAGAAAATAAATTCAGTTAATAGATTTATTTTATTAACAGGTATTTATTTAAGTGGGTTCCACTGTATTTAAACCTCAAAACAGTTTCCATTACTTCCGAAGCACACATGCTTCGTGTTGACTAATTTTAATAAGCCCAAGGTGCCTAGGGTCTTATTGAGTGTTCAGTTTGATCAATATGGCTAAATTAAAATTGTGTAAAATATAAGCAAACGTACCCTAACAACACAGTGAAAAATGTGCTGTGCACTAAGCATTGATTGGTACGCTTCGGCCACGGACGTGGTGTGGCGGGTGGCGGGTGAGCATCTGAGCCAACTGCCATCCTCCGATGTCTCTCCTCTGCCTTTGCACACCCACATCATCTCCCGCCCAGGCGGTGAGGCCGCCGCGCAGGCACGCCCATTCAGATAGGAGAGCAAAGTGTTTGGCGTTTTGATTTTTTTTTAAATCATTTTATTGGGGGCTCATACAACTCTTATCACAATCCATACATCCATCCATTGTCTGTCAAGCTCATTTGTACATTTGTTGCCCTCATCATTCTCAAAACATTTGCTTTCTCCTTGAGTCCTTGGTATCAGCTCCTCATTTCCCCCTCCCTCCCGCTCCCCACCCCCCCATGAACCCTTGATCATTTCTAAATGATGATTATTTTGTCATATCTTACACTACCCGATGTCTCCCTTTGGCTTTTTGATTTAATGGAAAGCAAACTGTAAGTTACGCAGTGAAATCCCATGTAAAGAAGACAAGCCCCGATCTTAATAAAAGTTAAAACTCTACTGTCTCAAAGATGCTTCAGGCAATGTCAATTGAAGAAGGCCAAGCCTCGCTCTTTTTCGCAGGATAACTTTTTTAAAAATTCCATTGTAGTTCCTTCTTGAAGTCTTAATTGTGTGGTAGCTTGCATTGTTTTTTTCCCGAAGTTCCCTGCTTGTCAAGTTTGATTTGGCAAATTACCAAAAAGAAAATAGAAACAGAGGATCAAAGTATGGTATTAAAAATGCCTTGCCATTGGGACTGCATTTGCAAACCTCTATAACGTAATAGCTTTTTAGCAAAGCCATCGCTTTCTACATAATCATATAGCTCCATAGAGAACTGAATATGTTTGGGTGGATTCCATTGAACGCACGTAAGTTTGCATCTTCTATTCCTAAATCGAAGTCCTAACCTTTCTTCTCGGTCTCTTCTCTTTATTTTCCTGTCTAGTCTCTTTTTTGAGACACAATCAAATTAGCATGCCTCCCATGGAATGTCAATTTTTAAAGATTTTCAAAGAGTCTACTACGGCTGCTTACCCATTGTAACTATATTGCACACAGAATCTTTCAAATATGTGCTGGCTCTCCTGGAAAAGTCCTTTTTCCTACCTGTTGTCCTGCTGGGTGCTCTTGTCTCTTGCTCTCCTCTCCTGGCTAAGTAATAGCGACCATCACAGCACTGACTTTCTCGATACCATCGCTTCCTACGGGCCCAAACATCAGTTCACATGAGCAGAAGTTGATCTTATCAAAGGTAAATCAGAAGATTAAAAAGGCGGGCAAGAAGATAAAAAAAAATCTACATCTTTTCAAGCAGTGACAAGTTATATTCAGGAAAAGCAGTTCAGTTGAGATGACGATCATGCCCTAGTTTAAACTGGCCGCGTAGGTTTACAAGCACCGTAAAAATGTCAAGGTTACTTTTCCATGAAACCTCATGCCCAACGCTTCCTATTCTTCAATGGTACAATCGCAGAGTCTGCAGCAGGAAATCATGCTTGAGTCTTATACTCATCAGAACGAAGTAGACCAAGGCAAGTTCAGAGGACTGGACTTTATTTTTGTAGCAAGGCCAAGAACACTACGGGGATTTTGTTTAGTTTTGTGCACCGTTCATCTTGATTTTTCCCAGTGTTTTGCATGTTTTGAGTTTTTAATATCAAAGGTAGTGCTCTTTGTAAACAAGTGTAAGTTTACCCAGGCGGTTTCCCTTACACCCTTCCCTTGTAATCAGATGTGAAAATTACACCCTCCCTTTGGATACATGATAATTACACATTTCAACATGCAAAGAATTGTCTCTGTTTCAGTTGTTGGAATGAAAAAGCTGAGACATTCAGTAAAATATATTATTATATTAAAGATCATTTCCATAATTGTTTTCAGGATTTGCAATGAAAACCATGATCAAGGTAGTTTTCGTTTTTAAAAGAATATACATGGAAATAAGGAGTGGATACAATGAATTGCCAAGTTACACTTGACTGATCCCACCTTTATTTTATAAAAATGCAACTGCAAAAATACATTATATTCTTTCTTTGAAATAAGGAAGCCCTTTTTGATGTTGATTTTACATGGTCTTTCCCCAGGGCTTATTGATATATGTGTTTTTTTAATGTAAATAAAAAACAGTTAAAGTCTATACATTTTGTGACCAAGGAGAAAGTCTAAGCAGAAGAGAGATCTAAATACAACGAAGGGGTCTTTTCAGGAAAAGCCGTTTCTTGTTGTTTGACCAGAGTCCTTTTGAGCCAACTATAAAAGTTTTGTAAATTCAGGCAAAACACCTCAAAGTTCACCTTGAGCTCTGTTTACCTGGTGGGTTGTTGAGACCAGGAAGTGAAGCATGCTGCAGCCGGTGTGGGAAAGGGACAAATTAACGTCTAAAACACTCAGAGGTTTGGGCAAAGAACACTGATTCAAAATGCCTTTTGCTTGTTTGGGAGGAAGGTTTTTAAAATTGTCGATTTCTTTTCATTTTCTTAAGAGAGGTAAATGAAGAGAGAATGCACACTTGGGAAAGCGGAGTTAGGGCCCTGGGAAACATTTTGTGTCAGAGGACAACTCACTTCTTTCGTTCTCGTGCTCTCTCTCTCTCTCTAATAGCTTTTTTTTTTTTTTGCTTTGAAAATTATACCAACCCAATATTCATATATTTAGAATTGGAAACTGATACAAAGGAGCCCTTATTCAGACCCCCTTTTTCATTTTAAATCATTGCTTAATCTATGGCAATTCCATTTACTTTCTCAGATTTTCCCCAGAGAAAGAGTTTTCCTATAGTCTTAGAAATGGGAAGGCACCCTAGAGTTCAAATAGATCACCCTCAGGCTCCCTCAGATGGGGGAACCAAGATTTGAACTCTAGTTCCACTGACTCTAAATCAGAGACACGATGCTGTGTTTTGCGGCCGCTGATATTTACTGCAAAGATCCAAGGCGTTAGCTGGAAGCAATGTATTTCTCTTCTTGGGCGTGTCGGGTACCCGTTGCTGGGTGTGCCAGTCAGAGGATCGGCATGTCCAGGGGACCTGTGTCTTAGATTGTGGAGCCTTGTACCCTGATGTAGACTCTGGTCTCCCCCGTCGATCTTCCTAGGAAAGCTAGACAGTTCCTTTGTAGGTGAGGCATTCCCATGGTGAGAGAGCTTAGAAAGGGTTCCACCTGGTGAATGATGCTTGATGAGGATTAAGCAGGTTCCCACGCCCTTTCCAAGGTTAACTGTAATTGGGCATGGTAGGAAGTGGGGGAAGAAGAAAGAGCTGGTGGCAAAAAGACTTCGGAAACGTAGAGGCTCCTGGACTGGTTGTCCACATCTATCTTCCCCACCTGCAGCTTGGTAGGAAGCCGCAATGGCACTCGGGAAGAGCTTGGAAGGGAAGAACGTGGTAGGGGCTGTTCCTGACAAGGCTACGTGTCTTCTGCTAGCTTCCGTTCCAGCCGGCCGAGTGAACCCTGGAGATCTGAGATCACAGTCTGGTGCAACCAAGAGAGTCATGGGCTTGGCTGAGGAAACCCGGGCTCGGGGCCTCCCCGGCACTGCCATCCAACTTCAGTCTGGCCTTGGACACACTCTGTAACCTCCCTGGGCCGCACAGGCCTGGTTGTAAAGTGGGAGGATTGGACAGGCAGGGGTTGCAAATTGGTGGCTGACAGATGTGTTTGCTTTGGCCCGCAGAGTTTGTAAAACACATCTGAATTGGTTGCCAACATTTAAAAGTTGGGCAATTCCAGTCACAAAGGCAGATTTTGAGCTCTTCTGGAAAACTCAGAAGACCCAGCGTCCTGGGCTCGGCTGACTTCCTGGAAGACCATATAGGGGTTCTAGACCCTTGTTAGAAGGATTAAACGGCCTCCCTCAGCTGCTTAGCCTGTGGAGGCATTCGTGTGACACTGTGTCTCTCCAGGGTTCCTTGGACACCTTAGTTGGGTAATTCTGAGTCTGATTTGCTAGTCTACGTGAAAGATTAAAGGAGCTCTGGTGGTATAGTGGGCTCCACCCATTGGATGGCCAACCCTGAAGTTGGCGGTTCAAACCCACCAGCACCTCCACAGGAAAATGAAGAACAATCTCAGAAACCCGTGAAGGCAGGTCTACTGCGCCTGATGGGGTTGCTATGAATTGGAATCAGGCAGTGAAGTGTTGGTTTTGTTTTTTCACCCAAGGACAAGGAGCCCTGGGGATGGAGTGGCTTCCACATTGAACTGCTAACTACATGGCCAGCGCTTCGAACCCATCAGCCTCTCCGAGGGAGAAATAGGAGGCATTCTGGTCCCATGAACATTGACAGCTTCAGAAACCCCACAGAGCAGTCCTACACTGTGCTATAGGGTCACCATGAAATGGAATCAACCGCATGACAATGAATTTGGTTTTCGTATCCAAAGGGCAGGAATCCTCGCGAGGTACAAAGGGTTCATGCTCTACACTGCTCACCTAAAGGTTCAAATTTTGAGTTCATCCAGAGGTACGACAGAAGTAACACCTGGATAGCTACATCCTAAAAATCAGCCAGTGAAAACTGTGGAGCACAGTTACTGGGAGTGGGAATCAAGTAGGATGACAACCACTTTGTGTGTTTGTTTGCGTTAGTTATAGGCAACCAGGAATGGTTTCTCTACCACACCAGAATATTTACTTACACAAGGTCTGTGTCTACCCACCCCCCAAGCATCGGATAAAAGGTAGACATTTTTAGGTCAGACGAATTCGTTCTGTTTGTGTCTTTGAATTCTGAGGATGGGAAGCAGGCTAGCTCAGAAAAGGTGACTATTAAGGCAGTCACAGAAAAAGTGATTGGGCCCTAAATGATCATGCAATTGGTTCTTCCAAACCCGGAGAATATAGATTCCTGCAGTTAACATAGTATTTGCCACCCCCATCCCCACCCCCAATCTTCATCTAAACCAGTGGTTCTCAACCTTCCTAATGCTGCGACCCTTTAATACAGTTCCTCATGTTGTGGTGACCCCCCAACCATTAAATTACCTTCGCTACTACTTCATAACTGTAATTTTGCTACTGTTATGAATCAGACAACCCCTGTGAAAGGGTCATTCAACCCCCAAAGGGGTCACAATACACAGGTCGTGACTAAACTGTTATCTGCAGTTTCTAATTTAAATACTAGCTTCATAAATATTTTCTCTTCACATAATTGCAAACAAAGGATGTCGGTCTGGGAAATATAGTTCGACTTCTTCAAAAGTAAAGACATAGCATTGATCTAGCAAGTCATCCTTTTATAAACCATATCTCCAAATAGATCCAGTTTGAACACAAAGGCTAGCATTTGTAATTAACAGTAATAGAATGTTCAATATTCTACAAAGTACATTGACATAAATACCTTATTTGATCCCCATGATAATTCTGGGAGATACAGAGAGGTACTTTACCTCAAATGAAGAGCCTGAGAATCCGAAAACTGGAATGACTGCTAGCAAGTTGGCCTCCGAATACGCACTTGAAACGAGAAAGAGCCAGACTCAAACCTACAGTTCTGCTTCGCATCCAGTGCTGTCATGCCATCACCATGATTCCAGAGTCAGCATTAGACTCTCTTACTTAGTCTGTCTCTCTCTCAGGCAGGATTGTCTCAATGGCTTCTACATTGAATGGATAAGCTTTTGGAAGCTGTTAAGTGACTATAAGGAACTCTGGTGGCACGATGGGATGAGCATTGGACTGCTAACCACAAGGTTGGCAGTTCAAGCCCACCAGCAGCTCCAGGGGAGAAAGATGCTGTGAGCTGCTCCCACAATGATGCCCAGTCTCAGAAATGTGCTCTGAATCAGAATCATCTTGATGGCAGTCGATCACATGCAGTGAAACCTGTGAGAGCCAAGCTGTGATGGAACTGCCCTGTTTTTCCAGGTCTTGCAAGTTTTCTGCCTTTGGCAGTGTAGTCTTTTTTTTTTTTAATCATTTTATTGGGGCTCATACAATTCATCACAATACATACATCAATTGTGTAAAGCACACTTACACACTCATCATTCTCAAAATTCACTTTCCTCGGGTTCCTGTAGCAGGGTAGTCTCACAGTTTTGTTATCACTTGTTTTTTGTGGAGTCGTTTTGGGACTTTCTTCTCTGACAGGTTTCTTTCTGCATTACAGAGTTCCAGCTTTTGCAAACTTTACTGTCCATAAAAACATACTCCATAAAAACATAGTATAGGAAGTAACCTGGCAAATAATGGTGTAGAAAAACGAGGCAGGCCCAAAAGGTGGGGTGGGAGGTGTGGTTAAAGTATCCAGGTAAGGCTTATGGGAAAATAGCAGGAAACGATTCGCTTTATAATAAAAGAGAGATCCATCTTTGGGGAAAAGATGACAGCGACATCAAGAGAAATGGGATATAAAACATGGGACTGCACAGCAATTTAAGAAGCGAAACTCATTGGGAAAGAGGTAGCAGAAAAATGGGAAACAGTAGAGAGGAAGCAACAATTAGGAAGTGTGGATAAAAAAAACCCCAAAACCTCTCCAGACCAGAAATCTGAGCAAAGACATGGAGGAGAAAGGGGGTGTGGTACACATGGAAACATAGAGGTATTGGGGGTTTTGTTTAGGGATCAGAAGCTTCGAGGGAAAATAAATGTTAATCCCAAAACTCTGTGGACACAGGCTGAAGTTTGGATGTCAAGAAAGAGACATTACCATGGGTGGAAGAATAGAGTGGAAACTCGTGAGGCAAATCTTTGGATATCAAGGGTAGGAAGAGAAAGAAGGCATGGACAGAACGCGGAGAAGGGTGAGAAGGGATGGTAAGACATGGGGAGCACCCCAAAAGGGAGTCAGGAAAGATGATGAGGGAGACCGCAGAAACCCACTGGGATGCCATTGCGAAGGAAGTGATCCCTGAGGGAACCTGCAAGGTTGGAGTGGGAAGGCCAAGGGAAGCAGAGAGGGGAACAGGAGAATGTGGGGCCATGGGGAAAAGAGCGAGTCCGAGGGATGACATCGAAGCCTGGGATTAGAAATGAGGCATGGTACTTGAGTTGTTCTTGAATTATTATGAGGCATTCTGCTTGCATATTTTCATACTTGTTGATTTCCTTTTACCATAACTGAAAATCCAGCCTTATTCAGATATTCATTATCCCATTATCACCAGTTCACATGGGGAAAAAAATCCTTTACAAAATCTTTTTCACTTTGGAAAAAAAAGGTTTGGAAAGGTGAGGTAAACTTAGTCCCTACTGTAGCTGGGGACTCAAGAGCTTTAGTGAGGTCTGATTTCTGTGCTAGAGGCAGTAATCGTGCTTGAAATGCTCTGTCAATAAATTCATAGAAAGTGGTGATTGCATTCAAACATTTATGGCAAAATATACCCCCGTTATTTGTCGACATTGCTTATCCTGAAGATCTCTTGAGTGTGAAGAAAGTTTGATTTTAGGGTTTTTCACATCCAAGGTCTTTTTGTAACCAATAGATTCAATTCTGTAATCTAATGGTCTGGCTCCCTCAGTAATTCCATACTTGGGTACTCCATGCCCTGTGTACCAGGATTCTAATACTTCTCTGTGTGAATATTCTAACAGAGGACTCTTTGGGGCTTTAGAATTTATGACCCATTCTTTCTACTCTGTTGAGCCTCCTCCTTCATTTGAGTTAATATGAAGCCAGTGGCAATATAATCTGCATGTCATTGTAAAAAATGAGGTTAAAAGTGGCCAGAGAGAGGAGAAACAGGAGGAAATGAGTACTATGTACTTCCAGCCACACCCTGGGCCATGTGCTCGGGCCACGTGCAGGGTGCCACGCCTGCGGGTGGGCTGCGTGATGTAGGGGTGCATGAGGTAAGGGCCATGTGGAGAATTCGCATCACTGAAAGTGGGGAAGGGAAATTGCAGCCCTCTGCCATAAGTGGGGAAATATTTTTATTAGAACTCAGAGCAATTATCTTCCAAACGAAAAATAATCTCCTCCCTTCCCTCTTTCATCCCTTCTTTCCTCTTCTCTTCTTTCTTGGCCTTCCCTTCCTGACTCCTGCCCCCTTCCCGGGAGTTTCTCCTTAAAGGCACACGTACAGTGGTACCTGGAGTAGAGAAGCACGACCTTGCAGTACTGATGAGTCATGCCGCACTTGCTAGAAACCTACTGAAAGCAAGACATAGAGTTGTTAAAAGTATCTGTCTGGAAAACTTTCCTCGTCGTAGACAGGGTTTGACTGGATCATGAAAGCAAAGGCTCATACCCAACCATGAGGGAAAGCACGAGACAGAAAGGGTTAGAGCCATGACAATACCTATTTCATGTGAGTCAGGAAAATAGCGAACTGGCTTTTGGGATTGTAAAAGAGGCTTGCCGTTGATTTCTTTTACCTTTAGCATGTGGCGGAATCGGAGAGACAGGTTGATAGATGCTGAGGAGGTTGACAGGGTGGCAGACGGACATCTTGACTGGAACTGCAGAAGGAATGTATAAGGGAACTTCCACGTGTAGCATGATACAGTGACTTCAGAATTGCCGGCAGAGGGGAGGGCAGCATTTTGCGAACAATTGTTGTCCTTAA
>NW_022103900.1:32973814-32976971 GCF_000313985.2 Echinops telfairi
CCCCCCCACCCCCCACTGCTTCCTAGAATTAAGGAAAGTTCTTCTCTAACTTGAGCTGCTATGCATAGAAGTGAGATTGTATTGGCTCCAAATGCTGTACTGTCTGGTCCAGACTACTGGGAACCCTGCTAATGTGCATATTGATGTAGCTTGTAGCTTCAGAGTTGATGAAAGGGCATATTACTTATTTCCACAACAACAAAGCTAAGAGAAATTTGAAAGCAGCCAGTTATTTTACCTGGGGACTTTCTCCCAGGTGACAGGGCAGTAGAGGCAGTAGAGCCATGGAATTTAAATGTGGAAGTAGTCTAGCTTTCTCAACAAAAAAAAATTTATGGGGTAGGGAGAACAATATCACTCTCAACTCTCCCCTAAAATTAAAATAAAAGGCAATTGCTACCATTTATATTCATTTAGTCAACTGTGCCTAAAATATGGAAAATACATTATTATGCTCATTTGGCGTGTACTTTATTCGTTGTTTACTAGGTTGGACTGACATGATATGATTTGTGCTTTGCGGGGTCACAACAAGCTACTAGCAGGACAGTTTGCTGAATCAAGAGGATGATTGTGTCTGGTGCCAGTCAGTCGCAATTAGGACCAGGATCAGGCAGGCCCAGGGCTTGTGCATCGTCTTGGGCAAGCTGCATAGAAATCAGCTCACCTGAAACTAATTGTCACAACAGAGACCTTATGCAAATGAGCCCTGGGGTTAGCGTGGGAAAAGAAAAACTGTCGCAAAGATAGGTGACCTGCTGAGCAGGGGGTCTGTTGCTGGGGAAATCTTTGTTCAATGAGTTAAAAAAAAAATGTTTTCATTGTTCAAAATCTTAAATAAAAAAAAGCACAGGCACTCCTCAAGAGCATGGCAAACACACTCATCTAAAATTCCGGAAAACTAGGATCTGGCAATAAATTGGAAGTCTTTTCACTTCCGAAAGGCAGGAAGACCCTGTCCCTTTGCAAAGCCCTGTGAAGTTGAGATGCTGTGGATGCAATCGTCTACCTTGAGATTCTACTTGCTCAGGCCGACCACCTGCCTGGCAGAACTGCCACAGCCCTTTCGAGCTCTGTTCCAGCAGTCCACCTCCACTCTGTTAGGAAGCACGTGGACTGGGTGACCAGGAAGACCCAGTTTGTAAGTGAGTTTGCTTTTATCTCAGGTAGAGAAGAGGGAGCTAGAGTTCCCTACCACCAGGCAAGACAATGGCAGTTTCTTGAATTGTGGTTCCTCAGTGTTCACAACTTTCAATGCAACTCGAACACTGTGAGTGTCCAGGACTTGCAAATACTGCCTAAAGTGATAATAGAGTATAGAAATCTGGCAGTTTTTTTTAAGTGTTTTAAATGATGATTTCATCTCTCTGTTTCTAAAACCCCTGAAAAACTTTGTTTACCAATTGACAGTGCTGTCGTTCAATCTCACTGAAATAACTTCCAGAAGGTCGAAACTTTAGAAAGCTAGATGAAGAACGAGCATCCTAAGGCAACTTTATTCCATACTGTCCAGCTTTTCCATATTGTTGTCCTAAAAAGTGTGGGTTAACATGTTGACACCCTTAGCGTTTAACTGAAAATTTCCAGTCATATATTAATATGTATTCACCCAGCAGTGTGTATATAATCATACAGAAATGAAATGGAGTATGCTAAGTTTTGGCAATAACAGAGTAGAGATATTTTGCATCTAATGAGCTCAAGAAAAGAATCATTTGAATTAAAAACATTTTTAGGTGAGAGATAGAGAAAGTTGCCTTGCCTTAGCTCTGAACACAAATGTTCTTTTATTGGCAGATGACTGGACCTGAGGAAGTGTTTCCCTTGTGTTTCCTAAAAGGGTGGATTACCATTTTGGCTGGTATCTGATAAGCAAGCTCAGGAATTAACTTGGTAGTCACTACAAAACCTCAAGAAAGTTAGGCTTAAAAGAAGTGGGACTTAATCACAATAAAAAAAAAATGTGCCACTCTTTTGTCCTTTCCCCACTGTCTGGAATCATTTCCACACATAGGAGAGGGTGCACAGTGGGCACAAAGTCCTCAGCTTCCACTCATCAAACTTTAATCGGAACTGCATTTTAGTTTTTGAATAAAGAACACTTAAAAAATTTAGATGCAAATTATTTTGCATTATTCATGCGTTAAGTGTCCTTGTAGATTTAAACACTTCTGAGGCCACCTTGATTCAAGTAATTACCTAGGCCCTCACTGCTCCGTCATGAATAAGGTATTTTGTACACGTAAAGTATGCACCCGATGAGCTTTTAAAGTGGCTTTACACTGAACTTGTGTATTGCTTCTTGTGCATGAGTGAGCCGAACATGCGTCGCAATCTGTCTCAGGTGGGAAACCCTGGCTGCCCAGCCATGGGTGACGGGATGAAACTCGAGCGTCGCCCGCCTCACACATGCATTTCCTTTGTCTTTTCTAAAGAATCAAAATGTGATTCTCCCGCTTGGTTCTAGTAGCTCGTTTACATTCTCAGAGAGCAGTAGATTCGAGAAATGAAACAAGGGGGCAAGTGGCAGGGATTCCTGCTTAACTCTTGCGTCGCTTGAGTTCTTCGAAGACGGCCGCCTTCCTGGCCACCTCAGCTCGCTCAGCCAGGAGGTCTGCGTGCGGTCATAAGTCTCTCTGATTTTCCCTGGCTCCGCACATCTGTCTCCCCATCTGCCAGCCGATCCTCCTGAGCAAGGGACGACCTCAGCCACAGAAGCCTGCGTGAAAGGAAAATGACTTCAAACTCTATCTTGATCAATCAAACTTGATCGGTTTTTTACAGTCCTGATGGTGAGAAAGAACAACCAGGCCACTCGAAGGATGCTTGCAGTGGAAAGGAAAGTGACCGAGTGGCAGAGATCTGTGAACATTTCTACATTTCTACACGACACCCAGGAAAGTTTTGTAAGGGTTCAATTAAAGTTGGGTCATGATAAGGAAGAATGAAGAAGACTTGATGCATTTGAATCATGGTGTTGGCAAAGAATCCTGACTATGCTATAGAGAATCCTGATTATGCTATAGGCAAATCCTGACTATGCTATAGGAGAATCCTGACTGTGCTATAGGAGAATCCTGATTATGCTATAGGCAAATCCTGACTATGCTATAGGAGAATCCTGATTATGCTATAGGCAAATCCTGACTATGCTATA
>NW_022103900.1:32977071-33009571 GCF_000313985.2 Echinops telfairi
TGCTATAGGAGAATCCTGATTATGCTATAGGCAAATCCTGACTATGCTATAGGAGAATCCTGATTATGCTATAGGCAAATCCTGACTATGCTATAGGAGAATCCTGACTATGCTATAGGCGAATCCTGACTGTGCTATAGGTGAGTCCTGACTATGATATAGGAGAATCCTGACTATGCTATAAGAGAATCTGACTATGGTATAGGAGAATCCTGACTATGCTATAGGAGAATCCTGATTATGCTATAGGCGAATCCTGACTATGCTATAGGAGAATTCTGATTGTGCTATAGGCTACCAGAAGAAGAACAAATCTGTCTCAGAAAAGGTCTAGGGAGATTGCTTCTCAGAAGGGAGTAGGGCAAGACTCCATTCGGGTCTCCTTTTGAACATGTACTCAGAAGAGGTCAGTCCTTGGGGAAGTACATCCTGACGGTAAAGAGGAGACAGGGTTAGGGGGAAAGAGGAAGACCCTGAAGGAGGGGGACTGACACCGTGGCTGCAACGACAGACTCAAACATCGGAGGGGGTGTGAGGTCAGGGCAGGCCTGGGCATTGCTTGTTTCACTCTACCATTTCCAGGGTCACCATGAGTCAGAACCAGCTCAACACCACCTAGCCACCATGACAGCAACAACCACCACAGACCCAAACCCAACCCACTGCCTTCGAATCCATTCTGACTGACAGGGACCTAACAGGACAAGGGCAAACTGTCCCAGAGGTTTCCGAGGTTCTAATCTTTGCCCAGCAGACTGCGACAGCTTTCTCCTGCATTAGAGGGCCTGGTGGGTCCGGACCACTGACCTTTTTGTTAGCAGCTGAGCACGTAACCATTTGCACCACCAGGGTTCCCTGCAACAGCAAGAAGAGTTCAATGTCATCGGCTAAAGGTTGTAGCTGGCATTTGTTACAAAGTGTCCGAGCCTTTCCTTTCCGGCTCCGTGGCTTTGAAGAATTATAGGAATTTTATGATGTGCTATTGGAGTTATACTGGCAGAGATTACAGAAAAGGGGTTAAAGTTGGTTTATGGTAGAAAAAAATTATGCAGAAACCAATAAAAATAAACACACTCAAGTAGACTAAACTTGCTGGGCTTTTAGTTTTAGTTTAACAAAGGAAGTTTAGATGAAAGTAAATGTTGCAGCTTTTAGAAAATTAGTTGACACTCATACTTGATCATCTTTACTACACAGCGGTATAATTAATATTTAAACATTCTAATAATGCAGCTTGCTTTGCATGCACTTTTCAGCCTCACAACAGTATATTTTGTCTAGGAGTATGCTAGCATTTCTTGGGCACTGCCCATTTTTGTAGTTAAATTTAAAATAGTGTTGGGCCTTAGTTCTTAGGGCCAGAAAAACATCAATAGGAGAGTGAACAGATTTTATATATCTCCCCAACAGTTTACTATTAAGGCCAATATTTATCTGAAATAATAGATAATATATAAATTTGGTCTCATAGCTCCTGTAAATGTTTTTAAATGACCAGAGTAGATTAGGTTTGAAAGTTGCATTTGGCTATTGTCCACTCGCCCCTTGCTGTCCAAAATAGGGAAATTGTGACTCTGTAAAGAGAGTGGGAAATCAGCAACTGATACATGAAATACAGACACACCCCACCGTGTCTGCTCACTCACTGGGACAGCTAATTAGCGTAGTACTTTTTAAAAAGATCTAGGCAACCATTTGAAGAGCATCGTCTTGGTGTGACTGCCGAATACCCAGGACCTTAGTAAAACAATACAACTGGTCAAACACAGAGCAGTAAGCTGATTGAGAGAAGACTGAGCTCGTTTATTTTCATATGAGCACTCTCTTCCTGTTCCAGTCTCAGGGCTGTAGGTGGTAGGGAAAAGTTGTTTCAGGTGCTGCCCGCAGCTCGGGCCCTTTGAAGAGTGCAAGGTGCCTGGTGTTCTTGATCTTCTTAGAGTTTGATTGGTGAGCAATTGCATTCTACTTTTCCACCCTAAATGAAGTCTCCTTTAACTGAAATAGAATTTGCATGCACATAGTTACTGCTCATTCTTTATAAGTGAGTAGGTGTGCTGAACTGCAGGTCTATTTTGAGCCTCAGCCCACATTAACCCCTTGGGGCCCATTTTATGATAGGTACTGCCCTGTGGGCATCCTGTCATGGAGTGAAGCAGGAAGCCATCACGCAGCCACAGCCACACCAACACTGGGGCTTCTCACCTCAATTCGGGGAAGCCTTTGGAGCTCTGGCTTACACACATCAAATGGCACAAACTAGACATGCCAAATTAGTCAGGGGAGGGAGGGGGGAGGGAGGGAAGGAGAGAGGGAGAGAGAGGGAGAGAGAGAGAGAGAGAGAGAGAGAGAGAGGAGTAATGGAACTCTTCCAAACTTGGGGGCAGCAGTCGCTGAGCACTTGACCTTTTGCAACACCCAACACAAGAAAACAACTCCCATCGAGTCAATTCAACTCACAGGGAGCTCATATTCCTACTGATGGATAGCTTGGGGTTGACAAGGCTGTACATCTTTATGGGAGAAGAGAGACTCATCTTTCTCCTGGGGAGCTGCTGGTGGGTTTGAACCAAAGACCTTGTAGGTAGTAATCCAACACTTACCCAACAGAGGCACCAGGGCTTCTTAGGGCTCCCCAAACTCCAAAACAAACAAACAAATGAAGTGTCACCAAGGCGATCCTGACACAGAGCTGCACTGCAGGACAGAGTAGGCCTGCTCTGGGACTTGCCCATACTGGAACTCTGTGTGGGAGTAGAAAGCCCTGCCTCTCTTCCTCAGTGCAGCTGGTGGTTTCAAACTGCTGATCCTGCAGTTAGCAGTCCCATGTGTACCCACTACATCACCAGGACTCCTCCAGGGCTGGCAAGTACTCCTAAACTATAACTCAACACACACAACAACAACAACCAAAGAACCTCACTGCCAGCGAGTGGATGTCGATTTATAGCGACCTGTAGGATGGGCTAGACCTGCCCCTGTGAGTCTCTGAGACTTTAATTCTTTGCGGAAGTCAAAAGCCCCATCTTGCTCCCCCAGAGCGGTTTCAAACCTCTGCCTTTGTGGGTCATTTTGTGACATGGGTCACCATGACAACAAAGGAATAATATGAGGTTTCATATTAAAAGGAGTAGATGGGATTTCATGAAGTAAGTGCCAAGGGATGATTCACCCTGACTTTTATTTCTCTGTGTCAAAAAGAAGTCATTTCCGCCGATTCTTGGATCTGGTCACTTCTAGTTCTGATATTCAGAAACTGAACTGATAGTTCTGTGGCCTTGTCACTTACTGGGTTTGTTTTGAGAAAGGGAGTCGGACGAACTCAGCTTACAGATAGCTAACAGCCCATGGACCATTTAAACAGTAGAGCTAAGTTAGGAAAGTAGAAAGTAGAGCTAAGTAGAACCCAGCTACTGTCCCATGGGTTTCACAGGTAGGTAAGCCCAAGAGTGGACACCTCTCATCTCCACCTGCCCAGGGCAGTTTTTTCTTTTAAGGAGGCAACCTACTGGCAAAGAAAATTCACGAGCTGACTATCCCTAGTACATGACTTCTAGGAATTGTTATGACAAAAAGCCAAATAAATACATTTATGAGAAAAGTCTACTGTAGAATCTTAGCTCCAGATGGATGTCTTGACAGCAGTATTATGATAGGAAAATGACCCATATGTATACACACTTTTTAAACTTGAATAATAATTGCCTCCATATGTAATTGGTTCAAGAGTATATCCAAGGAATCCTTTTTTTTTCCCCCACTGCAAATAGAGATCAAAGCAAAAACAATGGTCTACCTTGCCCTTCAGGTGGTCGTAGCTACATGTGAACTTCTTAGTGAGGGTGAGAGACAGCCAGAGATGTCAATCAGAACCAGCAGATTAACCCACAGCAGTGAAATCTGAGAGGGTTTATAACAAGTGGGTAATAGTTTCAGGCCTCTGTGAGAAAGCATAAACTAGAACTTCATGCTGGGACAAAACAGGGCAGGACATCTGAGGCAGAGAGCGAGAAAACTCTGCTCTTATTATGACTCAGCCTCTACCATACTTGTTTCAGGGCCACTGCGCTGTTGCTACCTGCTCACCGTTTCTCTGAGCTTTAGAGTATTTTACAAAATAACTTCTGGAGTTTCCTTCAATTTGGATACATATTCAAATATGTGCATAATTTCTACACTTCAGTTTTGATTGATAGAAAATTTCCTCTGCTTGTTGAGTTTCCTTCCAAGTAAGAAGGCAGTTCTTGTAATAAGAATGTTGTCTATCTTTTATTATTATTTAGTAAAAGATCATTTTATTGGAGGATCTTACAGCTCTTATAACAATCAATACACCAATTTTATCAAGCATATTTCTACATATGTTGCCATCATTCTTTTTTTTTTTTTGGCCAGCATTATTTTCTAAACAAGAATGTTGTATTTCTTGTTCCGCAAATTGTCAGTGAACTCGACCTTTGCCAGTATAAATTGAATATCCAGTAAGATTTTGAAGTATGAATCAAAAACTCCAACAGCAATATTAAACATCAAATGATGACTCAAGGGGAAAAAAAGGTGATGGGAGGGGGCGGGGGCGGGGCAGGTGGTGTCTGTGAAAAAAGGTGATGGGGGGGTGGGGCAGGTGGTGTTTTTGGTTACCAAAGATAAAGTCCTATTTTTCCCTAATAAAAAGGCCCTCGGGCTAAGGAAATTTAGGGTTAATAGTACCTGTAACCAGGTCAGAATTCTCATTTACTAGATAGTACACTCGTAGAGCCGATGCATTAAATTCTAGTCAATGTTTGGGATATGGGCGCCACTTCTAAATAGGCCCTTCTTTCGTGGCTGGGCATAGCAGAGGGCAGTGTTGAGTATGCTAGCCATCCCCATTGGAAGGGAACAATTAAAATATAAGGACGTGTTGAAGCATTAGGCAACAATGCTTTACTTACAGCAAACTCTGTCAATGTTCATTTTACTTTTTGAATGGAACCGTGAGATCGATGCCCTTTGACCAGGCAGCTGAGGCGAAGGAGAAGAGTTAAGCATCATTAACATTCTTTGATTGGAGAGCAGCAGTTAGGAGGTAGATAAGGGAGCAGCCAGACAACCTACCTCCTGACCAGGAGAGGACAGTTGCCTGGAATGTCTGCAATGTGTTTCTATTTTGGTCGCACCTATGTGTGGCCACCCATCTGGTCTGAATCAATCAGCCTCATCCCAGAGCCTCGCTCTCCTTCCAGCTGAAATAATACCCCCCTTTCCTGGTGTCGCATAAAGGGAGGCCCTGCGCAAGCTTCCTAAAGCCAAGGCGGCATGTTTGTAAACATGGGTGAGCTCCGAGGGGGCTGGGAAAGGATACATTTGCTTTGCTGTGTTTTTCTCTAAGGCATGAATATTTAATATTTGAACTCTCTTCTCTGAAAACCAAAAACCAAGCTCACTGCCACTGAGTTGATGCGGACTCATAAGGGCCCCTATAGGACAGGGGGGAATTGCCCCTGCCGGTTTCAGAGACTAACTCTTTGCGGGAGTAGAGAGAAAGCCCGTCCTCTCTTCTGCTGGGCTGCTGGTGGTCTCGAACTGCTGATCTTGAGGTTAGCAGCCCAATGAGTAACCACTACACCACCAGGGCTTCCTTTCTCTTAGAAAGTAGAACTTGGGAAAATGGTTGAGTCGCTCCAGATTGAACCGCAGAAGTTGTAGGGATTGTGCTCTGCCATTTTAGGCACATACGCTCTCATTGCGTAAAGCAACGTTCATTCCCCTGAGGTTAAACCACACGCGCTTGTGCTGTTATACCTGGAACAGATAAAGCCATGTAGGGTTGGCCATGAGTTTACCTGGTTTTTGTTTGTTTGGTGTTTTGAAGGCTATTTCCCTCTGCTCCACACAGCAGGGACAATGCCCGATAGTCTCAATGCAGGGACAAGTGCACACGTCTGCTTCTGGCTGTGCACTTTCTGTTCTTCCTGGCTCCTTATCTACGGCTCCTCCTATCAGCAGCCACATGCCCCTTGCTTGGTGAGCTAGCTACTGACCTCTGGTGAAAGGGTCAGGGTCATAGCAGCCACGCTCTGGGACCACAGAGCACTCTGCCCACAGGAGACTTGACAACTTGATGACCTTGGCTCTGGCAAACTAAATAACATGGCACAGAGTGACTCTTCTTCCCTATCCACCCCGGTTTCCATTGCAGTGGAAAATACCACCCATTTCCATTGACTTCCTAGCGGGAGTGAGTTTTGATGGACCCGTCTCTCATTCCCACCTCCAGCCCATCACCAACCATTGCCACCTTTTCTCTGCCGACTTTCTCTGCCTCTTCCCTTTCATTCTCATCGCCGTGGTCTGAGTCCAGGTTTAGCCTTTGCCCCACTGAGAATTTGCCGTCTCTGCCTGCCTTCTGCACATGCCCGTTTCATGCCTTAGCTGACCTTCACACGATTGGCACACTTGGTTTCTGGCTGTCTTTGGTCTGTTCAGTTCCGTTGGGCTCCACAGAGACCGCCCACTCCTCTCGGCACAGCAAGCTGGCGCTCTTTTAACAGAGCTCACCTCTTCACCTGGCTGCGGGCCAATCGGTGTGTCCATTATTAGGGAATGGGTAATGAGACCCGCGAGTCGTCATCAAGTCAATGGCGGTGAGTTTGGCTTTTTGGTTTGGTCCCTTATTGCCTCTATTCAATTGCTCTCTTGTGCTTCAGAACCGTTCTATGCTATCCATTTCCAGATTCACACCGAAGATGGCAGATCATGAACCTCTCTCTTTTCTTAATCTCTGCCTCTCTCCTTCCATTCCAGTGTAGCAAAATGTAGTAGTGGAGAGCATGCCCAGGTTCAAACCTCCCGGCTCCACCTTTTGGTACTACAGTCCTGGGCAAGTTACCTAGCATTTCTGTACCTCTTTCTCCTCATCTGTAAAATGGATTGTTGTAAAGACTAAAGGAGGTCATTTCTGTAGAGCGCTCATGGAACGGAGTAATTGCCATTTAACTGTCGGCCATTTATTATTATGATTATTACTGTCTCTCACAGGCCAACTACCCAATGATGCCTCCTCAACGATGCCATCACACCGTCTCCTTGAATGTACATGGGAATGACAAGACAACTGAGTTTCTTTAATTTGGTTCCAACAGCTGCTTATGCCTTAGACTGGAAGGGCAAGGTCACTTGAACGTGTCTCACAGAACTAGGTGATGAGAAAGATTTGAATAATTTTTTGAGGATGAGTATGAAAAAGATGATGATAAATATGACAGTGTTGACAAAGATGCCAAAAAACATGACCAGATGCTCCTTTGGGCGAATACTCTCTGGCTGTACAGCTAACTCGCTAGGAAGCCGATAGTATTCCCCCTCAAATTAGTTTTTCCCCATTATGTGGAAGCATGTTTTGTGGAAGAAAATATATTGTGCAGTGTGCATGAGATTTATTTCTCAGAAAGCAGAAAAATGGTAAGAATTTTAAGTGTTCTCCCTACTTATTTAGATCACACATCAGGAGATAAAACAAATGAAAACTCTGACTTGTTAATAATTTACATTTTAGTGGAAAATGTGTACATGCTGTTAAGATACCTCTAAGACCCAACACAGAAAATGCAAATAGCTGACATCCACTGTGCGCTGAAGACAGAGGAGGGGAGGAAGGCAGCATCCATGAGAAAAGCCAGTGTTTTTCAGGGAATATTGACCATATTTACAGGGCTCTCGTTGTCTTTATTCGTATCAGGAGTTCTCTCTTGCCAAATATTCACGTAGATGACCTCTCTGTTCATCAGGTGTTTCTAGCAGAAAATCCACAAGGGCTCCCTCTCCACCTGGGAGGTGACTTACAAATAGGGGCTTTCTTTGCAGAAAGCCACACCATTCCTTTCCTCCAACAGTGTATGCAAACGTTCTGTGAGGGAGGGAAAGGCCAGGCCAAAAAGAGAGTGAGAGGGCAAGAGAGAGAGAAAGAGGGAGAGCGAGAGAGGAGTGTGCATGACAATAACTACCTCTGTGCCGTGGTGGGTTTTGTTCTTTTCATGTCAGGGGACGTTTGAGCCGCGCTGCTGCCCGGGTAACTGCTCGGAAGGTTGGAGTATCTATCTGTTGTTGACGGAGGGTTCTGATTGAGGGCCCTCTGACACAACCTTTTGTTGCATGAAGGTGTTTGATCCTCTTTCCCTTTCTTCTAAAACCAATCCCATCCCTTTAAAAAATGGATAACCAGCACTTCTTTTACTTCTTGTCAGCGTTTGGAAAGTTACTGCGGGGTGGAGGGGGCGGTGTAGAAGTTTAACCAGTTAACCCTTTGCGTGCTGATGTGCCCTGGGGAACTGTGCTGCTTTCAAAGCAAGGAAGGGGTTTTGTTTTTGTCTCTATCATTTCTGTCAGGGACATACAACATCCACTTCCTGCCTGACTCGGGCGGGGAGGCACAGTAAAGTTCAGAAATAAAGTGTGGGCTTTATTTAAGGTCTTGAAATTCTCCGAGAGAGAATCGGGCTCCGAACTGAGATCTGTTTATATCGATCTTTCTATGCCTAGATTCGTGTTTAGTCCTAGAAGTGAAACGTGTGAGAGTTAGGACCCCACCATCTGAAAGAAAAATCTAACAATAGGAGCACATGTCTGTGTTTGACTCAGGAACAACAGGTTGTAGTCCTACGCAAAGGCAAGGGGTCCGTGGAAACTCGGGGGTGGGGGGGTGAGGGGGCTGTCGTGAGAGGGCAGCAAAGGCAGAGCTCCACCTTAGAAAGAGAAGAGGAGGGGTCTCGCTCCAGTTGGAATATTTTCTCCCCAAACAAGGGGCACAACTCAGGCTATCGGGAAGAAAAGCAGCTTAAATGGATTATTTAACAAAAAGCAATTCGAGGCTTCCAGATAGTGACCTACATTCTGCACACAATGACAGTGTTTTACGGTGCTGATAGGGTTAATAACCTAACATCATTCATGTAGTGTTTTTTGAAAATTGAATTTTACTGCTACAAAGTAAATGTAACAGCCCTCTGGAGACAATATTACAGGCACTTTATTGTTTGCTAAGCTGATGTCATCTTTCTACAGACTGACTTTAAAACAAAGGCAGAACATTTATTACAAATATCGCTGTGTGAAAGGAAATCTGCTGAAATATTGTTTAGAAGGTGAGCTGATTTAAAAAATATTAATACTCAGCTTTGATCATCATGCACTGTAAAATTATGACTTCTAAATGCCTCTCATGTGATCCCTATTCAAGGCAAAACCGTATCCTGGAAATTCCTATCCATGCCTCAAACACTAATTGCCCTCGAGTTGGAATATTTGCATCAGCGTCAGGGCCTGTTCCTAGGACATCTTTCCTTTCTAAGGCACTTTCTTAACAAAGTTGGTGAGCTCTTGAGGAAGAGATTAAATGGCACCTTTCAAAGATGATGGATGTAAGATGTAGGAAACAAAGTACAGAGATTAAGTTGTTTCATTTATATAAGGAACTTTCAGACCCGCCTGCCATTGGGAGCTGGGAAAGCCTGCAGTCTCCGTAAGCGGTTTCAGCGCCGCCAAGCCCGCGTCACAGGTTGCATGCGCCGCAGAGGGCTTGGTTTCCGTATCTGATGCACGTGTACTACAGCGTGAAGTTGTCGGTGGACCACACAGGGGCTTCTAAGAGCTTCGTTTCCACTGGAGCCCTGGAAATGTCTCCAGTGAGCAGGCACGTTTGTCTCGTCTTCACCAGGCACAAGTCATTTGTTTGTAAATCAGCTACCTTTCAAGAAAAGTTAAATTGGGGGCAACTTTCCCTTTCTTTGATGTCTGCCCTCTTAGAAAGGCAAAGAGCAAATTAACGACCATTTGGAAGAAATAATAATAATGAGGGAAGTATCATTTCAGGAGCGACACTATCTCAAAATAACTTCAGGTGTGGCATACAGATTACAGCACAAATGACCAAAATAGCCTGGTGGTGTTTTGCTAAGAAAGTGATTTACTGCCCTGCCTTTGTCTCCGAAGTCTGGTTAGAAGGAAAACACTGGTCAAGGACGTTGGGTTGCTGGGGAAACAGCCTGTTGGGGGGCTAGGTGTAGAATTGTGTGACCGGTATCGGATAGGGAATCTGTGGACACGCAAGGATCCCCAGAGTAGAGACTAGGGAGTGTTTGTTAAATGCTCTGTCCTGACTGAGGGCATTTTCAATCAAACATGAACCCACTTAGCATGGTACTCCGGGAGAGGCCAGGCGTTAGTTGGTGTATAAGCCGCGCCCACAAGAAAGCGATGAGGACTATGATTGTGATTAAACCAGAAATCAAACTGCAACATTGTTGGGGGGCGGGGGGAATAGTGCCCTAGCAGTGAGGGTCCCAAGACCTCACAAAGCCTCTTAGGCAGTGGCAGGAAGAACTGCTTCGCAAGGGACAGAGCCTCACATGTTGTAAGCTTCAAAGCATCCTTGGTGAGCGACTGACAGAGGGGACTGATTAATCATCCCGGTAGTACTAGGAAGAAGAGAGCTTCGTCTTCAATCCCTGGGTCAGGAAAGCTGGAAGCCCACGTGGTTGAGCTAGCCTTAAAAAAAGACAAAAAGAGGGAAGTTCACCATGTGGGTAGGAAGAGGAATTCATCCACCAGTGGTGGAAAGAGCACCCGGGGTATAGTAAGGTTTTTGGTGACACAGTCAAGGTTGGGCTCTGATCCTTGTCCTTGCTGCTTCTTTAAGGACTAAGTGCTTGCCCCTTCTGGTAGGTGGTCCGAAGTGACACTGCACACACATGTGCTCACTCTCTCTCTCCTTGGAATTAGTGTCTGCCCACCCCCCCACCCCACCCCCACCCTGCAGAAACACACAAAGCGTCTCACATGTCTTGGGAAAGCAGAGAGTTGGCATGCCTGGCCCTGTTTTTATCCATAAACAAACAAACAAACAAACAAAAACAGATTTTAGCTGTCCACAAAATACCAGACGCTGTTTTGAAACATCGGACACATAAGGAAATGCAGAAGTGAGGGGCAGTCGTATGCTGTTCAAACGGCGCACCCGTCTGTCATAGAAAGGCACGCACGTCGAACACCGACATGAAATTGGTCGATCACGTCCGTGAGGTTCCGTTTTGTCTCTGACTTAGCAAGACGATGCCTTCCGGGTCTTCCCGAGATAGGCAACCGTGGCCGGTGAGAGACAGTTCCACGCTCCGCGAGGCCTGTGTCATGACTTCCATAAAGAGAACCCAGATTTCTTTCTTCCGCAGCTCTGCATTCCCTTGCCTTTGATTCCCCTCCTCTGCTTTCTCCCCTGGCAGGCCTTTCCCCTCTCCTACATCAGCCCCTCCATGGGCAGATGTGCTTCTTTTTCCATTTGCTAGACCCCCACCCCCACCAATCTCCCAAATTACTCCTCTTTGAAGTCTCTGTTACCGATACAATCACTTTTGTTTCCCTTCCATCCCCTCTCGCACCACTCCAGCGTCCTCTCTCCCTAACCCCATTAGCTACATCTGCTGCCCTACTATTCAGCCCATGTTACATCGTAATGCGCTGGGCATAACTTCAGTTTGTCTGCTAAGTACTCAATCAGGCGATCTTCTGGTCTGCAGGAAAGGGGGCAACAAGGAGTGAGCGGGCTCAAAAGTCTCTCAATGATTTCCACTCTGCCCAATTAGTCCAACTCAAGTGGGAAATTGACTCCTAATGATCATGAAAGCAATGGGTTTTAGTTAAGTATATAAATCCCACAAACTTGCTTCCCCTTGCCTGTGGTAGAGATGTATCCTTCATATGGTGGTCAGATGGATCCGAGAATGTGGAGGTGGATGGATGAAGGGAGGATATAAAATAATTGCAATATCTGTTAGTTGAATGAGTTTCTTCCCCTGGGATCCCTGGGTGGATCTTTAAGGGATGGATGAACCACCAGAAACCGCGTGTAACATTTTGTACACGGCTGTATCAGATTCTAAAGGTTATATGACTCTTAGAAAGGTGAAGAGCCCTGCTGTAAATAAAGGCACCTAGTCTGTCCTGTCTGTGGTCTAAACCTCCTCACCCTCCACCCCCCAACACATACCCGCCCCCCCCCCACCCCCAGCATATTTTAGCATTCTACAGGCTTTGAGCAGTGCATAACGTAGACGCAGAGTTCTAAAAGAAAAACTTACCTTCTTTCAAAGGGAGAGAAAAAAATATGTTTAAACCTCCTACCAGGTTATACAATTCACGTTAGGGGAAAAAAAATTATTTTAGTTTTACTACAATTCAAAGACAGGCCTTTTTTTTTTATTTTAAACAATGGGTATAATCACACATGTGAACATAAGAATTAGTTTTATGCAGTTCCATAGAAAACCAAAATCTTGAGGAACACTTTCCAAACAACCAGAGAAAAATAAACCATTCCTTATGTCAGTCTTGTTAGAGAGGGATTAAGAAACTGGCAATTATTTTGGCGACCTTAATTGTTGCTCGGCAGGAAAATATGTAATTAGAGCTCATTCCCAGGCCTGCACACCTGCAGCACATCCTGCAGTATAATGTCAGCTTTCCGTGCTCGCTGGTGCCAGGTTCTAGCACAACCAGTCACGGTGACGCTCTGAGAACATTGCGGACTCATGTAATGTGGCTTCTGTGTACGAAAGAAGCAGGCATTTACACGGCCACACAATGGAGGGCATGACTGCAACACTGGTTTCATTATTTTCTGACGCCTACCTTCAGCACTGCCCCGGTTGACTCCGTTTGAGGTTTTATTGTTACGGTATAATGGTCCTGTACATTTTTGAAATTCCTTATTATTCAGCTTATTAATACAGTGCTGCCTTGATTATCAGGCTGCAGTTGCGCTCGCAAAGTCAGAAGCCGAGTAAATTCTTGGTATAATGAGAACACTTGGTTGACATTTTTTACATCGGGAGATGAGCTGTGGGAGTTCACTATGTGGCTGTGTTTCGGAATCCACGGTCTTCTCCTTGTGCACTGTGGCGTGTTCGCCTTGCGTAGGGAGAGCACTTAAAATATGGTCTCACTCATTCGACCACATTCCCGGGTATGGAAGCATTCCCTCGTGGCTCTCATGAGCTCTTACCTTCTTTTTCTTTTTCTTGGCCTCGAACGACAAAAAGAAAGCAACTCGGGTGTTGGAAAAAGTAGTTATCATAAAGCGAGAATATGCAGGAGGCCTGCTTTGCAGAAATGTTGCGTGATCTGGCATGCTGATGGTTAACAGACTTCCCCCCTCAGGGAGATGCACTGTATTTTGCTATCTGACATGTTGTCATATATAAAGAAATCAATTGGTAATTAAATGATGCACCTTGTGAAGATGACAAAAGGCATTTGGTTGCAAAAAGAGAACTGGGTTTTGAGGGGTTTGTAATGAAGGCCTAATGACTATTCATAAGAGATTTTCAGTCCGTTGATCCACTTGACTGGAAAGTTCTGCCCTGGAGAGTTCGTGCTGTCAGTTTCTCTCACCTCAGAAAGCCGCCGCAATCGACGGTGTAGAGGATGAGCGAGAAATTATCTAGTTGTTGCTCTAGGCTTGTCTTAGGTCTCACGCAGAAGGCGCATCTGGCTTCCTGGAGGTGCAACCTCAGGACATAAACTTTGACGAATTTTTAAACTATAAATATGTACGAGTGACACTGAATAAGTTACCTTTTATTCATATTTCCTTTATTTTAGAATGCATGCGAGTCCTGTGCTGGGGCTGCCATGTTGGCCTGACTTCCCCGTTTGCTTACCTGTTCCCTGAAGTTGTCCAGGACCAACTGATAACTGCCCCTTTCGGTGAAGGAAGCAGTCAGACCTTTGAGGCGAATGCACCAAAGTTGCCTGGCAGCAAAGTCAGCTGTAAAGAAGTGAATGCATTGCTGTGGAGTAGACATTGCTTGGCAGTGTTGGCTAAAGGCAGAGACCAGACCCTGAAGAAAGCCACCATGCTCTGTCAAGTGGAGGGGCAGCGAAAGAGAGCCAGGCCCTCAGGGAGATGGACTGCCGCAGTGGCTGCCACCGTGGACTCAGGCATAGGGACAGTTGTGACGATGGCGCAGGGCTGGGCAGCAGTGTTTTGTTCTGTTGTGCATAGGGACACTATGGGTCGTCGGAATGGACTTGTTTTTAGGTGACTAAAAACAAGTATGTGTATACACATTTGCGTGTATGAGTTTACCAAAAATTCACGGCCACAGAGTCAATTCCGACTCATCCCCACCCTCTAGGACAAGGTAGACCTGCCCTGTGGATTTCCAGAATTTCCAAGACTAGAATTCTTTACAGGACTAGAAAGCGTCATCTTTCTCATAGATGATGTCAGTAGATACAAAACTGCTCCCACTTAACAGAAGAGCTGTGGAGCATTGTTCCTCCGGTGTCTGTCTCCAGGGGGACAAAAGAAGAGGAAAACATGCATTCAAAAGATACTAGTTACTGTCAACCCTGGGCCAGGCACAGTACTAGCCTGAAAGGGTTTCAAAGGTAGAGGAAAGAAAGCCCCACCCCCTCAGTTTATTTGGAAAAGACAATCCAGACACCAAGGACAGTATAACACAGACAGATCGGTGGCGGATTTGTATAACAACAGAGTCTTGATCAAATTCTGGGAGTGGGTTTCCTAAGAACTACGGGATAAAAACGGCCTCTGCGTGTTACGCGGTTCATGAGCAAATATCAATGCCAAGGTGCATTGGAGGAATCAGATTGCATCTGTGCTGGAGTCTAGAATCCCAACAGAATGGCCATGGCCAGCGATTTCTGTACATATTTACTCTTGGAAAGTGATCCTCCATGTTATCTTATCCAGCTGCTCACCTAATCGAAGGTAAACACATTTATCACCTCATTAAGGCTTGTTTTATAGCCCCTTGAAAGTGGTGTTAGAGGTGGAAATACTTGTCAGAGTCCTTGTGCGGAACATCTGTGAGGGGTACAGTATGTAAAACCGCAGAGACTTGAATCTCTCCATATAGAAATAATTTAATTTATAATAGACATCCACGATGGTGTCAATGTTGACTCTTACTTGTGGTACGACAGAGTTTTGCTACGGTGTTTGCTGGGGCTGTCAAGGTGCACTGAATGAATGGACAGATGCCAAAAGAACAATTATGCTTATTAATGTGCATTGATTGTTTAGGTTATAAAACAAATTTTAAAATACGTTAGTATTTAAACCCCTTTAACGCTGAGCTCATGATTGCTTGTAATGGAGTGTCCAGTAAAGAGCATTCTATCATACCTGGAAAGCCCATTGATGTGATCTAATTAAGAGACTTTGATGTCAGTGGCTATAATTATGGAAGTGAATAGTTGCCTCTCTAAATAACAACATGGTGGATTAAAAAAATATAAAGATGATGACTGGATTATTTAATATTTGTAGCAAAGGCAACCCACCTAAATAGAGAGATTAATTCCACATCAGTGCCATGTTAAAAGGGAGAGAGGATGCCAAGACTTCCATTAATTTGGGGTATGAGTGCCTGAAATTTCCTCGAAACATTTATGCCAAAGAACACCAAGACCATGTCAAGCAGTGCTCCCTAAGGATAGAGAGGTAAGGCCATCATGATTTATTTTTACTGCTCAGTATCTCACAGTCAAATTGGGTATGGCAAGTCCCACCAGATGCTAACTCTTGCCGCCATTCACGGAACTTGAAGGCTGCGTAAACATGTGGTACATCCATCGACTCCATTACCCCTTTCTCTCAAGTCCTTCCCTGAGCGGTCACTCTTCCCTGTCCTCCGCCATGCGGCCATGCATCCATTCAGTCAAGACGGGTGCAACCCGAAACCACAGCCTGTCACCTATGCATCATTGTGTCTCATACATTCAGATCAGGTAGCTCCGTTGACACCCTCCCCCACAACACCCCCCCAAAAAGCTTCAATGCATATTTAATACTCAGATGCCTGGCCAATGTGAAAGGAAGTAGCTGACATCTTTCTTCTTTCTCTGCTTGATTTTGGCTATAACTTTTTCAAAGGAGCCCTGGTAACTGCCAGGTTGACGATTCAAACGCACCAGTCTCGGAACCCTTCTAGCAGCACAGTTCTATTCTGTCCCTGAGGGTCCCTATGGGTCAGAAGCGACTCTACAACCATGGGCTTTTATTGCTTTTGAAACACGCATCCTCTCTTCCCTGAGGGGAGCACATTGCTTCCTTCTCAGACGGTCTTAGACTTTCCATGCTTGTGAACATGAACATCAGCTGGACGGTCTCAGGAGGGTTTGTGTACTTCACCCTGGTTTTCTTCAAGGCCTTTGAGTCCTGTGCCTTAAGTACCCCTGTGCTTGCATGTCTCCCTTACCTTTGGGAGGTTACCTTTGAACATAGGGCTTTTCCCCAGACTGTGCACCATGGCAGCTGCACCCCATTGGGCTTTTCATCCCAAACACAGAGGTAGAGAGCACTGATGGAAGAGTACCAAATAATGTATACATTAAAAATCACACACACACACACAATTTATTGAATCCCCATATTCTGTTTTCATGCTGCTCTTGGAGAAACTGTGCTAATACAATACTCCGGCAAACCTATCTTGCCCCTGGTAGGCCCTATTCAAACTAATGGGGCCTGACAGTTCTTCAGTTAAAAATTATACATGAGGGTCACTTTCCCTTAAATTATCGATTGTATGCCAGCTGTTCACAACTGCAGCGCTACCCTTTCCTTGCACTGTGAGAATGGCCTAATTTTCTCCTCATATCCACAGCCACTATCCTCATGGATGGCACAGAAGTTAGCACACCTTCCTGGAAATCACTAGACTTGCATTTTCCATTTTCTTTCTTTCTTTCTTCCCCAAGAAAACTGTTTAGATGGTTCTTCCTACCTCTTTCACGCCACAGCACTTGAGTTATATCATCATTTTTCATTTGCTGCCCAACTTTATTCTATTTATATGTTCCTAAATGACGCAGCCTTAAGTGCCCATGAGTGGCACTTCCGTGCTCTGAGCGCTATCAAAGCCAACCTCAGACAGATAAAACTCCTGTTTTGTTTTGCTTTGCTTTATTCTGCTTTGTTTTGTTTTTACTGGGGAAGGGAGGAAGAGCCGTGACCAAGCACCTTCTTTTGTTTCCTAGGGCTAGTAAAACTACAACCATTTAAAAGAACCACACTCTCCCAAGGCCTGTGTCTGAATCAAGCTTCCCTTCCTCCTTACAACAGAAGAGTTATTTTGGGGGGTGGGGGGTTGGCATTGAAAAAGAGGTTTTCCCCACCCCCACTTCTTCCCAGAATACTTCTGAGTAAAGTATTTTTCCCAAAGTGACTGGAGTTCTTTGACCCACGAGCACCTGGGTTTTTAAAAAGCCTGTTCCCTCCAGACAGAGTAAAGGATGGCAGAAAAGTGGATACAGTGGGAAAGTTATTTGCTAAGTGAGATTTTCTTGCCTTGTTGGTAAAAGTGGGGAAGTGGGGTGGATGGGTTTCCTTGAGTTATGCAATAAATGTGACAGTCCGAATGATTTCTGCAAGCTGGTAGAAATGTATATTCAGGGCGTGTGTGTGATAAGAGTGACCTGTGCTTTCTGAATTTTTTGGCTATTAAGTGACGGGCAGATTATAACTAGTTGCTGTAGAAACGTGATCATCTGGAGGTTTGTCGAGAATGCACCATTATTAGTGGAACCTTGGTGGATAAGCTACCACCAAGTGCAGTCTTGGACAAGGTCACATACCGGTGAAAGCGATAGGTCTTTCCCCCTTTCCACTGTGTAACCGCCCAGGGTCTGGGGAGCATGAATATGCAACGGTCCTGTTTTTCTTTCAGAAGGACTTGTAAACTCTTTAAACAGAGGCACACAGTTTGCAATTGTTGCGGTACTGAGTGGGTGTATAGAAGGCAGGGCTGCAGCCTCGCCCAGTGGCAGCTAGAATAAAACTGACCATGATGCAATGGGCCTGGCATGTGGACCACTCTGTGGGATGGATAAATGGCGTGGCTCTCACACGTCCCTCCGGTGGTGGTAGGCCCTGTAATAGCTAGCGGAGGAAGGGTGGTGAAAATTGATATGCACTATAACTACATGTATAAAACTTAACACTGGGGCCATTGCACAGGTGGGGGGTTCCTGTTTATTGATTTTTATGACTTTGTTAGAACATACACTGAATGCTTTTATACTCCAGGAGCTCTGGGAGGGCTCACCTTAGGTAATAAACCTTTCCATACTTTGCAATCACTCACAATTTACATGGGGACTCACATTATCCAGCACAAAGCTCGGTGTCCTCCTTCGACTTGGTTTTAGAAGTACTATAAAGAGATAAAAATAAAACGGCCAAGAAAATAACCAGAGTACTTACTTTGAATTTTTTAAAAACCTGTCCACTCCTGCTATGAAAATGGCCCCTAATTCTAATTACTCATATTTCCAAGAAAAATTAGTCACACAAACTTATGTTATGTGTTGTCTCAGAGGTTGAAAGCAAATTACGTTTCCAATAAGACAGTACATCAAACAAAGTAGCATGTTCTTGATGCCGATGACTGTTTTTAGAATTATGGTTGGACATTTTTGGCAGACAGATTGTCTTTTGCTCTATCAAAATGACAGTTTCTTTTGTAACTGCTACATTCATAATTAGAAGGAGAGAAGCAATCTGCCCAATTTAATATACTAAAAGAAGTTTAGAGGCTCTGCTAGTAATTTCATTATTTTCAAATTTGAATTGATTGTCTTAAAATAATACAGCTAAGAAGTATCATGGTAGGATTGTGAAGAAATGTATATATATATTCCTTCTTTTTAAAAATAAAACTCTCTTAGCAGCACATTTCAGATGAGAGGCACATTTCCCTTTGGGGCAGGTACCTTCTTCTGAAATTCAGAGCAGGAATGTGAGTATTTGTCCTTGGAAGAGAGCTGAGAGAAGTTGTCGGGGAAAACTCTGGGAACAAGGTCACTTTCAACAAAAAAGTTCTCCAAGTTTCCCATGCAGATGAGCCTGGCTGGGCTTAATTAAAGTCAATGGATGACCAAATAAAGGGAAATTTAAAAAGGAGGTGGGGTGGGGGGAAGAGAGAGGAAAGAAAATGAAAGAAAAAAAGAACCCCCCACCCCCACTTGAATCTCTTGGCCTTCTCGCACATTCCGTACCTTAGCCGTGACGGCTGTTCAAGTTTTTGAAATGTATCAAGAACAATATTCTTGAAATCCCTGAACAGCACTGATGGGTCCCTGACCCAGTACCATTCTTCCCCTCTCCATGGTCTCTAACCTACGTCAGTTAGGTGGCCCTCCCCATCCTAGCACAAACAAAAACAAACCCAGAGTCAGTTCGGGATGAAATCATCATAACATAGCGACCTTGCCCGCCATGTGACGCTTGGTTTCAGCAGCCCTCTTTTTCTGCCGGCCTGGCCAAGCTGAACATTTCCTGTTGGCTCGGAGGGTAGCATTTCTTCGCATTTTCTTCAGGATCTCGCTTTGCAGGACCCAGTGTGACCCAGACCTATGATATGCGTGGGGTCAGAAGTTTGGGACAGCCTGTTTCTCTCTATGGGGCTATGAAGCCTCTACTCATTTTTAACAGTGCAGACAGGGCAAGATTTCTTTCTACCTTTCCTGTCTACTCTGTTTTTTGGTTGTTTTTTTTGGTCACTCTCAGCTCTAAAGGAAGCACACTCTCTTTCACTGTGTTTTCACTTTGTTCCTTAGTTGATTTTAATCTTTACGTGAGCCATCAAATCTGAATGGGACATGGATGTTTCTTCTCTCTCTCTCTCTCTGTTTTAAAGCTCCCTCTGTGAGTTTCTTAGGTGTTTTTCTCTCCCACAGGAAATTACAACACGAAGTACCTTCTACGTTTTTGGCATGCTCATAAGACATGCCAAAAAGCGTTTTTTTGACCCTAAAAATGCCCTGCTTCTAAGCTGTGGTCAAAATCTACAGGGGCTTCCTTCCAACCCCACGCTCTTCACATGTGTGTCATTACCGACCTGCCAGTGCGAAGGCACATTTCCCCACAGTGGTTCTGAAATCTGATGTGAGGCTAAGAGGCCATGGGCTCTGAGGGCCGATTATACTTAACATTTCAAAATCTCTCCTAGCATTTTAGTCGCTCCACGAATCCTTTTCTGTAGTGGGATGTCGTAAAGAAATGACATCTCTGTTCCATTCTCATTCACAGAAGCCTAATTAGTTATATATAAAAAATGTGCACACACATATATATACATGTGTATATGATAAGAAACCAGAGATTCAAGCATACTCTATTTTAACATAGCTTTCTCTAATTTCTCGAATAGTGACCTCATGCTTAAGAATAGGGCTCACCTAGGCCACAGGGTTATAGTAGTCTTTGTATATATTGGTATTTATATGTGTCCATGCAGCTGTGTGTTGCTTAAGGCCCAGGCTGACATATTTTCCACGTGTCCATTTATTTCAGACAGCAGGCAAGCAGAAATCGCACCTCCTCGCTCGCTCTGGTTCCACATCATTCAAAAAATATTGTAGGATTCCCATCCTAAATTAAATACATCCGAGGTTACACCTTTAATCAATTCTTTATTCTTAGTATCTCGAAATTCTGCAGTCTTCTTCCTTTGTCTCAAAAAGGGAAACTGCTGAAAGCCTCTCCACCTGGATGTTTAAATTATTTAAGTTGCAGGAACCAGACCTTTTCCCTCCTGAGTAGTTGTGGGTTTTAAAGGCTAAAATTGCTTCATCATGCCAAAGTGAAAGTATGCATAAATTATTTAGTTAAACCTGAGAAAATACAGACTTTTCCCAGTGATCTTTCAAGGGCTGCCTACTTAAATTTCAGAAGAATGGGCAGGATTTTTCCCCCTTCTTCTTTCTCTTAGAAAATATGAGTAGCCGCTGTGTCTTCTATCAGTTAAAATGTGAACAAAATTACAAGATGATGTTTTTTAAGTCCAAGCCTCATCATACCCAGTATGTCTAGATCACGCACCCTGGGGGAGGAATCAGAACCAGGGAGACTCCTGCAGCTGGCAGGCACTGCAAACCCCCACGGAGTGTATTCTTAGGACAATCAGGTAACTGGCTACAGGCCTCTCTCCCTGATGCTCGTGAGCAGTTCCAATTCAATGTCTTTCCACCCAGAGTTGATAGTTTAGTATAGAAATCCAGAATATAGTAATATTAAGATAAAACTTAGTTGACATATTTTATTTGCGCCCCCCCCCTCCTTTTTAACTCTATTCAATAAAGATGCCTAGAAAGGTTGAAGTCGTGTGTGTGTGTGTGTGTGTGTGTGTGTGTGTGTGTTACACACAAAGGGTTGCCATCAAGTTGATGATGACTGATGACAACCCCATGTGTGCCCCAGTTCTCACTGGCTCAATTATGGACAGAGATCACCAGGCCTTTCTTCTGAGGCGCTTGTGAGTGGGCTTTAACTTCCGACCTTGGGTTCACAGTATAGTGCTTTAACCACATGCACCATGCAGGGGCTCTCTCTACAGATATCAGACTGATTATATTAAAAACTCAGTGAAAACAGGACAGGAAGAGGGACAATAGAAGGACAATTCCAAGTTTCTATAAAGTAAGGGACCCAGTTTCCCTACATATGCCAGAGTCTATGACGTTACTTATCTGTTCTCTAAGTTTGTCTTAGTGGCTTAATGGCGTCTCTAAATTTCTCATGGCTGAAGGAATGACAATATAGTTGGCACATTAGTGTTAAGACAAACAAGTATCCAATTTTTAATTGGATACTTAACCTCAAATCATAAGTAAAGTATTAATTGGGACAATTTTTTAAAAGTCAACACAAAGAGTACTTACATGAGTTATTTAGCACACAGCTGTCTGTTTACTTGTGGGATCCATTTGCATTTTATGTTCGAATAAATTGGGAGATGAGGGTGAATCTCATGGAAGATCAGCCTATCATTTCGGTAACTTATCTATGAGAAAACACTTTTTAAAACCCTTCCAGTAAGATTACACCTATTCCATCCCCAAACGATGGACATAACTCACCCCATTAATACATGTTTACCATATTGCAGATCAAGTATTCTTCCTTATCCTTAACTTGCTCTTGCTACGGCTTTCATTCCTCCTCCCCACACACCCCCAGCCCCCACCTCCACAGGGTTGTAGCCGCTGAATCAGAAAAGCAAGGGTGCTATGCTTGTTCTACCTTAGGGTGCTTAAGTAGTTGGGACTTCAGCTTAAACACTGTTGTGTGCTAACTTTGGACCCGGAGGTGATGAAAAGAACACTGACAGCAACTGGAGTCACATGGGATCTGGAGTCAGGAACCAGATCCGGATTTTGAGGGTTCCGTTTCCGGAATTTCATTTCACCCAGCTATAAAATCAAGATAATCATAATACCCCACCCCTTCCAAAGGGTTTTTATGGGGATCAAATAAAAAGATAGATCTCGGAAAGGGCTCTGCTCTCGGTCGATTAATTAATAAATTCCAGCTATGACTACCTAATCAAACTCTTCTCCTAGACTTTGGGGAGGAAAGATTTTTAGGACACGCATGAGATTCTGGAAACAGGTATTATTGAAAGCCAACAGGGGCTGAGAATACATTTTGTTCTATTCTGCGTACGTTTTTCCAGGGGGAGAGAAATGCTCCACTCTGGGACCTTTTCTCTGGCCGGGATGTGGGGCGGGGGCGGAGAGCCCTGAATGGTTGGTGTGAGCGCTGGGCTGAGAGAGAAGCACCAGGAGGGACACTTGGCAGTCAGGTGACTGTTCCTGCTGCAGCAGGTTCTTCCATCCCCGCGCTGCCCAGGGTGAGAGGCCCCTCTAGTAGACAGTCTGGCACAGGGAGCAGAAGTCCCCGTGTCCTCCGATTGCGAAATCTGCTGGTTTGTGTGCCCATACAGTACAGGAGCTTACGCCCTGGCCACCGTGCCGACCACAGTGCGAGGGCAAAAGCTAAGACCAAGGGAATTTTTTTTTTAATCCAAGAAGGAGAATTTATTAGAGGCCCTTTGAAGAAGTGTATTAGATCATCCCACCAAGTACATTGATCCACATAGACGGCATCAACTAAGGTATTTTGGGTAATAATTTAAAAACAAAAACCCCAACCCACAGTAGAGTGAAGAATTTACAACTGTTCCCCAGCGGTGTCAGCAGTCACCAGTGACAGAAGTAATTAGGACTGGCCCAAAACAGAAGAGAACGAGAGCGTTCAGATTTGTCCAATGCCCACTGTGGTTGCTGGAGGTGAATGGAAAGAGGCCAAAAAGGGACCTTTGGATGTTTTTAAAAGCTTCAAAAGCCCAGGACTTATCACTGACCTGTCTGAGGATGATAGGAGCTGGAATCATTGCTCACAGCCACTCAGAGGTGGTACTTACATTGTTGTTTCCTTTCTCTTACACTGCTGCAAGAGAGAGGAAATGCCTAGGCAAATAAACTCTGTTAAAATAACTTTACAGTTCTGACACCGTTTGAAAAAAGCAAAGGAAATTCAGAGTCACCGCTCACACTGGATCCCCAACTAATTCCACTGTGGGAAATAAAGTGCTTAAAAACAATGACGACAATAATGGCAAAAACCATGGAACGAACTTGGAATCAACTGTTTTAAAAGGCAGTCCACTTAAATCCCGAATCTCCGACTTCTCCGTCTTTGAAGGATCATCAAGGCATGGCAATGTATATGCGCACCATAAATCAGCTCTCCATTAGGAGAAAATATGGGACTGAATATGGGTTGCAAAATATATGTCTCCAATCCTGTTATTATTTTTTAAGCTCTTGTGATCCTAACTCACAATAGTGACTTCTCTGGGGCCAATAAGCTCCCTTGAAATATACTTTAAGGAATAACAATGACTTTCTAGAATTTAGGTAAGATGCTAAGTGTCCCCTGCTAATGGTACTATTGCATCTGGCTACCCACCCCCCACCCCCCCAGAGTCGTCACTGCTACAGAAATAATAAATCTAATAGCGAGGTGATACATCATTTTTATTAAACTTATAATATGCTGCACAAATAGTGTTTACATAGAAGAGTATAAAGTTAATTCCCTCCTGGGAAGCATTTCTGAAAAATATAAATTGTATTTTGAGAGCTAATCAATTTGTTTGTTTGTTTGTTTTCTCTCTCTCTCTGGGCATTTTAAGTGAAGCCTCCAAAGATCAGAAAGCAAATGTCAGTTGTGCGGTTGTAAAAGCAACTCTTAATTTTCTCTCAATGAAGCAGCAGCCCGTCAGCCTGTACATTTTACCTCTATGACTATGGGCCGCTGCGCCATAAATTCAAAACAGTATGCAGGTTGGTGGAAATTGAGGTCCAGGCAGCAAGGCATGTCCATAAACTTTTTTCAGGTTATTGGAACAGAACGAATCAAAAGCAGTTCCTGGTTGTATGATATTCTCTTTTGATAGAGCAGCCTGCTTGTTGTTAGCCATCCAAGTGCAGAGGTTAGTCAGAGCAGAATGTAATTTCTAGCAATCTGACAGACCTGCGGATTGAAGCGGCAGGTTTTCCCTTCCGATTTCAGGGAATTGCTTCTTACTGTGACAAATGATTAGCTGTTATCTCTGACTGAATTTGATTTCTACAAGCAGCTGAGTCAGGTAACTTTGCGGCATTTGAGGGGGTTTTTACAGGAAATGAAATCGGCTCCCTAGTCATATGTGGACCAAATGAAATCTTCCCTGTCAGGGCAAAATTGTGCTTTTGGTTAATTGGAGGCAGATTTAGCAAGGGGGTGGGGATGGAGGGTGCAGGGTGGATGTATGTGTGAGGTGAGTGTGCAAATGGGGGGTGGGGAAATGGATGCATAAGGTGAGTGTGCGATGGTGTGGGCAGAGACACCCAGGTGTATACATTTACACGCACGAAGGATAATTTCATGGTTGAGTTCCGAACTTTGAAAACTCGATGCTCAAATAATTTAGAACCAGGTTGGAGTTTTCCATGCCAATGTCAGTATCAGAATGGCAAGGCATTCAAATAAGAACACCTTGCTCTCAAGAGAGATCTGGAGATTGTAATTTTAATCAAAATATAGATGGTCACAGAGCATAGTTAGAAGGTGGGGGGGGGGGAGTGCATCACAGGACAGCTGCTTTCAAAGCCAGGGGTTTAGGGAAGATCAGCTCCCCCGTGGCTCCCAGTCAGGTGTGTGTGTGTGAGTATAGCCGAAGAGTAAGACATTCTAGCAAACTTCCACTGGATGAGAAGCCACATAACATTTTTTGGTCAGGGGAACTTTTACTTGGGATTCTTGTTCTTCTTCTTATTTTACTGGAACCCTGACAGTGTCTGCCCAGTGATGATGGCAGGGTGGCCCTTCTTTTTAAGGGAAATTTGAAATTTGAGTTTGCTCAGGAAATTTTGAGTTTCAGTGGTTCTCCTATAGTTCTTAAGAAATTTGAGTCTTTCCAAACAGCACCATTGCAGAGGGCGGGAGGAAGGGCACCATCGGATACTGTTTTATAGTTTATAAGCCTACAATGGAAACTGCACGAGGGGGCTTCAGATCATTTGCGGGGAAAATGCCCGGATCTTTTCATTCCATTTTCTCCCATGCACTAGTCGAAGCCACCTTGCATGTAGTTCATGTTGCAACAGCACCTTTAGACTCGCTGTTAATAATACTTCGGGTTTTGTGATGAGCAGAGTAAACTTCATTCAGAAACCCCAGAATGACTAGATGTTACGAGTAGATCTGTGGTAGTTAACCAAGAGGGAAAAGTTACACGTAAGTTCTGTGCCTCCTGTGCCCACTGTTAGCATAGTCCTCAGTACAGAGTAACATCTTCGAACATGTTATCACGCACACATCAGAACTTTCTGTCCACATAGCACCGCCCTCATCAGTCATGCTGTTCTTGTTGTTAGATGCCATAGAACCTTCCGACTGACAGCAACCCGGGTCCAACAGGACAAAATGCTGCCTGGTCCCACACCTTCCCCACAATTGCTGCTGTGTCTGAGCCCACAGTGGTAACCACTGTGCGAATCACCTCTTTGATGGGCTTTGAGTACTATTTTTGCGCAACTCCCAATTTGCATGCCCTACAATAGGAGATCGCTATGGACGCCTATCTCTCCTTACCCAGAGAATGTTTGCTTTTAAAATATCAACTCTACTGTCCCCCAAGCGGTTTCTGCTCTTTAGGGAGTGGTGTCAACTGTTCATTCCACAGGTTGCCCCTTTTTCTACCTTCCTCGCAGCACGAAATGCAGGAGGGGGCGCAGGGTGGCCCACACCTCTGGTTAGTATTAATCACACAGATGTCAGGTAATCACCTAAGTGCACTCAGACATACTAATAGAATGATTTACAGACCAGGCCTTTGTGTTTTTCTAAATCTCGTTTTAATTTATTTAAAGTGACAGGGAAGCTAGATTCCCAGCTAATGAGTCTATGCATAGAAATGGTTTCTTTTTGTGCCTTTGTGTGGGTGAAAAGTTTCTGACTCTGAAACCCAAGGGTGAGCCAGTGGAAACCCAATGGAAGCGAAACACAGCAGAGATAAAGAAGAAAGGGCCGATGGAGACAGGGATTTCATAGAAGATGAGGAGGAAGGGCCGATGGAGACAGGGATTTCATAGAAGATGAGGAGGAAGGGCCGATGGAGACAGGGAAGCTCATCTGACCGGAGAACTGTCCTGGGCCCAAACAGCTCTCGGTGAATCCAGCAACTGCCCTGGGCAGACAGTTGGGCGCTTTTGTGACTGTACAGACTCGATGGGTCACCCAAACTGTCCGTCAAAATCATTCAGTAAACAATTGGTCCTTCGTGGCCACTGCAGAGCGCTAAGGCCCTGCCGTACGAATATTAAATATAGCACAAACTGCTTGGCTTGGCTTCACCTTAGTTATCCTAACAGATTGTTTGTTTTGATGACAGTGCCGTTGGCGTGCCAGATGATAAGGAAATGGCTTTGGATTAGTTAGGACCTATAATATAGAAACTAAATAAGATGATAGACTTACAAGGATATACATTTCCTGTAAAAAAATGAATTCCCTTATCAGCGTTTACTTGAAAGGAATATGTCTTATTAGAGAAGGAGAATGCCCTGAGGAATGTGGGAAAGATTAAAGGGTTTTGTCAGTAGGTTAGGTTGGGACCAGGTTTCCTGTGTAGCCAGCCCTCCTGGCCCCACGTCCATGTTTTGCTTCTCCTCCTCTCTCTCTCTCTGTAAGGGAAGAGTCAGCCCTTCTAGCTGCCTGGCGGTGTCAGATTAAATCCCGAGATGGCGACAGGAACAAGGCTGGAAGGAAAACAAAAGACAGGGGGGTGAGAGTTATCAGGTTGGCGACGGAACTGCAGGCTTGTCGGACTCCAATTTACAGAAATCCAAACAGATTTTAGTTGACACGATCTGCAATCATTACCGCCGGAGCAGAGCTAATTAAGAAATTAGCTTTCCTGATTGCCTGTTCTCACAGTGATGAGTAGTTGAATAATGTTGTATGGCTGAAATGTTCTAAAACCAGACAGTTTAACAAGTGTTTAGACTTTTGTGGTGATGCCGTATTTACTTTATCTATAATATCGCTGCTGCATCACTATGTGTTTCCTCTCCCAGGCACCCCTGGATTTTTTTTTTTTTTTGCTTTTTGCTTGGTTCACCCCTCCCTCCCTCTTGGCATTAAAATGGGGGCCCTCCCTCACTTCAGCAGCACAATGGAGAGAATTATCTTACAAATTGTGTGCTGTGTGGTGGGGGGGTGGGGGAGAAGTTCATAGAAACTTGCAGCACACTCAAAACCATACTTTCTACCTAGAGAAGGGTGTGTGTGTTTTCATAAGAAAGGATAAGGTCCAAAGCACAGTGTAAAGTAGATATTTCTGGATATGATTAAAAGCTGAGTTTATTGGGAATAATACTAGAAGACTCTCAGTCAAGGAGAAGGTTCTGTAAAAGTTAGTTGGGGGTCACTGATGGCTGGAGTTTGGGGCCCAAAATATGGGGGAGGAGGATTTACCTAGCAGCAGCTTCATGTTTTCCACAAGTGCCCGGTATGAGGTTCAGCATTCGCACCTTCCTCACCAGTGACTAGACTCAAAGGAACGGATTATTTGGAGGGAAAAATGAAGTGGACTTTATTTCCTATTTCAACAAAGGAATTCATCAAAGGGAGATGCATGGGTGCTGTAAGCTATTGCCCTGCCCATGCAATGCTACAACCCATGAGTGCATCCAGACAGGTCTGTACAGAACATTAGAAAACACGGACAACGCTAAGACTTTCTGCCCAAAGGGAGAATAACGGCCCTCCCTATCAGAAAGAAGACTTTCTCCCAACTCCACTGCATCGTGGAGACTTAACAGAGGTTTCCAGGTGTCCTTGCCAAAACCACAACAGGAGGTAAGAAGGAGTATGGCCTGCTTCCAACGTGAACCGCAGCAAAGGACGTTGCATCAGCCAAGAGCCTATCCTTCAGAACGGCCACGTTGTAAGAGGTGAAGAGCGGTCCATGGAAATGTCCAATTTTCAAAGTTTTCTTCAAATCATGTCTACGCATGTGTAAATATCTGAAATACTATTTTTTCTTCATAAGGTCCAATCATACTTTCAAGTTACCATCACAGAGGCATTAGTCCAACAAAAATGTGCAACTTCCTTCTGGATATTTATTTTCCTAAAAACAGATGACTGAGAAAGAGTAGACGGATTAGAAAAACATCTTTGCTCCCATGGGCTTCTTTCTGTACATTTACCTGAGAAGATGTTACAGGGATGCAGCTAGACTATTACTTTCTAAGTAGATTCCAACTTAACACCAATTTACTCACTGCCGTATTTCTATATTAGAACTAACAGCTTCCATAGGGCCTCCACAAAGTGCCAGAAATATGATCTCATACATAGTAACAAATGTAAATGTGTTTTCTTTTACATGTTCTCTCTCTCTCTCTCTCTTTTCCTCTGCTCTCCCATTCCAGGACTCCTCCACACTCAGGCCCTAAAACCACTGAACCGCTTCAGAGACTCTCCAGGGACCCTTTCTGGGGTAGGGAGGGAACTTGCTTAAAAATGTACAAAACTGACGCCCACTATACTATAATATCAGCTGTCATTTTCATTGTACATTTCTTTTATGATTCTTATCTGAAACTAGAATTTGTATGCAACCCCCACCCAGGAATCAATACAACATAGTTTAATAGTCAAGTCCATCACATACCATTCTGATCCGAAAACGTATATGCCCAAAGCATCAAAAGCCACATGTCCTTCCCTAAAACATAGCCTAACTTAGACAGCTCTTCGGAACCTGACTTAGGTGAATCCCATCTTAGACTGGACGTTTTATAAACTGCATGTTGAAGTGCTTATGCTGACCCTGACTCGCTTTATGACCTTTAGCAAATCATTTCACCCCTGTTTTTAGCCTTTTCCTCACGAAAAATGAATTTGACTTCATGGCCACTGTCTGCTGAAGGACAGAATCACATGAACCGTCAAAAACAAGGCCAGCTCTCAAAACAGCTACCAACTGGGTCAGAGACACCTGTCTTTGCTCTAGTCAGACAGCGTTTCCGGAGCCAACTTCACCTGGCAAGCCGTCTACCTGTATCGAAGCCACTACCTTATGCCCGACTTCTAGCCCCAAAGCACAATAAGACAAGGACTTGGCCTTTTGAAGGTGCACTCAGGATTGGTGTCCGTGGAATTATGGTAGTCCGGCGCTTCATTAGGGGTGGGCCATGTAACTGAGGTGAAGGGAGCTCTTCTTGCTACCAGCTTGTCCCCTGGGTTGTTACATTTCGGTTTGTGTTGTGACAAGGACAATGGTAACACGCAAGAAGCCAGAAGGAAATGAGGAAGCATATTTTCGTGAATAGTGATCCTTGTCCTCCGTCTTCGAACTCTACTCAGACTTAAAAAGCCTGTTTCCTCTCTGGCCTGCTTCCTTCGAGGTGCAGGGCAGCAGTTCCCTTTTCAGATCCCCCTCCATTTGCAGTCGGAGGGGCTGTTGGTCTGGCCACAGTGGCTCCAGTCCAGGATAGCGCTGCTTCCTTACGTCTGGACCCAGCTTCTCTTCCAGCTGCTTTAAAACTTTTCTTCCCCGGGATTTCCAAGGGCTGGAAGCACTCCTACAACTGCCTTAACTAAAAACAAACAAACAGTCATGACAAACAACAGCACACCCCGAAGCCTGACGCAGGCAGTGCATCCAGGCAGGATAATTGGGATTGATGTGGTCTTTTAGGGGCACCACATCCTCATCTGTCCCTTTCCAGCCCCATTTCTCTTCTGCTCATGCGGTGCCCACCTGTGGATTGCTGGCATTGCCACTGCCTGCAAACAGGGAGACGTCCAAGTTTGAAATGAAGGCCTATCTCACCTGGTGGGACTCCACCAACCCTGTGAGGAGCTCCAGGTGGGGAGGAAGGACGGTAGGGATCCCTGGTGGTGTGATTGCTCCCTGTTTATGTGCTTCCTCCAACGATTCCCACGCCTCCTCTCCAGATTTTTGCATGCGTTTATAGCCCCCTAGTAATTACATCAGCAGCATGGTGTCTATTTTTATCTCTTCTGAATGTGTGCAACGTAAATGTCAAAAGCCACAACATCTCTTCTGAGCCTGAACCTTGTGCGCACCGCTTTTGAAAAGGGCGAGGCCGCATCCATGCGGTGTGGTGTTTTGAGGGAGGACAGAAGAGACAGAAAACCGCATCCCACCACTCGGCTCGACTGCATGGACGGTCCCGGCGCCACTTGTCATCTTGAACCCTCAGCTGCTGCTTCTGCAAAGTGGAGTACCACTGGCGACCTCACCTCACCGGGTGGAGCATCACACCACACCGAGAGCTCTGTGCCCGGGAAGACTCCTTCCCCCAGTCGGGGCCCTCCAAGTTCCTGAATTTTTCCTTTCTTGCTTAAATACCATGACCTTTGCCTGCCCTCCATTGTCCTTTGCCAAACCTGGACAACAGAGAAAGCATAAAATCTTACTAGGTCAGCACAGATACGGCAAATAATTCCAGGAACAGTCGCACCGTGATTACACACGAGACAAATACAGAACCCACCGCCACTCTCCTAGTCATCGTATCATGAAAACACCTTGAATTTTACTGGGTGCCAAGCTCTAGGCACTTGAAAATAGCTACCAAAATGAGATGGTTTAATTCACCTAATCTCCAGCACCACCCAATGAAAGAGGCACTGTCCTCACCCTTGAATAGGCGAGGCAGGTCAGACATCCCCTCAAGGTCACAAAGCCATTAGGGGGGGAGCTGGACTTCCCATGGCCTGCGCCCAGACCCGTGCGCTCACGTGGCTGTGCCAGGCTAGCTTCTAGGACAAGGTTGCTTCCTCTCTTTCTCCCTTTCGCTTTGGACATGGCCCATGAGGAGGCCAAACGGAGCCCGCAGAAGGGTTGTACAACGCTGGAACCCCGACTCAGCTCCAAGTTCAGGGTCACCATGCTTCGAGGGGGAAAACGTCCTCAGCAAGTTCAAGGGGCCTCGTGCCCAGGTGCATTTCTGATGGCTCATTCGTTTACCTTTGGGATAACGTAGAGCTGTGGATGGGGCTAGAACGTCAAGAGTTGGGAGCAAATGCGGCCTGTTTTCCTCAAAAGGATACTCGTGCGAAGAATGCACCAGAGGGAAGTCATGTAGGTGTGTCATAAGAGATGAGCCAGTCAGGGTGCGATGTAATAATGATGAGAAATACAACTTTCCTCTAGTTCCTAAATGTTTCCTCCTTACTCCCACTACCATGACTCGAATTCGACCTTGCAAGTCTGGCTAGACCAGAGGAGGTACACTGGTACAGATAGGAACTGAAAATACAGGGAATCCAGGACGGATGAGCCCTATAGGACCAGTGGTGTGAGTGGCAAAACAGGGAGGGTGGAGGGAGAGTGGGTAGGAAGGAGGGAACCGATGACAAGGAACTATATGTGACCTCCTCCCTGGGGGACAGACAACCGAAAGGTGGGTGAGGGGAGACGTCGGACAGGGCAAGATATGACAAAATAACAATTTATAAACTATCAAGGGCTCATGAGGGAGGGGGGAGAGGGGAGGGAGGGGAAAAATGAGGACCTAACGTCGGAGGTTTAAGTGGAGAGAAGATGTTTTGAGAATGAAGTACAAATGTGCTTTATACAATTGATGTGTGTATGGGTTGTGATAAGAGTTATATGAGCCCCTAATAAAATGTTTTAAAAAAATGAATGAACACACAAAAATAAAAAAATTCAACAAAAAAAAAGAATCGAAAATAAAAAAGGATGGATTTGGTGGCCATAGGCAAAAGCCAGTAACCAGAGAAAGAACATAAAGGTATGTTAGACATAAAAGAAATCATAATCGCGTTTACGGACAAGTGAATTTGTGTCACTTTTGTGATCCTTCGTTACCATGATTCCAGTCATTCCTCCTTCCTATCATCCCACAGGCAGCAGAAGCCACTGTTTGTGGGGTGAGGCTGGGCCTCAGCTGCCCATGAGGGAACTCCGTGTTAAACAGAAGGCAGGCCTGCAGACATTAGGATGAGACATTCAGAGTCACATGATAACTTGTAGATAGCAAAAGACTTCAACTGTTATCAAGCTTTAACATCGGTCTTCCGAAATTTACAGTTATTAAACTTAATCCT
>NW_022103900.1:33014571-33024571 GCF_000313985.2 Echinops telfairi
CAAAGCTGCAGCCACTCTGTGGCAGAGAGATGAGGCAGCAGTGCTGCCCTCGGGATGACAGCCTTGGAAATCTTGAGGGGCAGTTATACTCCATCCTCTACCGTCCCCATGAGTTGGAATCGGCTAGGCCACCGTGGTTATGTTTTGGTTGTGGTGGTTGGGGACAGGTATACAACTGTCTACACTGTTTAGGCTGGATACCAAAGTGATTTATAAAATGATTGAATGTTTTCCCCACCATCCTAAGTTAACAGAGGTGGATCTTAATCAAGCTCTCCCCGGTCAGTGTGTGGACTCCCGCGTCCAGGACGGCACCGCCATAAGAGACACCTATTGGGCCTTAAGCAGTTGTTCTGTCCTCAGGGGAGGTTTTTAACTCTGAAGGATTGGCCTGTATCTACCCTCAACCTCTAGCCTTCTGTTCCTTCTGTCCAGGGTTTCTGATAAGTGTTTGCAGACTACGTGGACTTCGGAATAATAACTTTTAGCAAGGCAAGAGTCTTACACATCGTAGTATCGTTTTGTGCAGTATTATTCTGCTCTGTAAGATAATGTGTTATCAATACTTCATCAGATAATTCTGGCCCCAAAGTGGATAAAAGTCAGAGTTGCTTTCTAACTGCTGCTCTTTGGAGGGCGTGGGGTATGGATCATCCAGCTGTCAGCCCCGAGATAATCTCAATGACTGAACCGAAGCCACCGGAGACGAGCGTGAAACCCTTAGGAAGGACTTCGTAAATTAGACCCCAAAGAATTAGAGAGTGAGGGACTTTAGGTCGATTTATCTACACCCAAAGCATGGTACCTTCATCTGGTGGAGGACTCTTCCTCACCACCTCAAGAAGTGAAATGTTACCTTTTTTTTTTTTTGAAAATGAATGCTGATGTGATTGTTTAATCAATGGGCATAGCCTTGAACGGGAGGTACAACGAAGAAGAAATGTAGTCTCTGGCTTTTCTTTTCAATGAAGGGGAGAAGACCATAGAAATAACTGAACCCTGCTGGAAGCCCTTTCGTGACTTCAGCTGGCCTCAGCAGGACCCTCTGACTGACTTTTGCCACAGTCAGGTCTTGGGCCACCAAGTGGTCAGGGTCAGCAAATACCACCACCTGAAAATGAAGAGAGCAAGGAGGGGGAGGTAGGCCTGGGAGGAAGTAGCCAGAGAGAGAGAGAGAGAGAGACAGAGAGAGAGAGGGAGAGAGAGAGAGTGTGTGTGTGTGTGTGTGTGAGTGAATGGGAGAGAAGGGGAGGTGGCTAGGGAACTAGCTTCAGAGCAAACCTGCTGGTACACGTGTTGTGTTGTCCAAACAGATGGTGGCAACTAGATTGTTCCAAATGCGGGTCCCCCTGCTCTTACCCTGCTCGTGCAAGCTTGTTGTTGGACTGTGTTTCACCTGCTGTTTGGGGGTCAGTGAAAGGGAAAGTCTGGATACAGAAAGGCTCGCCTATGGCCACATTATCGAACCCCCAATTATCATTACTTAAATGTCTTGAAGGTTGTCTGAGACATCATTTCACCCATTTTTTTCTTTTTCTTACCTCTGAATCGTGACATTAACCTCTCTCTAGTCCATTGGCTGTGGTGGTGATTTATTCCACCACTAAAATCTGCAGGGCACCTTTTTAAGGTGAGATTGGTACTGTTTTCGCCTGTTAGCTCAAAGCTTAAGCCACCCACCACAGCCCTTTCCTAAAGGTAGAAAATGTGAACAAGCTAGCCCCTATGCCACTAGAACTCAATTGGTCTAGCTCAAGATTGGGATAAAACCTTTTTATTTCATAGATGCTCTGTGATGATCAGAGTTTTAAAAAAGTATTATCAACAAGTGAAAAAACAAAAACAAGTGAAAAAAAATACCATCCCCTGCTTTTCAGTGCTGAGGTAGGATAACTGTATAAAATTCATTTTAAGCATTGGACAAATCATCTAAATTTATGCAGTCACCCTAAAAAGTCTCTATTCTCAGCCAGTATCCATTCAGAAGATTATAAATACAAAAGAATACAGCAACCTTCAATAAAAGTCTCAATTTTACTAGTATAAAAAATGTCAGATCCCTCCTAAGTAAATGGATGCAAAATTAAAAAAATTTTTTTAAAGTATCTTGAGTTTGACATATGCAAAGCAGTCTCTCTCTCTCTCTCTCTCTCTCAAGTTCCAGCCATGCTGATGGACACCCCAAACGTATATGCTGATAGCCCTTCAGCATGTAAGCATTTCAAAAAGTTTCAAGCTCCACCCTCCTAAGTTCCTTCACAAAAGAGAACACTCTTTGAGGTACCTTTAAACACATTTGCCCACTTTATTCTTTTGTGTCCTTCATGAGGAAAAAAATTAATAAAGTTGGAGGATCCTTTTGAATTTAGAAAATGTTGGCAATGTGGGAAAGAAAGACACTCAGCATTTCAAAGTTCTGGTGGGGAAGGGAAAAAAAGATTCTGAATAAAACAATTTTATGTGATTTTGCAGGTGGTTGGAGCTATCATTTTATATGTTCGTTTGTACCACTGCTCATTGGAATGTTCATATAATACTGACCTAATTATGCATAGAAAAAGATAAGCCATTTACTTGATTCATTTCTTCTTTTTAAATCAAGAAAGGAACAAAAAGGCTCCTATTTTCTGAAAGAAATTGTTCGCTTTTATTGCAGAAAGTAGCAGCTTGTGCCGAGCTAGAACTGTAACAATTTTATATTCCAAAGGTTTTGTGTGTATTCGGTTAGTTACAGTAATTATACCCAATAACTGACAGCCAAAATCACGTAGGAGAAAGCAAAGGCTGTTTTCTCACACAGGCCCTGCTGCAGAACATCTGCTGAGAGATTTGCATATTAATTAACCCATATTAACTCTAATTATTCTGGGAAATTATCAAATAAATTGAATTTTCTAATTTTAACCTTTCTTTTACTTGACGCGTGTCGAGGCTGAGAGGACGCACCAGGCCTACTCACCTGGGCAATGAGCAAAAGATCTTTTCTACCCCTTTTGCTCCTTTAGACCTGGGGCGGCCTGGGGAGCTTTTGTGTGCCTTGTGCTTTTTGGCTTCTGTGCTTGGTAGGGTCTCCGTGCATTTGCTGAGAGAGGGAACATGTGTGCCTGCAAGCACAGATGGTGGATTTATACAGGGGTGAGCAGAGGTGCTACCTCAGAACAGTTGAGCAAACCTTAAGTTGTTGGGTGTTTTTTTTTTTTTTTTCTTTTCCTTACTCCCAGCCTGTTGTTTAGGCCTGAGCAAATAAATGGGAGTTTAATTCAATTAGAGCCTGGCTTTAGTCAGGGCCTCATGACAGAAATTATTCAATATTTTTCCCCTCACATTGTCTGGTTTACACATCACTGACTCCCTTCCTTTTGCACTCTGTTTAGAGTGGCCATAATGTGTGGGGCTTTGGTGTCTGCCTTGTCACTGTCCCTTTCACCGTTGTCTGGTTTTGTCAGTTGTGAGGTGCAGTGACGCTGTTTTGCAAACAGGCTCCTAGGAGGAGTGTTGCTATGTTAGTGAGGGTGTCTGCCGGTGAAAAGCGACTACAACAGTTAGTAATTTCCTTAGCCCAACAGACCCAAATCTCCTGCTAGCCCTGCAGAGAAACCCTTTGGGTGGAGAAGTGAAGTTTAGATGCCTCCCTCAGATACGAGGTGTCGCATAGAAACCGAGGCTTCCGAGAGAAATCTGATCAAGGAAGCCTGCGGACTTGGGCTCGGTGGCACCATCTCTTTTCAAGCGTTTTCTTTGGGGTAAAAGGCAAGATGGGCCAAGGGCAGAAATTCTTTTTCTGTGTGCGCGGTTGGTCAAGTTTGCAATGACCAATCCTCTAAGCAGTGGTGACCAGGACAAGGCTCTGGATGAACTCTCGGCCACCAGCAACCCTTCGCCGACTGCTTCGTACTGAACAACACCTCTTTCAAAATCCTGGAAGTCTTCCCTTCCTTTCCCGCTCTCCCACCCACTAGATGTACTAAGGTAACCCTTACCTAGAAGAGCTCTCCTTTCCCATTTTTTTCAGGTGGCAGCTGAAAGCATGGCGCCACCTCCAAATAACACTGAGACAGAGGGATTCTTGTGGACCCCGGTCCATTGCAGAAGCCAGGAAACTCACCACATAGGCCTGCTGGATTGCCCAGATCTCAGAAAGCAATTCTTTTTCTGGCCAGGCCAGATCTACATCTTTCTTCTTCAGGGACCCATGGAGGGTCCAGGGCGGGCACAAAATGTCTCTGAGAGACAAGCTATTGCACCTGCAGAAGAAAGTAAGGGCTTTTGTTTTGGGGAGGGAGGAGGGCATGGTTTAAGTTTGTGGGCCTACCATAGCTACAAGTGAATCGTATCATTCATGTGAGTGAAACAATCAGAGAAACTTGTTATAATTTTTCTATTATACGTTTATTTTTTACAAAACATTCCAACGTTGCCTGGCAGTTACTGACTTTACACCTTTTATGGGCTTTTAAGGTTGTGTAACCTCTTTAGAGGAAGGTGATAGACACAATATCTATTTACACAAGGACACATTTCCCCTTTCTTTATATTCTGCTCAGTCAAGGTTTTGTTTCCAAGGTCTTATTACTATAAAACTTAAAGCTAGACAAGGTCTGCCCTCATGTCAGATAAAAATACCAAAACAATTCTGATGGCTCAGAAGCTTATTATTTCATACTTCCAGGTCCTAAATAAATTACAGCTATTTTCACTTTCCTCTTGAACATCCTTCAGGCCTGATAAAAAGCATATACTTCTACAAAGCCTCTTAGGCCTGTCTTGAGGATGGCTGATGTAAAGTAAGTCATTTGAATGATCATGAATTCCAATAATTAGAGAGTCACCTACATCTTCGTTTCTCTAGTGACGTATTGTTGGGAGTTATATATTTACTAATGCATTTAATCAACCATTACCAAATTGTTGGCAAATACATGTACCAAAAATTATTTGCACAGCCATTGTTTTGCGGCTCTCCCTTTAACCCGCCGTCACACTAGGTTTGAGGATGAAGGTGCGATGAGGTTTTGTAGCCCTCAAAGGGAATTAAGGCCATGTCACAATTAGCCAAATATTATACCCTTAGAGTGTAGGCATATTATAGTGGTAGACAGAATGTGAAGCTGAGAAAATGTCTAAAGGATAAAAATAAGTTAAAATAATATATGAAAGGACAGTTAAGTAGTGTGTGTATTTGAAATATCAATACAATGACTTTCGTTTCCTTTGGAAGGAGTGAAGTAAGGTAATCAAAACCATTAGGAGTCCTAGATATACAGGAAAACTGGATGTGTTTACTTTGGTAAAAAAATAAACAGATGTTAAGTCTTTGGGTAAGCATAAATTTCACTTAGAACATCGTGACCTGACCTAGAAATATGGTGTCTTCTTAAAAGATAACTGGCTTTCCTTTTATGAATTCTCTGACCAATATCTGGCTTTTTTATGATAGTTTGGGGAAGGGAGGATCCTGACTTTTATTCTCATTGGCAATTCTTTTTATATTTCCTGCATTTAGAGAGAGGTTGGAGGGAAAATTACATAACTAATGTGATTATTACCTGCCTGTGGGAGCTCATCCAGGGCCTCAAGAAATCTATGGAAATGAAAACTTCTTTTGTCCCTATGATACTGACCCGCGGAAGCCTCCCCGAGGTAGAAGGGAAGCCGCTATCATTTCTAGAGGGGCCCAGGCTTGTCTTCTCCCCAAGACGCTCCTAGAACTAGGGAACTGAAGGACTGTCATGACTGGCTCCTTCCTCCTGGAGCCAAGGCTCCACGGAAATCCCTCTCCCATTTCACTTCGTCTGTATGTATGTGATATACATATATGTTATATGCATATACATATATATATTACATGGCTAATCTGAAATGGAAACATTTTATCCCTATACTCAAAACTGCTCTTGTTTTATCAGCTGACATTTTACAACTCATTAATTTATAATGCAGGTTTAATGCCTTTGAATGTTCCTGGGATAAAAAATGGAAGGGACAAAGGTAGTTTGCATAAAAGCAGTACAGTAATACGTTAAGAACATTTCTTTTCTAGCAAGTCTGCGTAATTCCTGTCACGTTGCAGCTGGATATTTCCAATGGCTAGGGTCCCTTCTTCGTGAGTGATTTCGTGTGATAGGTCAAGTTATGCCCATGGTCAAAAAGACAACTGAAGGTGACACATACTCAAATTCAGAAGAAATTTGGTTTGAATGTGTCCTTACCTTGTTGACCTGTCACGAGGCCCCACCTTGAATGAGTGATCTTTGTCCCCCCACTGCAAAGGGAACAAGGTGGCTGTGTTAAGGAAGATTATCTAGGATCACTCTTCCTTGGAAAAATAAGAGTCCTTGGATAAAACTTCTTAAAACAGAGCCACATCCTGTTCTAGGTAACAGCATCTCCTGGGACGCAAACCTGGGACGCTGGGTCTGTGTGGTGCCCGGTGTAGGTGGGGTGAGGAGGAAAGGAAAAGTTCACAGGAGAAACGTTTTAGAATCGACTGCCTCCAATTCTTACCGCACAGTGGAGAACCATCCAACTAGGCCTTGAGTGCATTGGTTGCTCAAACAAAAATGATCGCCAAGCACGCAAGCGAAAGCAAAAGATTGAGGAACGCAAGAGACTCCTAAAATTCCCAAGAACTTCTTTTAAACTTTATGTCACATTATCCAAAGACATTGGGGGGTGGGGGTGGGGATGAGGTTATATGTCTGTATCACTATTAGTGAAAGATTAAGTGCACCCTCCCTCATCCAGCTGAGGACTCCACACACCAAGTTCTAAACGAGGGATCAAAATAACACCCGGCCTGAGAGTGGCACACGTTCCACACACATTCATAGCTTCTCTTTTCACTTGGACCCACCAAACGCCATAGCATCAGGCAAAAGGCACTGGGAAAATGGTCCCATACGTATGATGATTACAGCAGTACTTCTCACAGTTACGCCAACCTTGCATTTCTGCACTAGCATTTTCTCCTTCACAGAATGTCATCACCCATACAATTCATGTTCTCTTTGTGGCAAGCTTATAAACCAGGAGCCAAGTATAATCGTCATTGTCACCATTATTTTTACCCATTTGTACCAAATTTCCTTGGATGCTAGACCGAGGTCACAGCTGGTTACACGTTGATACTGGGACAAGAAGACAGGACTTCAATCTAGCAATCCTGTGAGCTGCCTCTTGATTTCCGTTGTTTCCCAACTCTCACAGGAAACATGGGTGTATTGTTAGATTCTGGTAATTGATCAAATCGGTAGGCTTCTATAACAAATTAAGGAGCTCCATGAGAGTAACAATCATCAAAACAATGAAAAGTAAGCAACCATCTCCATTTGTGCCTCATGGAAATCCCGAAGCGACCGGTCCCTCACTCTGATCTCCTGGAGATCTTCAGACTGCACTCTTCACGGAAGCTGTATCGCTGTTGTGTATCATTTGGGCGCATGACTGTCACATGCCTAAAGGCCTCATCCGTGGCCTTCGCTTTGCCACCAACTGGCTGTACAACCTTAGACAAGCAATTTCACCTCATTGTGCCTTTGCCACCTCACTTGTAACGTGCCAAGGGCTCGTGGAAACTGTCCCTCTGACTGTACAGTTCTATGATTCTATTTCTCCAAGTAGATGGTGAGCTTCTTGCGATGTGAGTATCACACCTGTGCATCTGTTCGACTTACCATGTTGTAGGTATTTAATAGATTTTTGATGATGGCACTGAAAGACTTAATGGAACATCTAACTTGAGTGGAGTTATAGGAAATCATTATTGACTGCCTTATTAACAATTAGCTGTCGATAATCTGCATATGCAGTTTTCCTTTATATCAATAAAACTTCTACTTCTGGTGAAGATGAAGTATTGCCCCTTAACATCAGCTCTTTTGCATGTTAATACATTAGCAACTGATGTCTTATTTGTACTGTAACTGACAGAATAATATGGAGAAAGCATATAAGTATGAAAAGGGGTTAGTTAGGTAACATTGTATAGGACATCTTCAAAACAACAGTTCTGGTATTTCAAATGTCAAGCTAATTATCAGCAGTGTTTAAATGCTATGATAGGCCATTTTTGCAAGTGCTGAAGTCTTCCGGCAGGTATGGACATTATAAAAATGTCACATTTTGCTACTGTTCCATTATGTGTCACCAAAGTCCACAAATCTGAAAATAATGTTGTATCTATAGGCAATAAAGAGAAACCATTATTTGTTTTGCATGCGATTTTAAAGTTAATTGGTGGAGTGATACAATTTGGAGCATTGTTTATTTGGGAGGAAGAATAGAGATGATTTAATATAATGCAATCTGGTAAAGTGAAAATAATGCTTATTATAGATAAACTAGGAAACCTTTTAAATATAGTTTTTTAAGTAATGCATATTCAGATATATCTTCCCAGGCCCATTTGCTATAAAGCAAATTTAAGTATCAGCTTTATACCCTTTGGTAACCCCATATTACACATACAGTTTTAGAGAAAATGAAACTTTAATATGATTCCACATAAAATGGTGAGCCATGCCAATAATTCATATGCACTTCATATGCAAATAGTTTTATCTTATCCATCAATTATCATGTAAACATGGTATCACATGGCAAATTTCCCTGTAATACAGTACAGTACCTGTATATAATTATGGGTGCATTTTGCCAATGCAACTGTTACACAGAATTGTAATTAATTCTTCTGAAGATTACTGTGAGAATTTTGGATAGTGATGCTGTTTTTGGACATTTATTACTGCTCTTTAGTTGGCTTTTTGCTGTGCCTCAGAGACAGATGTAAAATTAGTGTCTATTTTGAGCCAGCACACAGTACATCTTTCCCCTTGTTTATTGAATTGCAGAAAGGAATTCTTTGGGCTCCCACTTCTTTGTGGTTTTGAAGTAACTGTCTGTTTTTGTGCCAGCCATGTAGCTCCATACATGTATAAAATAAAGGCTCACGCAAGGCACGGCTTGTTTGCCCTACAGTCAGGACTGAATGGAACTTTGCTTTTCAATGTGGAAGCTAACAACGCATGTAACATCACTTCAAAAACGGACACCGGTCTCATCTCGGTTGCCCAATGTCCCTCGTTTAAAACGAGTATGCATTGGTTATTGTACCAAACTGAATCTCTTCGGTCAGAGACAAAGCTAGGTTATCAACATGTCTGATACCAGTGGTGACGAGAGTGGGCAAAGGCTCCACAGGGGAACAAATGGGAAAATGAGCTTATTTTTATTTCATGATGTAAATGGTTTTAGACCCATCCCACCATTCATTGACCATTTTTCTAGTGAGGATATTTTGCGCTGAAAATCTCCCAACACTTACACATAGGCAAAGGCACCGATAGCCTTGAGAGAACATTTTAACTGAATCTGCTCGGGATTCAAAGGTGGGGAGAGGGGATGGGGAACAGGAAATGGAGTGTACACATTAGTGGATTTGATTTTGAAAGTCAAGAGGTCGACCAGACAAAGCAGACTGACATGAATGCTCTCTTCTATCTGGATTCAGATGTAAGAATTAAGTTGGTTAGGCATTGTTTTACCTGGCTAGAGAGAGAGAGAGGAGAGGGAGGGAGAGGGAGGGCATGAGGCATCAGCATAATGGCTTATGGGGCCTGGATCTCCGAGTTCACACGGCCCTGGGAAAGATGGCATACTGCTTCTGTAAGTGAACATGACAGCAGTTCTTCATTTAGTTTAAAAGTATTCACTACTACTCAGGAGTGAGCACCCTAAAGGTTGCGGTGCCTCATTGGCCTGTGAAGGTGATGGATGCTGGACTCCGACCTTATATGTGGAGACATGACTTCATTGCCTGTTTAGATTGTTCTGATATCGGGGACTCCTCAAGGGCTGTTCATAAATCATTTATCTCTCTCTCCCTCTCTTTTTTGCCACAAGAAAATATTTCAATTGTATTGCTGTAGGAACCCTCACGTGTCACACGGGATATTGTGGCCCATGCAGAAAAAGACCTTAAAAGGCATGGTTTTTGTTTTTT
>NW_022103900.1:33029571-33069571 GCF_000313985.2 Echinops telfairi
CAAACCTCCATCCCAAGGGTGGCTGGAAAACGCAAACTTTTACAAGTGTTTGAAAAATAAATACACGATGTGGTTGCAGACACAGTGTGTCGAGGCAGAGATGGCTTGGGAACTGTTTCAGGTCATGCTTGAGGCAGAAAGACACCCAGGACTGCCTGGATTCCGAGGAAATCTTCATAAATGACATAACTGTCTGTCCTGAATATGGATTCTCTTGAAGCGTAACGAAAGAGTCGTCTGCTGAAGACAAAGGAGCCCTGGTAGCACAGTATTGAAAGCGCTGGGTGGCCAACCAAAAGGTTAGTGGTTCAAACCCACCGGCTGCGCTGCAGGAGAAAGATGGGGCTAGTCTGCTACCATAAAGGTTTATTCCCTTGGAAACTCTATGGCACAGTTCTACCCTGCCCTACAGAGCCGCTATTTGACAGGATCTCACAGGATCTCAAACGAATACCCGAAGGAACATAACAAATTAAGCTTGGCATTACAAAGAAAAAAGGATCAACAACTCAGCAAACTGAAGCAAAGCGTCTTCTAGGGAAAGCACACACCATCTCAGCTGACGTCTGTGAAAGACCCGAGCTATGCAATCTCTGGTCAGAGAGGAGAAGAACTAACGAAAGGCGACACAGTGCTGACTACATATTTGCGTACCCAACCCTTATTAGTTTGGGAAGCCACTACCTACTATAACTTCTCTTTACTTTTTCATCAGAAAATGGCAATGAGGAAGGAAGTACAGCAGAAATCTTGAACATTACCACTATTATGCAAAAAAAAAAAATGCTGTTAACTGTTTTCCCCTCACTGACTCGATGTGCTCTCAGATGGAAAACTTATGATTCTTGTGACTCCTGGCTACCAGAAATCACATGAGATGAGTGAGGGAGAAAGACACAAAAGCTATATTTATATGCACTAGAGAACTTCTCAGAAATACCTTCATTTAATTCCTTGCAGAGACTGATGAAAATCTCAGATGAGGGAACCTTTCAACCGATCAATTATTACAATTGGTGATGCAATATCACTTTATTTTGACCTTCTAAATGTTTTAGGCAGAATGTCCCAGTGAAAACATTCCTTTAACACGGCAGAAGTCCAGGGCAGGGGATAAAATCAGTTATTGGACAGCTTAAAGAGCATTCAGTGTATCTGACTAGTTTGTGCCACGGCATTAACTTAGTAGCTGTATGCGCACGCCAGCAAGAAAGAGGAAGATCTTCACGGAGAAGGACGGATGGACACAGTGGCCACAGTGGGCTCCAATGACAAGAATCATGGGGATGGTGCGGGGCTGGGACAACTACTCGAAGGCAGTGAACAAGGATCTAGACCTATGCGTTTTAACTTACAACGCCCCTGAGTTTTCAGCTCTGTTGCCATAAACAGATAGGCTGCAAGACACTGTCTGTAAAACCCCCAATTAAAAAAAGTGTATGCATTTTACATTTGCTGTAACATTTGCTGGAAACTCTTCTATCAATTATGACTGGTGAATGTGCTAAGCAGGAAAATGTCAGGAGAAATTTGGGGACTCACAGAGTCCTCTTCACGTTGTTCTTACTTTAAGCAAACCGATGGTCGCTGAGATACTCATCCTGCATCATATTAGATGCTCATCGATATTGTTATTTTAAAAATATGACATCCAAAAATATCATGTTTGCTTTACTTAATTGGAAGCATCTCGCTGTCAGCTGCTATGCGCTGCATTAGCGCACACTCTGCAAACTGCAAAGTGGTGGGCAGAAATTTCAAGAGGGCCCTTGTTTTTCAAACTCTCTCTTCAAAGATTCCAGTGGTTGAAAATGACCCTTTATTATTTATTAGTCTTCATCTTCAAATGTAGCAGATTTCCATCTTCATCAGAACATTGGACTGTTACAGCCATCTATTTCCCCCCCTCAGAAAATGACTGTGATCATCCACTGAGGCATAAATGATAAAGAGAAACAGGTACTTATGGAATGATAGAGAAAGAAATAAGGAAGGTATGATTTAGAAGCAGTGAACACTGATTTTCAATACCTCGGGGATGCCTGCTATATAAACTGAGCATTGCAAATTTTGACATGTAGGATTAGGTTTTTCCAAAAAGAAAAATAAATACTTGCATAGATTAAAGCAATCAAAGCAACCCCCAGGGGGAAACGCAAAAACGCATGAAAATAAAATAAGAAATTCGAACTTGCCACTAAGCATGCAGTTTCCAGAGGCAGAGCAGCAAGCATGCCCCTGCCCAAGTACAAATACTTAGCTGCTTCTGAGTCTTATTGAAAAAAATAATATCTTTCCCCCTGTTTGTCACTGGAACTGCCACCAGAAGAAAAGCCTTTCGTTTGCCCCAAATAAGCACCTCTGTTTTTCACAGCTTGCAGTAATGCTTAAAGTAAATAAGTTCTTGTGCAGCTAGCACTATTGAATTCATTCAGTGGCTTGAACAAAGCTATTGTTGAGCAGTTTTACAACAAGCCTTTTCTGTTTCCTTTCAAAGAATCTTCCTTGTTCCTGTAGTTGGCATGCTTAGTATCGTAAGCCTTGCTACGATTTTCAAATGCTAAAGATAATTTTCCCCCACAGAAGAAATGAAGGAAGACTATGAAACTATGGGGCCTGAAGCCACGATCCAGACCACCGTTAACAATGGTGCAGGTACGACTACTTGACCCCATTTGTCCTGTGTCATGTGCCTCCCCACGTCAGAGAAAGAAACACTGTCGCATCCATCCGTACCCATGACTTAATGGATAAATCAGGTTTTTGTTTCCAAACCAGACTTCCAACATTTGGGCATTTTAGTCAACCGTTATTATCATCCAGCCATATACCTCAATTTGCCTCTGAAACTGAGCATCAGGCATAGTGAACTGTGAACAGAGATCCATCCAGAGCATGGGTGGGGTCAACTGGTAGTAATTCTTTTTTTGTTTTGGGACTGCATGAATAATTTTTAAATTAGATTGCGTTAGGCCTTTCTTAGCTACCACGTGATATCAGTTATTGAGAATTCAACTGATATGGGAAAAGATACATACTGTACAATTTTTCTTTTTAGAAAGTGAACCCAATGATCATTACTCCCCACAAATAAAAATAAGATTCCATCATGTCAGTTCGTTTTTCTTCTTTGTACATTGTCAGTTCCTCACAACTTCTGGCTAACACGCTGTGCTGGGAAAGTAGTAAGCGGTGTTCTGTTTGCCCCTGCTACTGCTCTGTAACGGCGTTTCAGGACTTCATCACCTTCCGGATCCTCTCCCTAAAACTGAATGGCATCGTTCCATACATGCTCATGTCACCAGCACAAATTGAGGTTGACTCACTCGGTGTACCTCTCTTTCTCTGAGACGAAGTTGATTATTTTTAATGTTTCAAACAATCCTCCATACTCCCACTACAAATAGCATAGCCTAATTCCCAGACTAACATAATCTTCCCAGGCAAGGACCCTTCCCCACCAAAATCAGACAACTATTTCTACTGAACTCACAAAGGGGGTGGAGGTGGGGTACTTGCAGTTTTATGAAATTTAAGAACAGTAAGTAATTAAGATGGTATTCATATCTCCCTTATGTTAATACACACCATAATAAATGGCTCATGCTGTGCTTCTATTTAGAATGCTCTTATAAATAACTAAAAGGCACTAATTCATTTTCTTGGGGGTAAAGTAAGAGAAATAATGAAAAACTATTGTAATTTTTCTTTCATTTGATAATGCTACTTAATTTAAGGTACAAAGAGGAAACTGCACAACATAGGGTTATAGGAAAGGTAGCGGACACAATCCTAATTTCTAGGCAGCTCCCGCGATAACCTTGAGCAAGTCAATTCCTCTTTTGCCAACTCAGTTTCCACACCAGAAAGAATGAAGGAGCTGAGAAATCAATACATTGGAATAGTTGTTCACTTAGAATATCTCTTGTTTTAGTAGTATATGTTGCAGGTGTACTATAACCATATTAAAATAGAAGCAACACCCAATAACTTTATATATAGGTATGATGATAACAATTAGTTACTTTCTATCATGTCCCAAGTCATAAGGTTCAAAATGGTTGCATGTTCCTTTTAAAGCCAGATGCCAGATTTCAACTTAAAGCAAATGAAAGCTCATTTTGATGACCTTTGTAAACATTTAAAGTGTCACAAAAGTCCATTTACCCCACAAAGTGACAACTTGCTACCGGTTTTATACACCTAGAGTCTAAAGTGGAGCTAATAAAAATGGTTCTCATTCAAAATATTTCGAAATCAGTTTTGCAAGTCCTTTCACCAGGCTTTAAAATCTCCCCTTTTCATCCTATTTACCATTTCTTATAGCTCATATCTAGTCATTCCATCAATATGCATTCATTGTGTATAGAAGACTCCGCCATGGCTGCTTCTATTTGATTTGGGAGCTGAGATGCATGACACAGGAATAAATGATGAGGATGCTGATGTAACCGATATGCAAAAAGAAAGAAGGGCAATGGCAGCACTCATAATGCTTTGGGATGATGGAGAGAACCTAGGAAGGGGTACTTGGACACTGGCCTCTGCAAGCAGTCACATATGAACCGAGTCGAGACTTATTAGTCATAGAGGAACGCAGAAAGGCTTGCGCTCCAAAGAGGCCCGTGGGAGCCATGGCAGGAAGAGGTGCTAGCTTTGAAGGACAGGGAGGCAAAGGGTTGAAGCACAGAGTCCTAAAAGGCTAGTCATGGGAAATCACACTGGACATTTCATTTGAAGCCACTGGTGCAGAATATAAAGTATCAACAAACAAAGAGTTCAGGTTATATTATACTACCAGGATTTGGGGAAACCGCAATTCTAAGAGCCCAACTGGATATCACTGAAATTAAGCAAACAAACAAACCTCATAGCCATGAAGTCAATCCTGACTCAGAGGGACCCTGCAGATAGAAGAGAACTGCCACCCTGGGTTGTCGAGGCTATAAATCTTCCGAGGGCCAGAAAGCCTCCTCTGTCTCCAGTGGAGTAGCTGGTAGATTCAACATGCTGACTCTGTGGTCACCAGTCCAACCTGGAGCCCCCGATGCCCCTGGGTTAGCCTGTCGTCACATGATACGCTTGACAAAGGGTGGTGGGAAAAAAGCTTGACAGATGGAAAAAGCCAACAGAGTAGGTCATGTATTGGCCTGCTAACCGCAATGTCAGCAGTTCAATCCCACCAACTACTCCAAGGAAGAAGGATGAGGCTGTCTGGTCCTGTCAAGATTGCCAGCCTCAGAACCTAGTGCTACTCTGTCCTAGAGGGTCTCTGTGAGCGGGAATCCACATAATGGCAGTCGGGTTAAGGTCGTGAGATGACTCAAATGACTTCTTCAAAACCAATTGGAAAATGCAGTCAAACGCCTCGAAATTATAGGCCTCGAGTGTCTAGTGCATAGCAAAGGAGCCCCGGCACATGATGGTGACGCACTCAGCTTCTAACCAAAAGGTTGATGTTCCAACTCCAAAGTGCCTGCCGAAATGAGACCTGGCAGTCTACTTCCATGGGCGTGCCGCCTGGGAAAGCCCGGGGGCCTGTTCTCTTCTGTTCCTTGGAGCCGAAAACCAGCTCGACTCATCCACTGTGGGGCCTGACCCATGACGACAGTGGGCTCTGGCGAGAAGGTTCGTAGGTGGTACAAATGATTTGTGCTTGACCGCGAACTTACAAGTTGGGGGGTCAACCCCAGTCAGTGGGACTGTTCCAATTATAGTCCAGAAAACCCCCTGGGGCAGGTCGGCTCTGTCACAGCCTGGGTGGACAGTGAGGCAGTAGACGATGGAGACGCTCGTTGTTGTAAGACAGAAGGATTCCATTTTGAGGAGAAGCCATGGAGTTGGACTTAAAGCAAGAATGAAAAGCCCTTACTGCCATGAAGTCCATGCCGACTCATGGTGACCCTACAGGTCAGGGTAGAACTGCTCCTGGGAGTTCCGGAGACTGTCACTCTGTACAAGATAGAAAGCCCAGTCTTTCTCCCAAGTAGCGGCTGGTGGTTTTGAACTGTGGGCCTTGCAATTAGCAGCCACACTCGTAACCCCTACACCACCAGGGGTCATCGAGTTGGACCTTAGACAGAAGAATTTTCATATGAGTTGAACTCATATGACAATAAATCCATTGTTTTCTTTTCCCATGTATTTTTTAAGCCCCTATATACATAAGAATGTCTAATGGAAATGAGGTAGTGACACACAAGAGCACTTCACTCTTGCCAGACCGATTCCTTTAACGATACCGAAAAATGAGGACATTAACTCTAAACTGTGATCTCTGCCTGTGGCCCTTCAGACGATACTCTCCTATGTCCTCTTCCAATCATCAGGTGTACCCATCCTTCAGTTCTGCAGGGCCGGCCCACATCCCATTCCTTTAATGGGGTCATTTTTGAACCCCTCAACGTACCCACACTGAACTTGTCTTTCTCAGAAATCCCCCAGCGTTAAAGTGCACACTAATTTTAGCATGTTGACATTGTCCCCTTTATATCATTATGCACCTATTTCACCTAGTGAATTTCACGAGCAGGAGAGATTGCCTCAGTTACAAAATGGGAGTAGTTTGTTATGGTGTGTACCTCTTAAGATGACCGAGGTGATTCAACAAGCAATCAATGCACTGACCTCAGTAAGTTCCCTACAACGTGTTTGAAAAAGGACACGCTCCCCTCTGTGGATCAAAGTGCCCAGGATAGCAGCTAGCATCCATGGCAGACATTATGACGAAAGGTAAGAATGATAGAATAAACAAACAGAGGAGGACTCGGTGGAGAATAAGTGGACTCTCAGAAAAGAAACCATGACCAGAGGAATGCCCCCCCCCCAACCACACCCACGCATACACTCTAAAGCATATTCAGTTCAGTATCTACAGAGATTGAAACCACGGTTTACATCTCGGGAATCAACTTGTTAAAGCCAGAGAAGAACCACCTAGAGGCCCCTGCTTTTTAATGCTGGGCTAGATGAACGGAACAACAGCCTTAATTTCTAACAACATGAAGCATTGTACCCTGATTTATAGGACTCTCTTTCTGCATTGTATCATGTCAATGCTCTTAATGTTGGGAAACATTAAGAAAGAAAATTGTACACTTCGGTTCTAAAGATCAAGAACGCTCTTTTATAAAAAACACCACACCTTCCAGGTATTAATAGGATTCAAATTCAGAATGAAGTTATTATGGAGAGTTTTTTTAAGAGTCTGTGAGCAAATTATTTTTCCAAGAAGATTAGAAAACTAGAAAAACTTGGAAGCATTAGAAACATGAGTTTGCCTACACACTAGTAGTAATGAGGCTCTATCTAGTAACGAGGCTCTAGCTTAGGTGCCTGGTGATCATTAGCATGAATGCAGCGCCACGTGCATATCAAGACCCAAACAGGCCCCTGATGTTTCCCTCTCTGAATGTGTGAAAGTTATATTTACTCAGACAATCTAGTACTCTCGTTGTAGAGGGCTATGAATAACCACCTGCATCTTTGCTTTCTTTGCTTGGGGAGAGAGGGGGGGGTGGAAGCAACTTGTAGCTAGAAACTGGGCAAGGCCAAATTTTATCTCAATTTTTAATCTTACAAAAGACAGGACAATGATTGTCCAGGAACTAACCAGATGGGCCCTAAATATAGTCTTTAACTATGCCTCCAATGTTTTAAGAATAATACATAAATGCTTTGACGCATGAGAAGCAAATGGTATCTGGGAATACTCCAGATTCTAGAGTCAAACATCCATTTGAATTATGTCTGCCAATTACGATTCAGGTAAACCCGAGCATATAATTGATAAGCCGTCATCTCCACATCAGTAAAGTGGAAGTAATGATTCCCTGTGCACAAGATTTTATTGTAGGGATTAAATGACATGTCAATTTTAAAGTGGTTACTACAATGCCTAACATGAACTAGAAGCACATCCAAATTTTTTGTTAGTGGGTCTGTTTTTAGTTTGTTTTAGCTTTGATTTTTTCTTTGTTTCAGCTGCAAGTACACTTGAAACAACCTTTATTCATTAAGAAATAAATGCATTCTGAACTGCTTCACGCAGGTTCCTCATTAGTGTCTTCTCTGGAAACCGAAAATACAATATTTAACACATTTGCGATGGAAGGACCAAGCAGTCCATTTTGCGAGTGTTTCCCAATTAGACTCTCTTGATCTCCAGAAGACCCTTTGGCACTGCTCAGGTGATGCCTTTGAGCCTAAGAGGTGACATTTAGGAAGGAGTGGTTTCGTTTTCTCTTTCATTTCCTCTTTATTTAGCATCCTTTTTTATAGACGAAGATGACTTAGTCTTATTTATAATGTGTGTGTGTAATGACAAAACCTGGCAGGGACTTTTTTCTCCTTTATTTGGTAACTGACTAGCATCTGAAACCATGTCTTTTTTTCCCCCTCCTGCCTTGAATAACAACCAGATAAACAATGAATGAAACATTTGTTACTTGCTAACAGTCACTAAGGTACCTGCATTTATTCTTTAAGTGAGTGTTCCTTCTACAGATGGAGACCCAAGTCATGCATGCTATTGCTCCTGTCCTTAGGGGCTGTAAATCTAAAATGGGGCCAATAAGAAAAACAAAAATCACGATGCAAGAATGTACAATTTACTATTAAAAGTACAGCCTCATTAGCTACTAAAATCCAATGGGTCACTTACTGTGACCCAACTAAGACATGTACTCGCCATGAAGAAAGATATAATGAGTAATGAATAGTCTTGGTCATTAAGGGCTTATAGTCATAGGCGAGTTTAAAAAGTGATGCTTCAGAATATTTTGTTGTATATATTTTTGCCACAATTAAAAAAAATAATTACACTAATCATAATGAATACAAGGAAGAAGAAAATGGTCTAAAATTGGTTGTGGTAATGATTATACAACTCTCCTTGATATGACTGAACCACTGAGTTGTATGACGTGTGGATGAAGTGCCAATAAAACTATTTTTTTAAAAAGGTGGCACAGAAATGAAAAGTGCAAAAAAACGTGTTTTAATGAAAAGTAGTTTGGAGGCATAAAACAATGCTAAATTGTTGCTAGCCACTGTTGTTAATACGGCTATTCTCTTACCTATAACAATGTATGGATTAAAGTGCTTTATTTGAACTACAACGTGCTTCAGATTCAAATGGTAAAGGTGCAATATTGCAGAGGGTTTCAGATCGAGTGTATGGTCACAGGATTGGTGGCTGCAAAATATAAAGATGACTTACCAATCAACCCCGCCGCCATCCAGTGGAGTCTCACTCATAAGGCCCCTATAGAACAGTGTAGAACTGCTCCGGTGGGTTTCCAAGACTCACTCTTTGTGGAGTAAAAAGCCTCATCTTCCTCCCGCAGAGTGCGTGGTGGTCTCTAACTGACGACCTTGTGGTTAGCAGCCCAACTTGCAACCCACGACACCACCAGTGCTCCAAGGTGACTGAAGGGTACTGAAACTCGAGGACAGATTTCCGTTAGGACTTGGGCTTGCTGAACACGCATGTACAAGGAGAATGGTGAAGGATGGAGAAGCGTTGTGGGGGGATCACTGAAGATGGTAGCCTTGCAATGGACAGAAACACACTTTAACAGAAGAGCCAAAGAACGAAGAATGAGGGTGGAGAGATTTGGGTTGGATTTAAAGGAGGCGTTCACATCATATCGGTTGCACCCCGAAGTAGGAACCATCAACATCATCCATTAACAGTAAAGGGTTGGGAGCAGAGACTAGAGAATTAGAGTACTTGTATTGAGATTCATTGATAATCATTTTTTAAAACCTATTCTGATGTGACAGCCTGAAACAAAGTTATGCAATTATTTCAGTATCTTTAGCCCTTGTTTGTTCTCTAGAAGCATAGAGACTGGACTGGATGTTAGTTCAGCAAGGCAAGAATGATACAAGAATAAGGGGCAAAGATGAAAGTCAAGTCCCAAGTTCAGCCTAGAGTTGAATAAAACAGGAACAGATGATGAAATGTACTGGAGGACATACCAGGGCTTAATTACGGAAGTACGTGTGTCAGGTTACCTGAAGCTAACTGATGAAGGAGGAGAGAAGATGACAGTCACCGCGTGACATTGCCAAGTTCTGCTTCTTAGAGACGGAATCGTCCCAGGCTGGGTGTGGCGCTGAGATGCGCTCAACGCGTGCGTTCTAGAGAAGTTCCGTGGTTCTGAGCCCAGGATTCTGTAGGGCTTTCTCTCTGAGCAACGAACAGTAGCAATCACGGCCTGGGGAAACAAACTCAAGGGCTATTTTCTTCTTGCGCTGAACAATGTCCCGAAGCACGCACTGAAAGCGGACGACTCGACCTGTCAAACATCACTCGACTTGTCAAACATCACTATTGCGGAGCGAAGACTTTCTGCCGGTTGAGGTGCCTCTGCCCCTCTCCGCGCTGCCTCCCAGTGAGTGCAGTGGTTTACACAGCATGCAGGGCTGACAAACAGGTTGTTTGTTGAATCGGTGAGTAAACGAATGAATGAGTGAATTAATGAAACAGAACGCTGGTTTGAAAATGACAGTTTGAATTCAGGAGCACGCTGCCGTCCCCCTTTCTCTGTGTGTCAAGACGGATGACAGCAGGGATGGGCTCTGCTGGCAAGGTCCGTGAGGAATGGGGGATTATCAAGGACTGACACAGTTTCATTTACTTTGAAGAAGTGGAACGCATGGAGGAGGATATCATTAAGCATGTGGGGGGATAAACAAGTGCTATGTGAAAAGGGAAAGCAAAATGAACCGTGAATACATTTCTTTTTTGTTCTCCAGTCCTGAGCTAAGCGTGAGCCATTTCTGTATAATAAATTACAATGAAATACCTAATACAATGAATTAATAGGTAATAAAAACTCACCTTCGCCAAGCGTTTCAGGCTTCAGAAAGTTCTTCTCTGCGGAGTGCCTTTGAAACATGCTGAAAATGTAGGAAAATCCAAATTAGGGAAATACTGGCTTTAAATATTAGGTGAAAACTAAAAAAATAAGTATTTAAGGAGAGGATTTGAAGAAACTTGGTGATGATGTCTCTTTGTCGCTATAGATCCAGTTTCTGAATCTCCTAGTGCAGTTAAGAAATGGACAGAATACAGGAAACACACACACAAACACATAAAGAGAAAAATGTTAAGCATTTGTTATTGCATATACATACATAGGTAAGCATGTATACTACAGCAGACATCTTAATTGACAGTTCCCTATATGAATTTTATGGCCTAATAGACCCATTCAGACGCATAGTGACCCCATAGGGGAGACTAGAACTGCCCCAGAGGGTTTCTAAAGCCAGACTCTTTCAAGACCCAGATTGCCACACCTTTTTCCTGCAAGCAATTAGTGGGTTTGAACCACCAGTCCTTTGGTCAGCAGCCAAGCGATTAACCACTGTACCACCAGGGCTCTGTACGGTATAATAATGTGGAATATCTACAATTTCTTAGTGTCATAGCGATCTTCTCAGCATCTAGGGTCAATTCAAATCGATCACTTAAAAGTAAAATCAAAAGACAAGCCAGCTGTTGAGTCAGTTCTGAATAGCGGTGAGCCCATGTGTATCACAGTAGAACTTTGTTCCATAGGATTTTCAATGGCTAATTGTTTAGAAGTTGGTCATCTGGCCTTTCTTCCAAGGTGCAAAGGATCTTAATTGTTTGCCCCACCTAAGTACACTATCAGATCCACTGGACGTGCTGAAACACTGTAATTTTCAAAAGGATGGGTTTGTCTTCTGCCTCTCTCTCTCTCTCTCTCTCTCTCTCTCTCTCTCTCTCTCTCTCTGTCTCTCTCTCTCGGACACCCGGTCCTCCACACACATACTGAGTCATTGTGACGTAGCAGAAAGAGCTCAGTGAAGAGTCCGGATACGTAAATTGCGCATCCAGCTCTCCCAGAAATGTGTTGTGTAACTTTTGGGTGAATCATTAACCTCACAGGATCTTAGTTCTCTCATCTGTTAAGTAGAATAGAGCACTCAACTAGACACGTGTTCAGATTCCACCTCACACTTCCTTTTTATTTCTATTTTTCCTAATGACATTTTACTGGGAAACAAGAACAAGGCAAAAGAAAAAGCAGGAGCTGTTCCGTGAGCCTGAGAATGAGTGGTCATTACACATTCTCCCCCAGGCCCAGCTCCCTCACAATTGCACAGGATCCTGCACATAGGGGCAACCCACCCTTGGTTTCATGCTTTGCTATGCTGAGATTCTTAGCAAGTTTGCAGTAGACCCCACAAATTAGGTAGCCAGTCCTGATCATACTTCATAAATGCCTTAGGAGAATAGCAGAGTATAAGCTAAGAAAAGGAGGGGCGAGATGGGGTGTTCACCACGTGAAGCCTCAAGTCAAAACCACAAATGCTGTCCAGGTTTCACCGTCCTTCCTGGGACACCTCCAGAAGAGGCAAGATCCTATGTGAAAATATCGACAGCTAGATGAACAAGAAGCACTGGGGTGCAAGACACAGACCCTTCTCATTTGGTGACATCAGCCTCAGGAAAGGTGTGCGTCGGGGCTGTGTTCTTTCACCACCCGTGCTCAGTCTGTAAGCTGAGCACAGTAATCTGAGGAGCTGGTTTGGGGGGAGAAGAACCCAGCATCAGGATTGGAGGAAGGCTCCTTTGCAATCTCTGAGAGGCAGATGGCTGGCTGAACCTATGCTAGACCAACCTTGCTGGCAAAGAGGGAAGACAGGAAGCATTTACTAGTGCAGTTCAAAGGCTACAGCTTTGAAGAAGGATTACACCTCAATAGAAGGGGTGGGGTGGGATGGGGTGGAGGAATCCTCACAACTGGCCCAGTAGGCAGCATCCTGATACAATGGAGTTAAGGTTGATTTGCCAACGTTTTCCTTTTACTTGGATCGGCGATCGACACTCAAGTAGCATCATGCATTAAGGAAATTGCTGCAAAAGACCTCTTTAATGTGTTCCACAGCAAAAATGTCACTTTGAACTAAAGCGCACCTGACTCAAGGCATGGTATCTTCCGTCCCCTCATCTGCATGCAAAAACTAGAGGATGAATAAGGAAGCGCACGGCAGAACTGGTATCTCTGAATGACAAGGCTGGTGAAGCCTAGTCAACATACAAGAGATTGGCAGAAGAACAAACAACTCTGTACGAGAAGTCCAGCCAGATGACTCCTTAGAAGCGGGGATGGTTGAGACCTCATTTCATCTGCTTTGGACTTGCTATCAGGAGGAGCCAGGTCCCAGAGAACAGTTCAGGAGAGGGTCCGCAGAGAAGAGGAAGACCCTCAACAAAAAGGGTTGGCACAGTGGCCGCAACAATGGGCTCACACGAAGACTGTGAGGATGGCCCAGCACTGGGCGGCGGTTTATCCTGTTTCCCATGGTGTCATTAGGAGCCGAAACCGATGCAGTGGCGCTACCAACAACAAGGGTAAGGGTAGCAGCCTAGCAAGCACTTATTGAAGCTCAGTCATCACAAATGCGGTGCATTCCGTCCTTAGCATAGAAAGAAGTGGGTAGGAGACTAAGACAACGTTTTATACCTGTGTTTTACTAACAACTTAGCTTAATAACTTCCAATTCCTTTTATTGCTACCACCTGGAGGTTTGAAAAAATTAAATTAGTCAACGTTCTTATCTGAGTAAGAGCAGCCACACCAGTTTGATCACAAAGTATTTCTCAGCCAGAGCAGAGCGGATGTACACTCACATTGTATTATGTTAACCAATGGTCCAAGGTCAGCTTTTCTGATCATTTGATGTGTGCCCACGTACTGAACAAGGAGGGGTCAGACGATTCGAAAGTCTGCCATCATGTTATCATCTGCGTCACACTTTTATTTTGTAAGAGTTTGGTCAGCCAGTCAGACATTTGTCGTGTACATCGCCATTGAGATGAAGAAAGGGGGAAAAAACCCCTTTAATTGCATTCAATGAGTTTTAAAAAATAATAAAGCGGAGAGAGAGAGGGGTTCTGAAGAGGGTAAAAGAGAAGTAGCACTTGGCAGGCTAGGTTGGAGGGTCATTTTCAGACTGTAATCAGTGCACACCAAGAAGAGCCCATCACTCCCGGGCCAATGAAAGCTGCGGGTTTCTCAGCTTTGTTTGCGATTAGGAGCAGCGATCTCCCCTTCACAGCAAGAGTTCCCACAAGAAATCACTGAAGTTCCAAGCTTCCTGACGGTCTTCTTCACTCAGTCAGCAGGAGGGTTCCTGGTGACACTGGCTGGGGTTTCATGGTCCACCCCCACTAAGAAGCTGTGCTGCTTCACTTTTTTTTTTTAATTTAAAAGAATGCCAATAACACGTTCTAGGTGTAGCCGGTGAATAAAAAGAAAACAGATAAGGAAAAGCAATCCATTGGGACAGTAGAATTCTGGAACTTTGAGGCAGATTCCCCAGAAAGCACCTACGGACTCATTTTCCTGATGAGGAAATGGAGAGTCAGAAGCAAGGATCCAGGGCTGATCATACCATTACTGGGTACAACTGACTGCCAGGCACTGTACTGGCCAAGGGCACCGCAACCCCGAATGAGACGTGATTCCTGCCTGTGGTAGGGAGCTCCCACACGTGATTACAATGTGAGGTGATTAAGTTCAATGACTGAGCTATGCAGAGGAAATTCAGAAAGTCCAGGAGGAGGTGTGAACTCGGGTGAGGTAGGCTGAAGCAGGAGTACTTTTGTGCCGTTCTCCAACCCTACATCACCGAGTGTCTTATTGAGCTTCCTGAGGTAGCGTGTTGAATTTCCAGCATAGTGGATTTCCACTGGCCTGGGGTGTCAACAATTTCAAAAGTGTTATGTTTGAGCATTTTTAGGTGTAGTGTCTTCCTACTAAAGATTGCTGGGCAGAACCTCTTTATTTCATAAACCAAACCCATCAATTCCTGCTCATAGTGACTATGGGAGAGAATAGAACTGGCCCCACAGGCTTTCCAAGGCTGTAAGTCTTTATGGAGGTGGACTGCCGCATCTCACCTGTACAGCAGCTAGTGGATTTGAACCATTGACCCTGTGGCTAGCTGTCGAGCACTTAACTACTGCCCTATTAGAGCTCTTTTATCTCATAACGCCACTAAGAGTTCTTCTGATAATAAATCAGTGTCAGAGCTTTCTATTACACAGAACTGTGAAAGATAATTACATATCTAACTTGAGAGTTAAAATTTAAAACAAAACCTGGACGTTTTACCAATCTGTACCAATACATAGGAATCAAAATTGTGCATGGACCTCTCAACTATATTTCTATATTCACAATGCCCTCATACAAAATCTTAATTTAAAAGTAGCCTCTGCCAAAGACTGGACTGCTTCCTGCCGTTGAGAGTTGATCCTGCCGAGTACGACAGATTCCCACTCCCCTGCTCATTCTTCAACTCTCTTGTCCTACGCCTCTGACGCTTGGGGGATTCTCATTGGCATCTGAACACGTCTCTGGGAGAAAGCCATGTCAGAGCATTGGTGGAGATCTTGGCCAAGATGCTGGACTCAGAGAAGAAAACTTCTCTGTTGCTCTTGCTGACCCTTGCCGGGCTTTATGCGTGCCTCAGTCCCAGGCAGAAGCTCTGCTGGGCTGTCCATGTAGCTGTGTAATGAGAAAAAGATCTTCCTCTTCCTTCACAGTTGCTTTTAGATATCTAGTGCCAATATGTATTTTGGAAAGCCTTCGGCAAAAATGCAGATATGTGCTCTCCATGATGAACTGCTCATACTCCATCAATTAGTTAACATGGGACTTATATACCTTGACAAATGCTGAGTATGTATTTCCCTAAACCAAAAAAAATGCACCATGAAAGGACTAAATTAAAAATAATGTTATCTTTTCTTACCATCTAAGACACTGTTCATAAGCAGATTGTTTTTCAAAAAAATGACAAATACAGTTACCTACATCTAGGAGAGTTCCTGTAGGTCTCCTCACTTTGGCCTACTGAAGTGACTAGATAAAAGATCATAAAATAAATATAGTCATTATATGAAAAAGCATGCATCTACACGAAATCCTGTTAGGTTGTTATTGCCCTTGAGCAGCACCCTATAAAATAGAGTCAATCTGCCCCACAGGCTGTCCAAGGTGGAACCTCTACGGGAGCAGGTCACAACGTCTTGGCTTACACAGAAACCACTGAGTTGGAACAATTTGGAACACACTTGCGTGTGTTTATTTATACGTCCAGATAGCCCCAGAATTACAGCATTTAATGAATATAAACATGAAAATCTATAAGCATGAAAGTCACAAATGTAAGAAAAATATCACCAACACTGTTGTCCCTCATTCCCGAACAAACTGTCTGGCCCTAGTAGGCCCTCAGTCAGCAGGGATTAAACAGAAGGATAGGTGGGTGATGCTACTCAGTGTCTAACATATCCTTGTTTCAACTCTCCTACAGAGATATTTCCCTTTCCAAAGGAATCATTTCTTCGTTTTAGTGTCTTCTAAAATAGCTTAGCATAATATTAAAGTACATTTCTTCATTTTTAAAACAAAAATTTTAAATATGTCATGCTATGTGAACATATTCTTGTTACAAAAAGAGAAACAAAATAGCAAATGGCTAAAAAGCAAGGAGAAAGGAACAGAAAGGCAGAAGGAATAAATACCACTGAAGTCTCACTAACATAAACCTGCTTATGAACACTGCATAAAACACACACACACAAACACACACCCACGTATTAAAGTATCTTTGGGAAAGTATCTTAAAGCACCTGGATTACGGACACAAACTGATTTGGTGCCCAGTATTGATTTATTATTTAGAGTTCTGTTAGGATTGCTTGCTTTTTGGCAATAACTTGGGAGAGGGGGAATAATTTTAAAACTCAGTCCATATTGACATTTGTCCATATCTACAACCACAAAAGTCCATTTCGAAATAAAATTTATGCATGTAACATCACTAAACAACACTCGTCAGTTCAATATATTTAGAAGAAAACATGGGTTTTTCTAACTTGAATGATCTTACAAATTCACCCTAATGATATTATAATATGTGTGATAACAAGGAAACATTTTTAATTAATGCCTTTTTTTTCCCCTTTGGGCTAGAAAAAGTTTCCCTGACCGTAAGGCAGAGTTAGATATTTGCAAGGCATTATGGTAAATTTTAGGGTGAAATGTACAATTTCTGCGGAGGTATGGAAAGAAATTACTTGAGGTTTCTTGTGAATTTTTGTTATGGTTTGAGCATAAATCCCGTGCCAATACCCTCTGTCAGTTCCTCCAAGGGGACCAGGGAGCGACGAGGATTACAGAAAGAAAGAAAGAAAGGGGATTCTTTAACTTTCTAGCAAAATTTCTACCTTATTCTTGTGTCCACCAGTCAGTATTACGAAATCAATATGAAAACAAAAAGTACATATTTCCAAATGGCGTAAAACACTTCCAGCCTTCTCTACAATTTTGAGAATAACCAAAATGGGATCCTAGCATTTGTTCTAGTTCTGAATCCATTAGGGTTGAGTTGTGTGAAACACAATACAAACTAATTAAAACAGAAAAGGATATTTCTGTGGATCACTGGATCTTCAAAGGGGTGACAAGAAAGCCACTGGGATGCAGGGGTGGAAGTTGGTGTCAAGAACAAGTAGGCCTAGAAATGCACCCTTGAGTTGTGCCATCTTGTCTCTGCTGTCCTGGGTATGTCCGTTCTTCTCGCTCCATGAATCTTCCTTCTCTAGATTACAAACGAGAGTTCCTTGTTGCTGCACCTTATAACTAGAGTCATTCAAAACACACACACACACACACACACACACACACACACACACACACACACACACTCCAAGTGACTTTAGCATATGCTCTCTTTTTAACAAAGCCCTATAATCAAATGGAGGGAATCCATCGGTTACCTTAGTACCAAGCAACGATTTGCCATTAAGAAGGGTTCACTTCACACACAGATCAGCCAACTCTGGCTAGGGGAGTAACATCACGTAAGAGCAGCTCACAGTTACCATAGGCTTGAACACAGGGGAGCGAGAAGCAGTGACCAGGGATGGGAGAAAGCTGTGATGCTAGGCTGAAAAAAGTACAGGGATACAAACACTATATTCATGGCATCTGGAACTCACAGAAGGCGCCAATGCTAGCCCCCTTCAGTGATTCTAGATAGACCTCACTGTCCTTGAGGCGACCCTACTGCACACAGTGGAACTGCCCCTGTGGGTATCAGAAACTGGAACTCTTGATAGGAGTAGAAATCTTCATCTTCCCCCTCAGAACGGCTTGTGGTGCTGAGCGGCCCAATTTGTAACCCATTCTGTCACCTGGGATCCTGACTCTGGATCCACTGATATATCATATACGTGTATAGAGATGATGGATATATATATATATATATAGGGTATATACTGATATATAGGATATAGGATATCTATAGCACATGAAAAAATTCTGATACAAAATAAATTGAAATGATCAAATGCTACCTTCTTTATGGAACTTTTAAAAACACTCACCTGCGCCCTGCTAAATTCTTGAATATATTTATGATCACCACTGCACAGCTTATCATATAATTGCTCTCCCATTGCCTGCATATTAGCGTCTGAGTCTCAATATCAAGGGATTTATTCTTCCTTTAACTAGGGGACCTCTATATCAAGATCAGTTTTAAGGATATAATGTATTCCACAGCCATTCTGTAAATGTTTCCTGGGAGTTTACTTAAGTCTAAATCCTCCTAAGTGGACAGCCAATTCCTTCTTTGTAGCCTGCTCTTTGGAGGCTCTGCTGAAACCTGTTCATTCTGAGTGACCCTGCTGGTATGTGAAATACCAATGACATAGCTTCCAGCATCACAGCAACACACAATATGACACAGTATGACAAGCTGACAGACAAGTGGTGGGACTCATCGTACTCGGATCCATAATCAATGTTCATAGAAGCAGCAGTCAAGAGAACAAACAGAACATTGCATTGGGTAGATCTGCTGCCCAAGCCCTCTTTAAAAGCAAGGATGTTACTTTGAGGACTAAGGTGTGCTATACCCAAGCCATGGTATTTTTAATCGCATCATATAAATGTGAAAGTTGGTCATTGAATGGAGAATCGATGCATTTGAACTATGGTGCTGGTGAAAGTACCATGGACTACCAAAAGAACAACAACCAAACAATCTGTCTTGATAACGAAGTTCATCCTTAGAGGCAAGGATGGTGAGGCCTTGTCTCGTGTACTTTGGGTATGGTTTCAGGTGAGACCAGTCCCTGGAGAAGGATATCATGCTTGGTAAAGTGGAGCGGCAGTGGAAAAGGTGGATTGACACAATGGCTCCCACAATGGGCTCAGACAGGAAGGATGGTGAGGATGGTGCAGGAGCCAGTGTTGTTTCGCTCTGTTGTACATAGAGAGGGTAGCGATGAGTCAGAACTGACTCGGTGGCACCTAACAGCAAGCGTTTACTAATCTAGGCAATGGCCTCCATGCTCAAAAACAAAGAGGAGCCAGATGCTCTTGCTGCTGCAAGGAGCACAGTTTGATGCCTTTGTCTCCATTGTACTTGCCATAGAAATCTAGCTTGGCCAGATTTGATCTAGCAAGTGAATTGCCTCTCTGAACACCGAGTGTATCTAGATGCAATTTAGTTTGCCTATCCAGAAAAATCAGAATTTTTCCTTCCTTTTAAGCCAAAAAGGCTATTAATGCAAATCCAATTGAATTTGCATTTGATTACATTTCTGATGGAAGCATTCATATGCAAATGAAAATTCATGCAAAGATAGCCAGATAATTCAAATAGTTGCTGAACTATCAAGATAGAATTAGGACAGTAAATGTATATCTATCCATGTTTGCTAGGTTACTCTCAGGTCATCAAATAGAACCCTGTTCTTGAAAAACAAAAATAAATCACAGCCCCAGCATTTGACAACAACTGTCAAGGACTCTTAGTCAGCAAAGCGCCATTACATTAAGTAATACGGCCTAGCACTGAAAAAGAAGAGCATCACGGTTTAAATCAGAGGTTTTAGACAACAATTCATCTTGGGCCCATCATTCTGTTCCCCTTATCTTTCCTCGCCACTAGAAGTAAAATATGTGACAAATTCAAACCGTCTAAAACAATGAACCCATCATTTGGCAAGTTGGAAGTTCCTCCATCCTCCCTGATGATGATGCAAGAGAAATGCTATCATCACAATCACCTTCGATAGAATCTCCTTTGGAAAGCATCCACGGCACCAGGAGTAGACCAATAGAAAAGAGATCTGAACCAGTTTTCTATAGTCTTCGATAAAATTCATTTAAGAAAGGACGTAGGCACAAAATATAATATATAAAAATTTCATCCACTACGGCACATCTCAAATCTATTTTGGAGGGTGGTGGTGGTAAATGTAGGTCTTTGAATCAGATTGTTTTTCTCCTTAAACATAATAAAAGTTGCATTGGCAAAAGAGAAAGGTGTGAGAGCACAGCATTCAGGAGGGTTAGCTACGAAGTATAATTCTCATGAGTTTCCTTTATATTTGATTCAATGGAGTTGTTCATAGTTTCAAGACCTTTTAGAAATCTAGTGTTCCTGGACAAGGATCTTGGCTTCTCCCCCTTTGGCAAGCCCATTGTCCCTAGCCTAATTATTTTGCTTCTTAAGTAGCTCTCAGACTGAGCCACTTCTGTTCATCTCCATCATCAATGTGTTCAACATTTTGCCTGATCCATGACACAAGTTTTCTCTGCCCCTGCCCTTGTTGACACTGTAGTACGAGTTATCTTCTTAAAGTAAAAATAGTCATATTCATCCAACTTGCTTATTACTCTTCCTTGGCTTCATTCATCTCTCTGAGACTGCAGAGGCAAGTCCTCCCGCGGTGCTTGCACTGTGCATAGTCTACTCTGCATGTCTGATCAGTGTCTGCCCCATCCACCCTTACTTACACAATGTTGCTCTTCTAAACTTTCTGCACCCCAGGGCTGTCCTTTTAAATCCTGAAATGCGCCCGGTTCCTTCCGAGAACAAAGTTGCATGTGCTGCTCTTTCTCAGCTTCTAAAATCACTTACTTCGCACACCCTCAAGTAAGCCTTCCTTGATCTGGTTGACACCATCAGGTCCTCCTGTTACTGGTTTCACGCCACTATATGACTTTCTTTCACAACACTTATTCTATTTTGTAATGCATTCTTCAGACAATACCTGTGTTCTTGATCTCTCTTAGGGTCTCCTGAAGATCTTGAGACTAGATCGGTTTGGGGTTTTGCTTGCTTCCTAGAGCCAGGCATGCTGCCCGTTATAACATCCATATTTGTAGAAATAATGGTTCCAGTTTCTGGGTGGTTTGTTTTTTTTTTCATCTATAATCACTGTTCATTAACAATGAAAGGAAAAAAAAGCCACCTAACTTTCTCAAACTCAGCCCTGCTACAATTAGCCAAGTAGAGTTATGTATGGCAATCGCGTCATCTATGGTAGAGAGGATGAGGTAAAGAGCTAGCGGGACCAACGCTGACTGCTCTGATAAACCAGGAAAGTAGGAATGCGTCGTCATTACTTTTACCAGCAAAGAATTTTTTGTCAAGTCCCTTTTCCTTACCTCTTTTTCACTTCAGGAAAACTGCAGCAGCGCCTCATTCAACTCTATTTTATTCATTAAAAATGTGTAAAGCTAAAGACGCCTTAGTTTATTTCAGAAACACATCTAAAATTTCCAATATGCAAACTCTTGTAACACAAAGTACTAGAATTGCTATGCAGTTATTATGCATTTTATGGGAATAGAATCATAACTACGAAAGTTAAAACCGTATCAAAATCACACAGTATCAGAGCCAGTCTCTTGTTCCCGCTGTTGCTTTTTGGTATACTTCTATCAGCTGTGAGCTTACTTTGCTGGAAGCTTTAAAATATTGAAATGATAAACAGCCACATTCCATGACAGCAAGGAAGAATGTAGTATTTCTGTTTGCACCACAAACAAGGTTCCCAATGAATAATTGCTGTGCGAGTTTTAACATGGCACCGGTTATCATGTTCACAATGTGTCAGCATTCTCATTATTTCCATTCTGTTTCTTCTCTTTGCATTGATCTAGCTTTCCTTCCTCTCTTTGCTTTCTCATCTTTGATTCTGGGTGGACAGCTTGATCTCATAGAGTTGATTGTCTAAGGGAGCACCTTACTCACAGATGATATTATTTGGCTGAAAGGTGACCTCCAGAAATAGCTTCAGGTTCATGTTCTAAGGGAAGATTAGGGTGATTGTCTTGGGGGTTTCTCTCGTCTCTATTGGTCCAGTAGGTGTGGCTTGTGTTAGGCATTTGGATTTCGTTTGACATTTTGCCTCTATTGTATCCAGGGTTCTACTCATCCCTGGTCACAATGGTCAGAAGTGGTCGTTGGGCACCATCTAGTTCTTTGGGTCTCAAATTAGAAGAGATTGCAGTTTGAGTGCATTCGTCCTGGCGTCTAGTTTCTTCTTTGAGTCTTTCGTTTTCTTCATCCTTCTTTTGCTCCATATAAGTAGAGACCTGGCTGTATGTAGTTCTTTCTTTGGTGGCCACTTGTAAGCTTTTAAGGCCCCAGATGCTACTCACCAAACTAGAATATAGAACCTGATCTTTAAGAACAATGTTATGCCAATTTACTCAGCAGTCCTCTTAGGATATACTCTGAGGCCTTTTAACTCAGTAAAACCATCTCTAGGGTTGTGTAGGAATGTCTAGGAAGTCTCTAGGAACCCTGGAGGTGTAAGGGTGACATGTTGGGCTGCGATCACATGGTTTGCAGCGTGGAACCACCAGCATGCCTCTGGGAGAGAGACTGGGCTTCTACTTCGGTAAACATGACAGCCTGGGAAACCCACGGGGGTCGTTATGAGTCAGCATTGACTTGATGGCACGGAGTGAAGGAAGTCTCTGACTGTGCCAGTCTGTGCCTCTTTCGTTTGTGTGGGACAGTAAGAACATAGGACACACGGATCTACATGTATGCTCATGTACTTGCATATGTCTTCCTGTACATATCTATCTACATAATCACACGCATGGATTTTGGTTGTTTTTACTGTTGTTACAGAACTGTATTTGCATTTTCCAAAACTGTCCCTTTTTCTTGCTTACTTCTTGGTGGATTTATTTACCTTGCCAAGCACTGACTTCGCCTGTATTTGGTCTTGCCTTGTCTCGGATCTAGAAAGTGTTTTCTCCTCCGTCTCCCTCCCCCTGCCGGTAACCATCACATGACGTTGCTTTCTGTGTGTCTCTCTTCTTGACTTTTTATAATAGTGGCATCGGACAATATTTATCTGTTTTTGCGAATGCAATATTTATCCTTTGTGATTGAGTAATTTCACTCAAAGCATTGTCCTCCAGATTCATCCATATTATTGGAGGCTTTGAGAACTCACCTTTTTTTATTGCCATATAGTATTACGTTGTACATATGGACCACATTTTGTTTATCTGTTCACCTATTGGCAGTTCCCATCATTTTGCTATTGTGGCCCGTGCTACCATGAACGTAGGTGCGCATATATCTGTTCCCATCACTTGTACTCGGCCCCTAGCTTATATACCTGAGGCTGCTGGATCTTAAGGGGTTTCTATTTCTAGCTTTTGGAGGAAGTGCCATACCATTTTCCATAGTGACTGGTACCCTATTACAACAGAGAACACAGTTCTGTTCCCTCCACCACCTCCCCAGCATTTGAATTTTTGTTTTGTTTGCCTGTATCTTTGCCATTTTTTGCGGGTGTTTGCAGTTTAGCTTTGCCACTCTCTGGTGGCCAGTGAGGGTGAGCATCTTTTCGGGTATTTGCTGGCTCCTGAAGGTTCATTTCAATGAAGTGTCTGTTCAAGTCCTTAGCCCATTTTTGGATTGGGTGGTTTGTCTTTCTGTTACTGTCGTTTTGTATATAGTTTTAAGCCCATAACTTTTCAATAATGTCACATTTGCATCTCTAGGCATATCTGCCCTTTAGCATCCGTCTCAAACAGTATAGTCCTGGAAGCCTGTGATATTGTGAGAGTGGGTTAAAAGCATATATTTAGCAACAGGATGTTTCTGTGGTTAGGAATGTTAAGTTAGTGGACAGTAAAGAAATTAAATAGACTTGTGTTAAAGGAAAAGGAAGTTTTATATAGATTAGTAAAGAAGCTTTAGTTTACGGTATGCCTTATGCATATGGTCATTAGAATTTAGTTCTCTGTTTAAATCTTCACTACATTTTAAAAAATCCATTTCATTCTTGATGAATTATGCAGAACAGTTGCTGTTGTTGTTGTTAGGTGCGGGTAGAGCGATTCCGACTCACAGCAACACTGTGCACAACTGTTCCCATGCCATCCTCAATTTTTCTTCGGTTGCAGCCCCTGTGTCAGTCCATCTCCACATGGGCCTTCCTTCCTCTTTTGATTGCCCGTTCTCCTTACCTGGCATGACGCCTTCTCGAGGGACTGGTCTCTCCGATAACATGTCCAAGGCACTGGAGACAGTATCTTGCCATCCTTGCTCCTAAAGAGGCTTCTGGCTGTACTCGTTCCCATATGGATCTACTTGTTCTTCCGGCAGTCTATGGTGCTGCCAATATTCTTTGCCGACATATGTAGTTCAAATGATTTGATTCTCTTTGGGCCTTATTTTATCAATGTTCAACTTCCACATGCATTGCGACGAGGTCAGGCATGCTTTCATCCTCAAAACACCACCCTTGCCTTTCAACACTTCAAAAAGGTCTTGTTCCGAAGAATTACCTAACGCAATGTGTCGTTTTATCTCTTGACTGCTGCTTCCGTGAGGATTGATTGTGTATCCAAGCAAGACCAAATCCATTACAACTTCCAAGTTTTCCCCAATTATCATGATGCTACTTTTGGTCCAGTTGTGAGGATTTCAGTTTTCTTGACATTGAGTTGTAATCCATAGGGATGATTGCAATAATCGATCTTCATCAGCAAGTGCTTCAAGTCCTGCTCATTGATAGCAATACGATTGTGCCATCTGCATACTGCAGGTTGCTAATAAGCCTTCCTCCAATCCTGATGCCATGTTGTTCTTCATGTGGTGTAGCTTCTCTGATCCTTTGCTCAGTCTACAGATTGCATACATATGCTGAGAACATACGACCTTGGCACACACTTGTCCTGATGTGAAGCCACACAAGGTTCCCTTGGTGCAACTGCCTCCTGAGCCATGTCCAGGAATAAATAAGTAAAACATGCCTAGATCACCTGAAAGCAAAATGTCGTCTTTTTTACATAGATTATGACCCAGGGCCATTATTTAATCAATATCTGGTCATCTGCCACACTTGGTACAAGGAAACCAGGTATTGGCAGTCTTACTGCAAGTCAGCCTTTCTTAATAATCACGATGTCAACGGACTTGGGCTTCTGGAAGGAAGGTCCTGATCAAACAATTCTTTTCTTTTTATGATTTCAGTTAAGAATGCAAATTGCACTGCAGACTTTGAAGAATACTTTGCCAAAAGAAAACTGGAGGAACGCGATGGCCATGCGGTTAGCATCGAGGAGTACCTTCAGCGCAGCGACACAGCCATTATTTACCCAGAAGCCCCCGAGGAACTGTCTCGCCTTGGCACTCCAGAGGCCAATGGGCAAGAAGAAAATGGTGAGGCTGGCATTCATTTTTAGCCACTGCGCTGACCTCTGCAGCTGTTCCAATTATAAATGCACTGCATGCCTGGGTGTTTACCTTAAAATTTGAAGAACAGCTGCAGGGGCATGGAATTTCATGAGCAAAGATTAGAACTGTAATTTTAGGGTATTGTGAATTTTTTTGTCAGCAAATTTGTGTCATTTGTACATCCAATAAAGAACAAGTACAATTAGAGCCTATTTCTAAGGGATAAAAATATCTAAATGTATTCCTCTTTCTGAAATATTTCACTTTTGAGCAAGGGGGGAGGGGGGGAAGTTGAGCAATACTGACCCTAACCTTTTGTTGGTCTTCACCAGCCCCTAAAAGGGGGCCCCACACTTGGAGTTCCCGAGTAACACGTGACTAAAGATTTAATGCAAACTGCCAGTCACTGAAAGACAACCTCCTCATTTATTAGCTATTTGTATCCCCCCACCCAACCTCCACCCCCAATAGCTCGAGTAATTAATTAATCCTGCCGCGCAGTGTGGGCTGATTCCTACACGTCCACCCTGGGTGTGCGCAGGGCTGGGTGTGCGCGGAGGCCGAGTGCAAGGATGGCCCTCTGGTCGAGCAGATGCAGCGATTCCTGTCATACCAGCCCGGGCAGACAGCCCATTAGCTGCCATTGATTGACTGACCTTTTGGCCTGCTCTCTCTCCCTGCTCTCCCGGCCCCAGACCTGCCACCTGGAACCCCAGATGCTTTCGCCCAACTGCTGACCTGCCCCTACTGCGACCGGGGCTACAAGCGCTTGACATCCCTGAAGGAGCACATCAAGTACCGCCACGAGAAGAACGAAGAGAACTTTTCCTGCCCTCTGTGTAGCTACACGTTTGCCTACCGCACCCAGCTCGAGCGGCATATGGTGACGCACAAGCCAGGGACAGATCAGGTGGGGGGCTGGCTTTAAGTGATTTCTTTCTATAATAACCCCTCAGAGAAACGATATTGCTTTGATTGGCAATCATTATTAATTTTTCATGGCATTTTGAAGATGCAGATCTTTTAATGGTAATAGCTTTAATTGAGGTCTAAATGATTTTTTGATGGTCTCTTCTAATATGATTTAATAGTCTTATGTTCACGATCGAATGAGTGTGTTAATTTCTAATTTAGAAATTTTATTTGCACTTTAACTTGACTTTAGTTTCATTTTTATGTTCCACAAAAAGTGAATGAAATTGTAGCATTTTAATTATACATTATTAAACATCTCAGCAATTTTAATTCCATTTTTCACCTAGTTTTACTTAGGGAAAAAAAAAACTTTTTTTCTTTTTTTCCCCCCCGCCATCTAGGATCCAAGTCTTAGTCCAAGGAGTGTGTTTCTTTTTTCTCCTATAACACCTTCTGCTGCTGAACGGTGTTTTTCCAGGCTGCTGCTACCAGTGTATGAAATCCAATTAAGTGTTTTAGGGAAAATTGAAAAGGCATAAAAAAATATATGTGTATGTGCATATATGTCCACATATATAATAAGCTGGATTAACACCAAAATGTTGAATGTACCATTAAAAAAAAAGTCCTTTATGTGGCTACGGGTAGCTAAGTGCTCTCTACCTGCTGGCTCACTCATCTGAAAAATGAAAGTCCCATCTTGAACTGGTAAGCACAGCTTCTGAAATCCTTGACTAAGGATTGGATGGGATGGATTCCCAGTGCCCCTTAAATGTTTTTAGCACAACTGCTGTGCTGTCTTCCTGGGAGAAATGACTCTGCAGATTGGCAGGGGGATGTGTTGGGATATAGCAAAAATGGTGTGTCTTAAGTCAAAATTCTTGGAATCACCCGATACCAGCCTTGACACCCTATCTCTTTTTAAAACGACTGACCAGGATTTCCTTATATAAAATTCTTAGGTGGTGGTGGTTTTTCTCTAATGGGCTTAAGTTTCTCGGAGAATAAGGAAAACAAGAGAATTAGCAAACCATCAAAACAATGGTGATTATGCTGAATTACGGGGCTGCATTCTTTTAAGGGAACAGCTCGTGTAAATCATTCCATTTCGATCTGATTGGGCTTGTGACTTGCACGTTTGTTTCCAAGTTCAGTCACTCAAAAAATAAATAAATAAATGCGCGCAGCTCGGCTTATGTAACAGTTTATCTCCCCTTGCTTATAGGCACAAAACCTCTAGGAAAAAAGGGGGGGGGGATGGGGAGCCTAGAAATGTATTTAGCATAACTGCTTTAAATTTTACATGCAGAAGTGTGATTGTGTTGGCGCATTATGAATGGTTGCTTTGGTGTTGAAAAGTCCCCTCATTTGCTCATGGCATTTACAATTAGTAAATTAAAATGATTGTATCATATTAACAGTGGCACAACTAAAGTTTATAGTCGTCCTCTGAGGGCTGTGGGGGGAGACAAAGCAGCTGTTGCTGTTTGTTTATGCAACTCAGCAACATATGAGCAAGGGTCCCTCAATGGCGCTCGGCGGGCTGGGCTCTGCTTGATCTTTGAAGGTTGCTGCTGTTTGAACAAACCTCCCTGTGTCCCATGTAACACCATCTGTCTCACTAGGAATGTGGGAAGATTCAGCACACCCTAGCAGTTGTCATACCGTTTCTGGGCTGTCTTTTTGCAAAAGGCTTTTGTGTCGCTGCTGCATGAAAAAGGCTGACCTCCTACCTTGAGCACCCAGAGTGGATGACTATATTTTCTTTGTGTCTCTCTAGAGTCTAGATTCACTGATTTCCCCCCACTTGCTCAAAAAGGCCCGCTGTGTTTGATGACAACCTCGCAGCCTTTAACTTGTCTTTTCTGCAAACTTTTTGTGTTCCCTACCCCCGAGTCCCCTACTAAAAAGGATAACTCAAAAGTCGATTAAGGTCTTTCCCTCCTGGCCTGAAACAAAGCTGCTCACCCAAGATGCCGTCCCGGATGTTGAATAGGGCTTCAAATCCACTAGGCAACGCCTCGGATAAAATAGGGCATCCCTCTGCCAGTAGCGCCCCTGAAAGGGATGTTGACACACGCTTAGGGTGCCATGAAATATTGACAGGCAGGTTTTTGGTTTGGGTGGCAGGGTTTTGGTTTTCCTTCATTTTTTACATTTAGGACGGCCTCTGCCGAAATCATACTGACAAACAATACAAACATTTCATATGATTGTGTGAGGGGCACTTTGGAGATGAGTTAGAATTTCCAGCAAAATATTTATTTTCTCCTTGGCAAAATAGGTGCATACTATCAGGGGAATCTTCTGATTTTAAATGTTGTAGGAAACACAAAGAACCACAAACATCTTTACAATCACGCTTTCTCATCACCAAAAGCTCAAAGAAACATTTTGGGAAAGAGGCTCCTGAGATAATTCTAAAGCAAATGAAGGTTGCTCATGGGAAAGCACCTTTTGTTTTGTTTTGTTTCGGTTTGGGTTCCAGTGTTATTTGCCAACATTATCACTCTTATGGCAACTCTGGGCAGAGAAATAAACATGTAGGCAAATGGAAAAAACTCGTTTGTAACAAATTGTCTTTGCTCCGCCTGCCCAAATCTGATGGTTGTCTTTTTCCTTTCACAGCACCAAATGCTGACCCAGGGAGCAGGTAATCGCAAGTTCAAATGCACAGAGTGTGGCAAGGCCTTCAAATATAAACACCATCTGAAGGAACACCTGCGAATTCACAGTGGTGAGTAGCAGAGGTGCCGGTGTTTGTATTTGCATCTTGTTTAATTACAGCAGTTTTTAAAGATTGTTTAAAATTTGCACAGCTCTGCTTGTAGCATTCCGGAGCTAATCGTGTTTCTATCATGAGCGATGTATACCTGGTCTGTCTCGTGAGATTCGTGACCCCACCAATAGCTCTGTCTTAGAGAACGAAGGAGCAGTTAAACGTCTCAAAAACTGCAGATGCTTTTGATGTGTCACCCCCCCTGAGGCTCCTTGTTTTGCCTTCACAAAATCCCTCCTGAAGAAACTCAACCGGCAAAAATCGGAAGGAAATTCATTTCGGTACCTAACCATGAAAGGAAACGTGGAAGCCTGTAGGAGCTTGAGTCCCTTGATTTCTGAGAGCTATGTATTACAAAGCAGACATCCTACCACTGGGATTTTGTCTTTATAACTAGTGTGATAGCTTTGCCAAGCATTTTATTACCAAATTGGATGCTATTCAAAGGACTAGTTGGATTGGTAGAATCAATGGAAGCTACACAGAGTTGATTAAAGACATGGCTCCACTTCCCTTTAAATACGGTGACATCTTTATTGTGCTATTGACCACACATTAATCTGACACTCTGTTTAAATGGGAGGCTGCCGATGGCAAGGCAAGATTTGGGATCTTGCCTGAAAAAGGCCTAGACAGCCCCCACCGCCCACTGCTAACATCTTGAATGATGTCCTCCCTGGGGAGATAAAGCCCAGAAACCGTGGTGGTCAAATAATTCTAATCTGAGCACCTAGACTGTAGGGGCACTCCCATTGTATGCTTGTCTTGTCTTGGGGGACAAATGCAAGTGTTCCCTAAGCAGAGGAATGTAATGTTAATTCTAATTATCATTTTAGGTGAAAAACCATACGAGTGCCCCAACTGCAAGAAACGCTTCTCCCATTCTGGTTCCTACAGTTCACACATCAGCAGCAAGAAATGTATTGGTTTGATCTCTGTAAACGGCCGGATGAGAAACAATATCAAGACGGGTTCTTCCCCTAATTCTGTTTCTTCTTCTCCTACTAACTCAGCCATCACCCAGTTAAGAAACAAATTGGAGAATGGAAAACCACTGATTATGTCTGAGCAGACGGGCTTGCTTAAAATTAAAACAGAACCACTAGACTTCAATGACTATAAAGTTCTCATGGCCACACACGGGTTCAGTGGCGCGAGTCCTTTTATCAACGGTGGACTTGGCGCCACCAGCCCTTTGGGAGTTCATCCGTCTGCTCAGAGCCCAATGCAGCACTTAGGTGTAGGGATGGAAGCCCCTTTGCTTGGATTTCCCACAATGAACAGCAATTTAAGCGAGGTACAAAAGGTTCTGCAGATTGTGGACAATACGGTTTCCAGGCAAAAAATGGACTGCAAGGCGGAAGAAATTTCCAAGTTGAAAGGTTACCACATGAAGGATCCCTGCTCTCAACCTGAGGAACAAGTCATTACTTCTCCTAATATTCCACCCGTAGGTCTTCCAGTAGTGAGTCATAATGGTGCCACTAAAAGTATTATTGACTACACGTTAGAAAAAGTCAACGAGGCCAAAGCTTGCCTGCAGAGCTTGACTACCGACTCAAGGAGACAGATCAGTACTCTAAAGAAAGAGAAGCTACGTACCTTAATCGATTTGGTCACTGATGACAAAATGATTGAGAACCATAGCATATCCACCCCATTTTCCTGCCAGTTCTGTAAAGAAAGTTTTCCTGGCCCCATTCCCTTGCATCAGCATGAACGGTACCTCTGTAAGATGAATGAAGAGATCAAGGCCGTCCTGCAACCTCACGAAAACATAGTCCCCAGCAAAGCCGGAGTCTTTGTTGATAATAAAGCCCTCCTCTTGTCATCTGTACTTTCTGAGAAAGGAATGACAAGCCCCATCAACCCATACAAGGACCACATGTCTGTACTTAAAGCATACTACGCTATGAACATGGAGCCCAATTCTGATGAACTGCTGAAAATCTCCATTGCGGTGGGCCTTCCTCAGGAATTTGTGAAGGAATGGTTTGAGCAACGGAAAGTCTACCAGTACTCGACTTCCAGGTCTCCATCACTGGAAAGGAACTCCAAGCCGTTAGCTCCCAACAGCAACCCTCCCACGAAAGACTCTTTATTGCCGAGGTCTCCTGTAAAACCCCTGGACTCCATAACGTCACCGTCTATCGCAGAACTCCACAACAGTGTAACCAATTGCGATCCTCCTCTCAGGCTAACAAAACCTTCCCATTTTACCAATATCAAACCGGTTGAAAAATTGGACCACTCCCGGAGTAACACTCCTTCCCCTTTAAATCTTTCCTCCACGTCTTCTAAAAACTCCCACAGTAGTTCTTACACTCCAAACAGCTTCTCTTCCGAGGAGCTCCAGGCTGAGCCTTTGGACTTGTCGTTACCAAAACAAATGAAAGAACCCAAAAGTATTATAGCCACAAAGAACAAAGCAAAAGCTAGCAGCATCAGTTTAGACCACAACAGTGTTTCTTCATCATCTGAAAATTCGGATGAGCCGCTAAACTTGACTTTCATCAAGAAGGAGTTTTCGAATTCAAATAATCTGGACAAAAACACTAACCCAGTGTTCGGCATGAATCCATTTAGTGCCAAACCTTTATACACAGCTCTTCCACCACAAAGCGCATTTCCCCCCGCCACTTTCATGCCCCCGGTCCAGACCAGCATCCCTGGGCTCCGCCCATACCCAGGACTGGATCAGATGAGCTTCCTACCACATATGGCCTATACCTACCCAGCTGGAGCCGCTACTTTTGCTGACATGCAGCAAAGGAGAAAGTACCAGAGGAAACAAGGATTTCAGGTAATGGGCTATATCATTTGGGTCTGACTAGAGAAGGGGAGAATTACATAGCTTATGTGCATGCAGGAAAAAAGAACATTAGCGAAAGAATCGCGTGTTATGTTTTCAGCAAAAATGGAAGAGTTTGTCTTACCTTGAGCGTCAAAACTGAATGAGCTAGAAAAATAAGTGAAATTCCGTACTACATAAGCATATTTACTTGTTCCAAAAGATAAGGGAGCAGTCAATGTTTATGAGAGTAAGTCAAAGCATTGCTACTAGGGGGCCAGCTCATGTAGGGACAGGTTTACTCCAAAGAAGGCGTGTGCGGACGTGGCTCTGTGATCAGTGGATGGCTGCAGGCAAACCGGCTCAGCCATCCGCTTGTCTGAGTCTCATTGGAGCGCCTTTTAAAAAGATCTCATCACAACATAGCTTCTCCAGGGATCTGCTGGGCCAGGTGAAATCAAATCAGAACGGTCCGCTCAAGAAAGTATGGTCCCTGCTTTTCAGCCTCCTACAGGGGTGATCTTAATAGATTTTTCTCAAAGGACACAGAATGATCATTCAGCCTTATTATGAAGAGATTCAAGAAAACAGCATTGGTGAGGAAAAGGCCAGGGATGGTGCACTGGGCAATTTTCCACCCAATCAGAATGATGTACCTGCTCATTCTGCGAAGATTGCAAGGGCAGTCCTAAGAGACTTTTGTTGGGAAAGCTTACCCCACCCACCCTGAAGCCTTGGTCTTAACACTTGAGGTTACTATTTGGTTCCCCAAATTCAAACACCATTTCAAAGGAAGAACACAGAATTCTTCGGGAAGTGGTAGAGAGATGGACAAGTCACTTTTAGCTGGGGACAGGCATAGAGAGAGGAGAGGCAGAGAAACAAGGGCCTGACACCATTAATTGTGCTGTTTAATACTGCCCGTGTAGCAATCGGTTTTGACTTACCTTCATGTCTTTGAAATGTATTTCATCATCAGTTTTTAGAATTAGATATTGATAACACGCAGTGGAACTTACATTGATCCTAAAAAGTAATGAACACTTTGAACAGTTTCATGATTTATACATTTACAAATTTGCAATCAGATAAATACTCATATGTACTCATTAGTGTAAGTATGTTTTGTTGAAAAGAGCATAGTTTAAAGACTATTGAAAGACTATTCTATGTAACTTTCTTTGTAATTTTCAAATAAGTAAGTAGTGTGTGTTTTCAAATACAAAATACAGATCTGCTTTACATAACGGGGCATAATTCCTGTTTGCAAACTAGAAGCACAAGTAGCAGTGTGCCTCAGTAACAGCTGATCCAGTATTCCAATTTATAGTACATCCACCCTTTTTGTAAATGTGTTTAAGCCTATTTAATCTTCTCTAATATTAATTAGTGCAAACGAAGTCTAAGAAAACTGAACTGTAGGCTAGCAAATGGAAATGTATGTTCTCATGCTAGTTTGCACTCCTTTGGATCAAGACAAAATAAATATCAAGAAATTTAATAATTTACTGATCCACATTCATTATTGCTTAATGCTGAAGGCTGTTTTAACATAGATAGAACATTGATAAAAAGTGTTATTAATATTCCCTATTTCAAATTAGAAAATTAAATATAAAAATATAGCCCGAGGCCTTCAGTTGGTAGACATACATTTAAATAGATTGCATAATAATAACATTTTGTACCTAAATATAAAATTCAATTAAAATGAGCCTTCTACAGCCACAGATCATTTCTAAAGTTATGGGGAAAAATACACAAATTCAGATCAACAGTTTTTACTCGTGGCTATGTTCTGGCATAAAGAAAAGAAAGGGCAGTGAGACAATGGGTCTTTTTCTCACCTAGAAAGGTGCCTATCTAGCACCTAAGGCAGATGAGATTCATATTGTTGTTGAAATGTGAGCTCTCACATATCGTTCATGGGAAAGAGATGTAAAAAATGGGATTGATTAATAGCAGTCAACTTTTGAGATTCTCCAAATGTCAGCCTATGTGAAGTTGCTCAGTGTAAACCCCAAGAGAAGAGACTGTGTTGAACTATGTGATTATATCACAGGGAGAATTGCTTGATGGAACACAAGACTACATGTCAGGCCTAGATGACATGACGGACTCCGATTCCTGTCTGTCTCGGAAGAAGATCAAGAAGACAGAGAGTGGCATGTATGCATGTGACTTATGTGACAAGACATTCCAGAAAAGCAGTTCCCTTCTGCGACATAAATACGAGCACACAGGTATGAGTGACTTTGACTAGCCAGTTAGAGCTTCCCGGCCGGCTGTACATTTCATAATATTTAATGAGAACACTTGTGCAACATAAGATGTAGCATATGCTGATACCTTCAACAAGGAAGAAATAATGCTCTTGCCTAGCTCAGTAGGGCTTTCCGGTTGCCCGTTTATTGGATCATTCATGTGTTTATGAATGTGCTTGCCTTCTTATCTTTGGAGTTAATCTGTAAACCTAATTTACATATCATATCAAAGGAATATTTAAATGGCCAGGGCAATGAAACAGCATGACACGAGCCTGTTATTGGAAATATCTTCAAATTCTTAACGCTGTGATGAACCTGTGTGTGTAAAAATGTAATAAAAATTTTAGTTTTATCATCCAAATATCAAATGAGCTACGATTGGAGAGTGATTTTATTTGGTTTTCCTACATTGACCGCATTTTGAATAAACGACAAGTTTTAGTACTGTGAAAGAAAGTAAAGTAAGAGGCCAAATGAGCTATGGAAACCACCAATATTTGGAAGATTGAAATAAACTTTCTAAATTTAATTAGTGTATTTCCAATTCATGCATTACTAATTAGGAGCTGTTATACAGAATTGACAAGACAGCAGCAGAACTCTTCTCTAGGAATATAGAGAAAGTGTTAATTTAAAAAAAAAAAGAGAAAGAAAGAAAAGAAAGATGAAGCACCCTAAGGTGAATCAAGTCTTATCTCCCACCATTCAGGACCCGAACCCAGTGCAGCCCTGGGGTGTAGTCACACCTATGTTTCTTTTTTCCTTCTGCTCCCACCCCAATAACCAGGTAGCTCAGTCTCATCCCTATCCCTGACCCATCTCCAAATCTTCCTCCCCAGAAAGCTGGTGTGCTAAACTGACTCCACAGGAGAAAAGGAGGGTAGGGCCTCCATCAGAGTGTTGGCTGGAAATAGAACGTTTGCCACAGGTAAAAGGAGGAAACTTTTCATTTCAAATCAGGTCCCCTCGTATCAAATGTTTTCATCCAGGGGTGGGGGTCGGGGGGAATAACCCATCATGCATGGTTTTGAGGACAAATGAAGAAAGCGATGGCAGGAGAAGGGAAGGAAGAGAGGTGGCGGGAAGGGCAAGGAATCTATTTCCTACCACATTTTGACTAAATATGTAGCAGTTGGCTAAATGTATAGTACTTTTTTTAGTGATTCCAAATGCTCCTTGGGGAGCCCTTCATCTTTCTTTATTTCTCGTGGTGAATGTGCTGAGGCAGCAGAAGTTACCAGTTAGCTGGGCGGTGAGCAGAGTTGGGGGTGGGGGTGGGGGGGTGCGTTTCTGTAATGCTAAATGTGGAGCATATTGGTGGGGAGCTCCAGGCGGATAAATAGCAGGACTCATACGCGAGTCAATTCCGTTTCCTTCTCCTTCGACTCGCTGGTATTAGCTGCCATGATTTTAGAAGTTCAACTTCTGTACAGAGTATTTGTATTGCTACAACCAAATGACGTTGGGTTATAATGATGCACCCCAACTTGAATAGAAAATCGAAACAACATTTCTACTTTTGATAAAGAACTCAGTGCTGGAAGCCTCAAACTTTTCAGACACTTTTTTCTTTCATTCCAAGATATTTTCTTTAGTACCCAGTCTTATAGGGGATTTACAAGTAAAGATATTTTCATACCTAAAGTGCCTTTCCTATTTTAATCAATCTCAAATATATTTTGTATCGCATTATTCAGCTACAATAGGCACATCATGGAAGGCACCTTTCCTATCTGGTTTTATTGTATGACCATATGCAAACCCTATCATTTACTACATGGTGAGTGTAAAACTTGTATTTTAGTGAGGCCTATCATACGTATTGACATAAAGTCAACATATTTGTTTCTAGGCAGTCCTTAAGCTATGGATCAGTAAGAGACCCCAAAGTTGACAGACCACAAAGATGCCTAACCATGACAATTTGAAAAAATAAACTGCATTAAAAATATATATATATACATATATATATAAGGCTCTGGTCCTTTAAGATGTGAGAAGACCTGCTGCCTAGAAACATATTGCCTAGCAACAGGATTCTAACCATCCAATGGTTTCTCTAAACTTGTGATTAATTATCCTCCCGTTGGCTTCCCAGCTTGTCAAGTTTCCAGTGTGTTAACTTTTTGGTCTCTTGACCAAACATCTCATGATATTACTGCTGTCAGTGTATTAGGCTCCATCAAAGTGAAGTTCTTGGTGAATTTCCTATCACTATGATGTATGTGAAATTTCAGCCTATTTCCCTTCCCTAATTGGGCCCCTTAAGCCTTTTATTTGTTTACATTCAACGCTGGTAATATTTTAAGAATGTATTACCATGAAAATTGTGACAACTGTCTCTGGGTTGACATATTCTGGGGTTGGGAAGTGAAGTCGAATCACCGTTTGATGATGTCTACATTACCACTGTGTTAGTGGTAAAGTGTGTCTGGGATATTGGTCTAATATTTAACATCTAGAAGAGTTTAAACGAAGAAGGCAGTTATAAGAGACTTATTCTTGGGAGCCTGCGCTCTTTTACAGCCGCGCTTTAGTTCTTGAGCAGATCCCGATGTCCTGATGCTTTCTTTTTCATACTAATGGCTTCTGACTCGCTTGCTTTTCCTGGACCGAGACTGGTACTAGAAACCCTGGTAGTACAGTAGTTAAAATGCTTTGCTGCTGACTTAAAGGTCAGCAGTTCAAACTTCTAGTGGCTCTGCTGCTCCGTAGGAGAAAAATGTGATGTCTACTCACATAAAAATGTACAGTTTTGGAAACGCTAAAGGATAGTTCTACTCTGTCCTCGAACCGCTGTGACTCGGAATCAGCTCCGTGGCGAAGGTTTGGGTTTTTGATGAGACTAGGGTAGGAGAAGGAAACACTATGTAAATGTTGACTTGAATAAGATTAATTGTCCCAAGTAAGGACTGTGTAATATAAGACCTGAAACTTGTATCAGACACTGTCAGGAACTGATTTGTATTCTACTAAAATTTGAATCTGACATTTATTGAGTGCTTTCTCTGTTGAGATGTCATGGCAGGCTTTTAAATCCACCTTATTTGGAAAAGATAAAACGTGTCTACTTTTGCATAGATAAAACCTACACTTAAAATAAATTCTCAGTCACTTTTGCTTCTCAGTTACCTGATTTTTTTTTTTTTTAACCAGTCACTTTCAGTCCTAATTTTAGTTTTCATTCTAGCTGACAGGTGAATCATCTTACACATTAGGGAAAAAATATTTTTACCCTAAGGAAAAAAAATTTTTTTTTGGTTCACTAAATATCAATTTAGATGTTTTACTGAATCTTGTTCATGTGGAAATTTAATTCCAGGACATCTTGATTTGCAGCAAGTAAACCAATCAAACTAGTTAAAAGAAAGAAAGAAAGAAAGATGAATGCCCCAGTCATTTCTGTTTAAATTGAATTAAATACTTACCAGTGAAATTTCTGAAGTTTGGTAGACTATTTAATGCAAGATACAGATAGGTCAAGTCTCCCCTTCCCTGCCCCCAAGCATGTCCTTTTTGCATGGCATAATGGCTGAACAGTTTATTCTCTCCAGTTACAGGTTCATAATAGGGACTTAATAGATTTCTATTATGAGTATAGTGTTTATTAGTGAATGTCCTGTCAGAGTGACCATCGACTGTCTGTAAAACAGGCATTGAGGTAGCCGGCATTCCCCAAGCATTGCTAATGGGCCTTGAAACCTATGCTGGAACGCACTCACTCTGCCTCAGGATACTCTCAGTTCTGTTCCTTGGAAAGAGAGGAGCAAATCGAATACAATGCTGATTCAAAATTATTCATACAGTCGCTTCATGAAGTGATCTAACCAGCTGGTCTTTTAGTGCTTCAGACCTAATTGATATCTAAGATGCCCAGAGATGATGATATCAAAGAAAGATCATAGGACAATTCTGCCCCCAAATAAACACTGTAACCATGACTAAAGCGCCAAGAAATATCTCACCTCGTTTCTTTTCGCTTCCTTCAGACTTGTTTGCTCAGTGTATCCCAGTTCTGACAGATGCATCTTATTTAAAACTTGGTACATTATTGAACATATATTAATGAATAAATAAAAGTGTCTAACATAAACGGAGTGCTTGCTGAGTGCAATCTTTGACCTGAACACTTTAATACAGAGTTCTTTTCCTTAATTTTTTTATACCCAGTCTATGATTTAGGTTCCAAAGCGATCTCCCTTTGACTGACAAGGAAGCAGATCTGCTAGGGAGGGTACCAGCCCTCAGACTGTTCAGCACCACATAAAACATTGTCTTGAACCTGGTCAGATTCTAGAACCCATCTAGTTAACACTGCACCCACCATCCTACCCACTCAATGAGCATCTGTCCACACAAAAAAGACAGACCAAGGTCACAATAGAGCAACTTGAAGTTTTCTGGAAAGCAAATACTTGGTCTTTTTCCCAAATGCACTTCTGCTCCTTCCCTGCTGGTCTTTCTAAATGCTTATTGGACCCCTCTTTTCTTTTATTCAGGGTACCTCATTCATAGCATCTTTGCAAAGGTTAAGGCATGGGAATTCTGTGATTTGAATTAGACTCCACCCTCACCTCCCCACCCCCAGGCTATTAGCTGCCTTAGCCTTTGGAATAGGTTTTTAGGAAATTCTTTCTGTCCAATGCATATAGGAGTCACCAATAAGTATCTTTCTGATGTCGTCCCTTAGAGGTAAATAGCATCTTGTGCCTCAACCCGTCTATCCTCACCAACTTTATACTAGCTATTCCACTGAAATAAGACCATTAATGCATTTTCTAAATAGTGGCATGCCCCTGAGGCATTTGATAACACTGTGAGAGTTGATTTCTAATTGAGATAAACGCCATATTGCTGAGTACCTGAAGAATGTAGACTGGGTTCCTAATCATATAAATGACACTTTGCAAATGAAAACAAGGCTGCATCTATCTACTAATGTTGGCCCTTAATTCCTGTGCCAAATGCAAGGTAGTATCTGGGGAAGATAAGCCTAGGGCTTCAGGGATGTCCTGATGTGACTGCTCTCGATGACAAGAGTCTGGCTTTACCTCTGGAGCACGAGGCTGATTATCTCTCTACTTATCTATCTATCTATCTATCATCAATCATCTATGTCCATTCTAATTTGGAAATATACTTTTAAGTATGGTGGGCAGCTATGGAAGGTGTTGAAGGCATTCCAGTGCTGTTTGTGGCCTGGAATCACCAGCTATGGTGAGGCCTGGCACTGGCTTCAAGTTCCAAACACTGGCTAGAAAGGGCCTAGAATGCTGAAGGAAAGACAGCATTCCCTAGCTGGGGAGTACCTTAACACAACACGTGGCTGGCAGCTCAAGGAAAACGTTGGAGGGGAAACACTATTTGGCATTAGATGAACCTTGGCGGCATCTTTCTTTTTTGTACTTTCGAATGGTTTCTTCCTTAAATTTCACGCTTAACATGGAGTGCCCGATAAGGCATTCCTAACATCATTTGAAGAAGCCCTGGTATCGGGAATCCTTACAGGGTCGCTCTGAGTCGGAATCGACTGGACGGGAATGAGTTTGTTTGCTCTTGTTGGCTTAGAGGTTACCAGTCGGCCTTCTCACCGCACGGTCAGCACTTGGAGACTGGGCTTTCTACTCCTGTGAAGCGTGACAGTCTCAGAAACTCACAGGGACAGTGCCATCCTGC
>NW_022103900.1:33074571-33077014 GCF_000313985.2 Echinops telfairi
ATTTGAGTATGAGATTCCATGTATGTGTAAAAACATTCAAACAAACACACTAAGCAGATTTATTTGATTGTGCAATGGGACAATTATTCAAATAAACATGCATGGTGCAATTATTTGAATCTCACCATGCATGTTCATTCACCACAGTACTCAAAAAAGAGGGAAGAAAAAAAACGCACCAAAGAATTTACTTGGGGAAAAATATATATGTGAATAAAATCTTATTATAGATTTAACAGGGTGGTCAAAGCTATGGCTCCCTCAACTGTAACTCAAGTATTCTATATTCAATGACGTTTGTTTCTAAAGATTAATTGGTTTACTCACTTGATCATTATATCTGAATGGCTACACATTCGGATTCAGATGATAGAGAACTTTACAAATCTGAATTGGATAAAGATATGAAGTCTATATTTCAAGAGCCGAAAAATTCTTTCTCAACATCTTATAATAAGAAGACACTGACTGAATCATTGCCACTTTAATTAACATGCACATAAACTTCAAAAATTTTATACATGCAGAAAACATTCCTACATTTGAGAACATCACAATGGACTCATCTGATTATTTTATATATTAATAAATATCATGCCATGTGTGTGGACACATTACGATTCATATAGGTGTGCCAAGAGGCAATTTCTGCCTCTCCTAAATATGTACTGACTTAACCTAATATACTAAAATGGGGAGGGGCTTTTTCTAGTCACTGAAATATGCATCGTGTAACAAAGATGAAGAAAATAAATGGCTTGTGCCCATCATAAAAAAAAAGATTCAGACTGAAGACTTAGCTTTGGTTTGTATTCAATTAAATTGTTAAATTGTGCACAGTGATTTCCTTTTTTTTAGAACTTGAGACATTTGTGATGTTGGCTGTTTAAATCTTTGTTACCTTCGCTGTGAATTGAAATTGTACATATTTAGTAAATCATGAAGACAAAACAAACTTTTTAGACAATATTTTTATTGGAGAGTTTTCTTTTCCTGTATCCATGTTTAAAAAAAAAGACAAAGAAAAAAGACCTCCTGTCCCAAATAAAAATGTCAATACTAAATTTAAAGAAGTATAAAGGAATGATTGCTTCCTTTAGAGCTAACTATTTAAATAAACATCAAGGTAAATAGCAACATGCGCTTTGGGGCTAGTCGGCCGTGTCCAATTTTTGGGGTCTGATGTTTGAGAGGGCCTCTGTTGACGGTTTGAAGATGATATACTAATCCCTGGCTCAAACAAATGCTATTATATAACAAACACAAATCTTCAAACTTCATTTATGTATGAAATACAGAATTAGGGAAATGACATTCAGGTGATAGGACGCTGACTGTGCCACAAGCTAAAAGTCCCTCTATTAAGATAGCCACCCACCGCCCGACTCTAGTCTGAAATGTTAAAGTCCTCCAAAATACTGAAAACACAAGAGGAGCACCACCCTTCCCATTTGACCTTGAAAAAAGGTGACAATGATTCTAATAATTTTAGCCAAAGAAAATGATGAGTAAAAAAATGCATGAAGATTAAAATGGTGACAAACGACCTTTTAAGTATTCTAATTGGTCCTTCTCATTCATATCTGATTCCACAGAAATTGCAAATCCTGATGATCCTGATTTCTAAGTGTACCCAATCAGCTTTCTCTCTCTCACTCCATGGGAGATGCCTGTTAAATTTGGAGTGAAGGATAAGCCCTCAACATGTTAAAAATAGACTACTGCCCTGGCAGGAAATTTTGCATTGGCAAGCATAGAACTCAGGAGGAACAGATTTACCCTAAGGAAAAGTTCTGAGAAAGAATTGTGCATTGTGATCCTGGTCTCATCATTTCCAGAGCAGTCAAAGGAAGGCGAGAGAGGGTCCCCAGGCTTTCGAAGCTTGTGTGTACACACCTGAGCCGTTCGTGTCAAGAGACAATAAGACTCAAGAGGGAGAAGGCGTCTGCACAGAGTGCTTAGAAAACACTTTATACTTGGCTATTGTATCCAAATGGAAATCACAAAATGTAAGGCTGAAAAAAACCATCACGAAAATATCTATAATTTACAAGATGTGTCAAAATTAAATAGAGAAAATATTAAATTGATGCTGAATATGCCACATTCTATAGGGAATTTAGATGCTAGTCTATGACCCTGCCTTCAAGTAGTGAGAAACACTTTTTATCTCTTTCTTTAAAGAAACCAAAAACCAATATAGAGCAAAGAATTACAGCTACACTCCACTCTAGTTTTGTTAAGGGAAAGAGGAATGCAGCCTTCGAATTCCTTGAAAAACGTGGGTGAATGAGAGAATGTAAATTTCAAAAAGAAACTCAAGAACATCCACGCTCTCATAGAAAACCTTCTGGTCTCTTTCGGGACCATGAGGCACCTAGGCCTTGGTTTTTACATCCCTTCTGAAGGGCACTGCTTCCAACACTGACAGTGTCCCCCCCCC
>NW_022103900.1:33077114-33097209 GCF_000313985.2 Echinops telfairi
CCCGCTGCAGTGCAACCTGGGGTTGGTGCAGACAGAAGAGGAGAACACCAACTAGTGAATTACCCTCAACCACTTCCTGCAGCCCTGAATCATTGCACGGAGGGCTACCACTTCACTCCTGACCGTGTTTAGAAAGGGTGCGCTCATGGCTTTCTGGTGGAGGGTTCATCTCGGCAAAAGGCGAAAAAAAGAGAAGTACTAACCACCCTGCCCAACTTGCTTTAACCCCTCAAAGACCATTACTACTGGATAGAATCAATTTAGCAGTAAGGAGCCCTCACCTTTTCTGAAATATATAATTTTTTTGTGTGGGGTTTTTAAATACTGTCAAAGACATTTCCATGAAGAGGGACACCTAACTCACTGAGAAATGGTGACAGGACACTCAACACAATCTTTAAACAACAAAAAGGATTCTCTCATCATAGCTGCCTAATAAATACTACCCTAATCTTTGCCAAGGCGTCCTAGTGGTGCTGTGGGTTAAGCACTGGCCTGCTAACAGCAAGGGTGGTGGTTTCAGCCAGCAGCTACTCCTCCCCCCAAAGGATGAGGCTATTTGCTCCCACAAAGATCTTCAGTCTCGGTAACCCTACCTAAGGTTGAAATCTATTTGACGACTATGAGCTTGGGTGTTGTTGTTGTTGTTTTTTCAAACTTTCAAAATAAAGCCATAGCCATTCTTTTCAGAAATACTTCTTCAGAAATTGTCATGACCCTTGACTTAGAGGGCTTCACCTACGGTGTGACGTTTACCTATGTTGTCATAGACTCTTGTTCTGGACTGACCACATGACGCCTTTTGTGTCTACATGAAAACTGTCCCCTCAAATCTTATCATTCTTCAATAAAACTTTCCTTGAAGAAAACCTTATATTTGTAACACATGGAAATATAAAAACGGTCAAGCAGCTTTGTATCCACATTTTAAGGATGAGAAAACGGACATATGCAGATAGTTAATGGCCCCAGTTGGTCGGTTGGTTTTATATCACCGTGATTTAGAAAGCAGGCTACCTCTCAGATGGCTAGAACCTCAGTCTCCTGAATGACCAGCCCAACGCTCCCTCCCTCATTTCAGCAAAACATGCCTTCAAATGACTTTGAAAACACCAGAAGGGAGGAATTAGTTTCTCTACTTCCTGAAAAAAATAAACTCATGCTGGTTGACAAGAAGCACGCAAGAATGCAATGAATGAAAAGAATCTACTTTACAGTGCCACATAAAAGGAGCCAGGGTGGAATAGTGGGTTACAAGTTGGGATACTAATTTCGAAGTCAGTAGTTTGAAACCACCTGCCACTTCATGGGAGAAAGATGATATTTCCGGTCCCCATACAGCCTTTGTATGGAGAGCCAGGGAGTCATTCTCGCAACCCTCCCAGGTCATTCTGAGTGGGAACCAGTCCAATGGCAGTGACCAAGAGGTCATATCGCCATCTGAACTGGACTTTCCTTAAACCGAGGGCCAGAAACATTCTCCGTTTGGAGAAATGATCTTTTAAAATGACAAACTACTGTCTTTATATTTTACCCACTAATTCTGTCCCAGACATTTGACAGAGCTCACAGCCAATGAGAGGGCATGGCTCCACCCAGCCTCATGACCATCTTGACCATCTTCTATCTGCGTCCATCTTGGCAGTCCTCATTACCATCCTTTCTCTAGTCTTGACCCCTTTGGATGCCACATGACCCCAAAACAGCCCAGAGTGGCAACATGTGGGCTAGAAAAACAGGCGCAGTAGGAGATTCATAAATCTGCAATGAGAAAATTGGACGAGACTGAAAAGATCAAATAAAGTTAGACTGTGGAGGAATCTTAGTGTCCGCTGATCCCAGGGCTGGCTTTCCATTTTTGGCACTCGGACACGTAAAAAGACCTGCCCCATCTGCCCCGTAGTTATAACAGCACTGAAACCAGAGCCACGTTTTCAGTTGTGGCATAGATGCTTCCGGTGATGCTTTTATTGCCACTTCAAAAAAATTGGTCATTGAGTCAATTCACATGGACATCAAACCTATAGGGTACAGTAAAACTGTCCCATGGGGTGGGTGGTAGGGGTGGGAGGTGGTTCAAAGCTATGAGTCTTTATGGATGAACCCAGACTGCCTCAATTTTCTCCTACCAAGTGGCTGGCGAATTCAAACTACCAACCTTTGACCGCCAAGTACTGCACTACTTTGCCACCTGGGGTTCTTCTCTATAGTATGACCATTAGTGGTATAAAATATACTACTACTACTAATAAAGCCAATGACAATGACTTTGAAAGCGACGTGATTTATGGAGTGCCAATCATGCCTAAGACACAATATAAAGAAATGTGAAGCACAAGCATGAACAAGATACCCTCCCTGATCTCGAGTTTCTCACAATCTGATCCATAGCCTCCCAAAATAATACAGAGCGCCAGTCACCCTAAGAAATGTACAAATAGGGAAGTCTCAAGCACGCTCTCTCCTATTCCATGGTGAATCTCCTATTGCTTTACGCACACAGCGCTGTTGCTCAGGGATGTTCTGTGAGCACTGTTCTCTGTCGTGCATACGGCAGTGTGCAGACAGCGTGCTGCCGTCAGTCACTCATACTTCAGTGGAGAAGGCCGAGAGCAAAACAAAACAAAGAACAGCAAACTATCGAAGATCATCTGTGGGAAGGAAAAGCAAGTGCTGTCACAGTGAATGAGGTGGGGGTGGGCAACGAGGAGACAGGCAAAGCCTCTGAGAGGTGGTGATTTGAGTTGAGCACGGAAGGAATGAGTAGCGGAGAGCAATGATGTCCCAGGGAGAAGGAATCAAACCAAACCAAATTGACTACCACCCAATCCATTCTGACTCCTAGTGACTCCATACATCAGCCCAAAACTTCCCCTGTGAGTTGGATGGCTTGGTGAGTTATGTGTTGGGCTGTTAACTACGAAGTCAGCAGTTCAAAACCACCAGCTGCTCCATGGGAGAAAGATGAGGCTTTCGACTTCCAGAAGGAGTTACTGTCTCGGAAATCCATAGGGTCGTGTTCTACGGGGTTGCTATGAGTCAGAATCAACTTGTTGGCAGTCAGTGACATCTTTGGGGCCATCCTTCCCCCGAGGAATGGCTGACGGGTTTGCACTGCTGGTCTTGCGGCTAGCAGTCCAACATGATAACCCCAGATACCACCAGGGCTCCTTAGAGATGAATCAGCAAGTACAAATATCGGAGGCAGGACTGCATTTGCCTTCTTATGAAATAGAAAGGAGACCCATCCCAAGAGAGAGGGTGGGAGATAAAGTCACAGAGGCAGAAACAAGTTTCTAGGTCATGTAAATGATGGGTATCATGATCTACTAATGCATACTCAAGAACTTCATCTATAGATTTTTTTTTGAGGAAAGGGAGTCCTTGGGGGCCTTTGGTTCAATCTCCTGTCTTTATTGAAGAGAAATGGAGTTCTTAATCCAATCTTGCCCTCTAGACTAGGCTTACTGTGGGGGTTATTTTTCTCAGTGAAAGGGCCAGAAATGAATTTAGTATCCTGATGGTAGGCTATTAGGGATTTCCTCCTGTATATAATGGACTGCTCTGGTGATGTACTGGCTATGCATTGGGCTGCTACCTACAAGCTTTCTAGTTCAAAGCCAACAGGCACTCCGCAGGAAAAAAGAGAAGGCATTCTACTCCTGCAAAAAGTTAGTCTCAGAAACCCATAGGGGCCATTCTACCCTGTCCTTTAGGTTCGCTCGATGGCCAGGAGATAATGGGCAGCAGCATTCTATGCCCCTTCTGATTTTAGAGTGAGTGAGAGCTATCTCATTTTTCAGAATCTCACAAGACCCCCTGCCACACGTCTGGTCACAGGCAAATCTGTCCGCCTGGAAAACAGAAGATGTTTGGCCCAAAGAAGTTTGTATTTTGGAAATGAAAGTGCTAGATACAGCAAACAGGATGCACGATGACTAGCTACCCCGAAAGCCCCTTCCGTGGCGATCAGCATGGCCCTGCACCGGCCCCGCAGTTGCCAGCTTGCTCAAAGCAGCTGTGCTAGAATCAGGCCAGAGCAAAATCCCAGCCATTTCGTTTTCCCCTGAACTTCTGAAAAACACAAAAACTCAGAGAGCCGAGAGAGAAGCCAATAAGAAGTAAGGAACATGCAGCAGGTGGTACCATCTGTGCCCGACTAATTCCAGCCGAAACAATCTGCTCCCTAGAGTTCCCAGTTGTGGAGACGGGAAGAGAATCACAGTGGCAGAGCCAGGGGAGGGGGAGAAGGAGGGGGGAGAAGGAGGGGGAGAAGGAGGGGGGAGAAGGAGGGCAAGCGCCGAGGCTATTATTCAAACAGTCAGCCAGTTGGGGGACTAGATTGTTGGTGCCAGTGAACTATTATCTCTCTCCTTTTCTCTTTACAACCACTGTGGGAGATTCCTCCAAAGTCTTGCTAGCTGGCAAGTATCAGATCCCACACCTGTGAGGCAGCCTTGAAGACATGACTCTGAGTCTGTCACCACTGGGCTGGGAGGGCCAGACATGGCACAGCAAGACTGGAAAGCCCAGCCCAGCCCCCAAAATGGGAAAACAAAGTAGAGGTGGGGAGCTTCTATTTCTTTTTTGAAATTTTTCCTAGCAGCCCAATTCCTTCCTTCACCCATGTTCATTCTTTGAAAATGATTCACAGTTTAAATGAGCTTATAACTCTCGTGCTTTATCCACAAGTTGGCTTTTTTGGGGGTCGAGGGAGGAATAAAATTCTTCCACCTGATTGACTTTCTTGCAAGGAGCAAATCTTCTCCCCTGGCAGACTTACAATCGTAGGATGAGTAAATGCAAGCATTTCAAAGATAGATCAAATTGAGTGTAGTAATAACTTTCCCTTAAGAGGTTAACAGATAGACAGGCCCTATCTTTTTCACTGATGCGGGGACAGTTATGATTTGAGGGTTATAGAAAGAGACCTGTCTGAATTTTATTCACTGTAAACTTTCAACCAGCACCTTTGGGTGAAGGCACTGGCTACAGAAAAAAATCATCTATTAAAATGCAAATACATAAAGGGACACTATTTGTCATGATCACTTTTCCTTGGACTGATTGATCAATTCTATGGCTGAGAGTCCAGACCCGATGGCATGAGGCTAAGGCAAGTTCACTTTTATTGTACATGTGGTGAGGGCGAGGGAGTGGGGTGAGGGGGGCTGCCCTCTACTCAGTTTAGATGATCCTGACTACCCCAGCTCTGGACAATGCCATGGGTACCAGAGTAGAATCGTGTTCCATAGGCCTTTCTATGGCTGCTCTTACACAAGAGTCCCAGATCTCTCTTCCCAGGCGTCCATGAGTAGACTCAAACATCCTTAGGGTTAGTAGTTGGCGCATGAACTACGTGCGCCACCCTGGACTCCTTAATTGGCTGAAGAGTAGCTCTTCATTTCAGAAGCTGCCTCAGGATGCTTGACCCTCATTGGTCCCTGGAAGACTAAGGAGATGGAAGCATTCAAGAAAAAGTATGTGGAGGAAGAGAAAGAAGTGATCAAGAAGGAGAGATGGCAGCTGTTCTTAACCCCACCCCCTCACCCCCCCAAAGAAACCATGTTCGCAGCTTGCGAGTACATCCTCTTAGTTGGATCAAACACTCAATATCCATTTCTAAATGAAGCACTTCCTAATGCATGCACTTTAACAGATAAAATAAACATCATTAGGAAGGTGATTTTATTTATTGCTAATTGGATGAAGGTTGGGAGAGGAGGTCATCAATTTTACATTCAACAGTTCATCTACATCTTGTTTCGTCTCATTTCGTGTTATCCCCTCAATGTACCATCCCTTGCCCAACTTCCTGCCAGTGTTTCCTGTTGCCATTCCAACTTCTTTCCTAACCCTTCTAAACATTGTCCTTAGATAAATGCTGCCCTATTGATTTTTAAATGGTTGGTTTTTCTACAGCACAAATATCTCACTGGTGCTACTGTCCCCTCAATCCATCTGTCTGTTATTTGGCTAAAGGATCCTTAGTGGCATCGTGGGTTACCAGTTGGGCTACTAATCGCACGTGAGGTCCTTCTAATGTGATCCTTGTCAAACCATCTGGTAGTGGCAAGTGGGCAGCATCTCGTTTTTCTGGTCTCAGCGCCGTGGAAACTGATCTCTGAATGGCCTATGCACCCGCTGGACTGTTTCCACATGTCTTTTGATTTTCCTCAGTGCTGTACCTTTGAGGACTGCCCATGAGCTTTTCAGACCCCAGTGGCTACCCACCTAAGTAGGATGTGGGACATTGTTTTTGTGAACTATGGTATGTTCATTGACCTTGGTGGCATCCCCATGCCCACCCCTCCACCCCAGACTACTGTCCTGAGCATCTAGGCCCAGTGACTTGTTCCTTCAAGGTAGTTGGTTCTTTCTAAGAAGTTTTCATAACTTTGACCTTGTATGATCCACCATGTGCCTAGATATATTTGCAGCAAAGGTGAATCCACATATACAAATCACTTCTGTCAGATCTGTATATTCATACAGGTATTTTCCCATTCTCCATGACCGCATGGTTGTTGATGCATTTACTCATAGTTCACCATCTTTACAGGATTGTCTATGTAACTGTGTTTGCCTCTGTGGCCTTTAAGTCTTGCAAACCTCTCAGTGTCTCCCCGGCACCACCCCTCGTGGTGTGGAGACACACGTCATCACGAAAAAGACAAACTACCTACTTTTTCCCTAAATGCCTTCTAAAGGCAATCTTTTTAATTAGGATGATTAAATTCTTATTTCAAAGGGCACCAAAGTGCAAGCATTATCACTTGAATTTCCTGTAAGAAAGGGTTTTCCTGTCTTTCTTTGCCACATGGTGCCCATTACCAGGAGAAGCACCAAGTTGAGCCAGACATTCCAGTTACAGGGTTATCGCTCGTAAGAAGAGGGAAATGAGAAAAGAAAACCTGAGTTTGGGAGCAGGGTCAGAGGGCAGACCCAGATGATGGAAGAATCGGGGATCAGAGGCAAAGGGTGTTGTGTGGGAACCAAAACCTTGTTTCAGGTAGGAAATTTCAGGGGGGGAGGGGGAATAAGATTGCCTCTTTTAATTAAGGAGTGTGTGTGTGGGGGGGGAATCCTAGCTCATGTTTGTTGTTGTGATGCATGTGTGTGTGAGTGTGCATGCACACATATGTGTGCAGCCTGATTTCAGTAGGAAGAATCGATGGAATGAGCCTTTTAACGGATTCATCTGCTAGACTGTGTTATCCGTCTCAACTCTAGTTGCCAGTGAAATGCGCTTACAATATCTTCTCATGGGTAAGGCAACCTGAAAGAGAACTAAACCAAGGAGTGAGTGTGTGTGTGTGTGTGTGTGTGTGTGTGTGTGTGTTGGGCGGGGGGTGCATGTGCCCGCTTTATAGATTAGTAGCCAGTGACATAAAGCTAGGAATCAGTGAGCCCAAGTTCTGGGGTGAGTTTTCAGAGGAGCCACAAGCTCGGTTGTCCTGCACCCTGACCTCGTGCCTCCCGAGGGCTCGGCCTACCAGCGAGCCACGGACGGTGCAGGTAGGAAGAAAAGGAAGGGGTCACTGAAAAGCCCCCTTGACTGGAACTCTGGACTACAAACGCAAACAAAACCCCATGTCTCTGCTTCACCAAAGGCCAGCATGCCATGCTTCACGTTGTATTTTTAGCTGATGGTATATCCTCTGGAAAGCCTGGCTTCATTTACTTTTCTCTAAGCTTTGTGGTATTTTTTTATATGCCATTAGTCAGTGACTGCACGTTACTAGCAATACCAGTCTCGCCGAATGTATTTAATTTGTTATGAAAATCATAGTACATCTTTACACATAGAAGAGACAGCTTTTAACCCCATTGAGGACTTCCTCCTTAGAAGTCTCCATTTAACTCCCTAACCGCATTCATCTGGGTTTTCCTCCTACCCACTGACCAAGATCTACTTTCTCCATTCAACCCTTCAATGAAAGCATTTCCCAGGGCCCCTCCGGGGCTCTCTGCTCTCCTCATTCTGATCACTCTGCTTCAGTAACAACTGCAACCCCCACAGCTTTCACTCCTGCCTAGATAACAGACGAAAAGATGCAGCTCCCCCACCAGACCACTCCTCCACCAAAGTAAGCAAGCACGTCTAAATGAAAATCAGATATCCACACTGGGTGGTCTCAAAGGCACCTTCAACTTGGCATATCCAAAATAATATGTCGAGATATTGCCTTAAAAAAAAAAGCTCTCAAGAGTATCCGCAGGCCCTCTCGTCTCCCAATTACGACCTTAATGTATCCCACACTGTCCCAAGGTCCAAAGTGCTCTTTTGTTATTTTTCCCTCTCAGGTGTACTTCTCTTGCTTGAGTATGTATGCAAGCTCCAGAGGAACAGGGACCGTGCTGTGTTTGTCGCTTCAGTTCTCAGTAAGTGATTGACGTGAAGTGAGTATATGCTGGTCACACCAAGGCTCTGCTCAACAGCCTCCCAAGGGTTCACAAAACACTCAACATTAAATCCTTGTTCCTTAGCTTGGCCTCCTTGCTCTCATTCCTGCCTGTTCCTCTGATTGTATCTGCCTGGACACACTTTTCCTCTTCTCTTTCAAACATAGGTGTGTTAGTCTGGGCACTTTAGAGAAACAAATCCACAGAAACTCATGTATAAGAGAGAGATTTATATAAAGGTTAAGTGCACATTAAGAAAACATCCCAACCCAGTGCTGCCCAAGCACACAAGTTAACCCATTAACCCATATGCCCAACACCAATCCACAAAGTTCTCCTCCAACTCACAAAACAGACTCAATGATGCTGACTGCAGGAGGAAAGCCGAGTCAGTGAATGGGCAAGAATCTCAGTGCTGGCAGGGGTCTCCACATGGCTGCGCCAGCTCCCAGGGCTGCATCGGAGTAGGCCCATGTGGCTTCTCCTTGGGGATGTCTTGCAGGAAGTGAGCCTTGCCAGCTGAAGCAGGGAACTGCTAAAGCAGCTGCACCTTGGTGCGACCATCAGAAAGCAAGAGACCCAAGAAGTAGAAAGATGAGGTTCACCGAGCCATTTATCTCTCTGCCCTTCAATTAACCCCACATGTGTTTACCAGCCAGGTTGGCACAATAAACTAACTCAATTGGTCAAGGTTTACCTTATTAAGCAAGTCTTCTCTGAAATCCTAATCTAAGAAATGCCCCTTCTAATGTGCACACACTTCATTAAGGCACACTTTCATCGGCTGCTTTAGAGAAGGTTCCTGGGTGGCTCAAATGAGTCAATGCTGAACGAGTAGCCAAAATATTGGTGTTTCGGACACGCTCAGATGCACTTTGGAGACAGAAGTGTTGATCTAATTCCCAAGGTCACCGTCTTAAAAAACATTATGGAGCTGTTCTACCCCATGCACGCTGGGCTGCAGTAAGGAAAAATCCCCTCAACAGCCACTAACAACATGTGTTCCCAGAAAGTAGAAACTGAGAGCCCCGGCTCTTGCACCTGGCAAAGAGCTGAAATACAGAAAGAAGCAAGCAAACCCACGGGTCCTTAGACTCAATGACAAGCGTCTCCCTCGGAGTGCAGTCATGATCCAAAGAGGAGGACGATTCAGTGAGGAGCAGGCAGGGAGCACTGAAAACGAAGGCTGTAACACTAAGCAACTGTGGAAGGTCTCTACTGCAAACGAGAAATCCCAAATGGATTAAGTCTGAAGACAGTTGAATACAAGTCATGGATAACCTGGTGCAGATTTGACTCACAGGGATCAACAATTTCATTTCTATATGTTCCTCAAGACCACTAAGTGCAGCCACATCAAATTCCACTAGTGACATCGGGATATTGATTAAATTATAAAATTAGTGAGGCAAAGTTGAATGCAATCCAGGTGAAATAAGTTAGGGGTAACATGAATAAATAAGTCTTGCACTTGCGACTGAATGTGAACTATTTTATTAATGACCAAGACAAGGAACATGAACGAAATAAAAGAGGAAGGAGCCGGAAGTACCTAATCTGGAATGCATTTTCTTCAACTTCTCTGGCATTTTCAATCACCTCAGTTTCCTGACAAAACTTTACTGATGTCAATAATCTCCATCACAAGCAGCAAGCTAACAGCATGTTTGTGGGGGCCAGAGGTAAATTCCGGCCTAATATGATTCAGACATCCTGCAGAGAAGGGCAGTGGGAAGCATGAAAATGGCTATCCACAATTTCTCTGAATTATGTTTCAATAAAACAAAACGGTAGACAGAACAGGTGAACATACTGTTTTCATTTATTCTTTCCAGGGACATCGCACTACTCCTTAAGTCTCGGTCGGTGTCTTGTTGGAAGGACTCAACAACTGAGTTCGCACAGAAGAGGTGGACGGAAGAGAAAAAGAAACATGGCCCACCTTTGCGTCTCAGCTTTTCATACGCTGGGCTGCACTGTGAGTACCCTCTGTTGTGAGAACAAGGGGCAACTACCGAAGAGAGAGCAGACACAAACATTCCCTCGGACAGCTTGCAACCACTTAAGTGGAATTAAGATGAGCGAGCGGAAGGACAGAGAAAGCCACGAAAGCCCTCGTGCCGATTGGAATTCTCCAGGAAGTCAGATATACTGCACAGAGATAGTTGCAAAACTTTTTCTCCAGTCACTGTTATTTTGTCTGGTAACTTTTGTCACCCTATTTTATCCCAGAATGCGAAGCCTATGCACTAGGATTGCATCCAGCTGTGTGGATGGGGGACCTTGTAGCTCCTCTGGAGTCAAGGTTGACAACTTTCTCATTGTACAGGACTGAAGGTGCCCTGACCACAGGCTTTCCATGAAAGTTGCTCTTGATTTTCTTATGGAATTGCTAATATGGACTTAGTCGTTAATGCTTTGACTCTTTTGTCTTCTACACCTAAGTAGAGCAAAACAGTTCAGCTTGGATTTCTGGTTCAGCTCCCTAATCAATAAAAGGAGAGCTTGTAAAGGAAAATTCATTTTGCTCCATCCTAGAAATTCTATGATTGTGAAGTCACTCTGAACAGGGTGGTTCTCCGTGTTTAATACAAGAAGACATGAAGTCACATGTAAGAATCCACATTTTCTAGTAAAATATCTGTGTCTCAGAGTACCAGCTCGGTCCCATCCTTATTAAATGAGCTTTGCCAAGTTATATCACCCAACCTCAATTGACTTACCTTTTAAATAGGAATAATATTGTCCTGAGGCATCCTTAAAATTGTTAGAGTTGAATCCATTCTAGTAGCCACTGTGTGAATTCATTCCATTGAAGGTCTTCTTTTTTGCCGATAGGGATAAAAGACACCTGTTCATTTTGATCAGAAAGGCAATGCACATTATGGGGGACATCAGCACAACTTGGCCAAGTTACATGAAGATATGGAGGAGTATGCAAAAATAAAGGACAACTATGGCAAATGCTATAAACTAAACATTTTCAAAACAACAGTCATAACAAGCAAAAATGTGAATGGTTACACAGGGAAATACATGTGTAATATGGGTGTGAGAGTACATCTGCTTGCATATATCGTTATATTTGTGGACATATTTCCATGCTTGTTTGCATGTGATGCATATATGTTCGTGATTGCACTAGAATACATTGGGGGCACATTTATGGATACTTTCTAGACACATCCAAACCCCTCCTGGGATAGATTTACTGGGCACGAAGGCTCGAGACCATCGTGCAGTTGGACAACTAGGGCAGTTGGTTACATAACTTACTTCATTAAGATAGTTTGGTAAGTAGCAGCTGAGGTCTTAAAAACTTGCAAATGATCATCTAAGATAGAACTGTTGGTGTGATGGTCAGCTTTTATGTCAACTTGATGGTACTTGAGTAGAGGTCAGGGTGGAGTCCAAACTATCACTAATGCCTCCTTGGGGATGTATCTTTTTTTTGTTGCTGTTTTTGAGAGAGAGATACTGAGGGGAACTGAGCCCTCTTTTGATGCTTTTCACCTTGCTGCTTGACTGGATTGCTAACTGGTCCCGGTCGCCAGCTCATGTAGCCCACCAACCCTGGGAGCTGTGGTGCCTTGCCATGTTCTCACGGAACTCAGATCCTCATGACTGCACCCAAAGGCTAGTAATCTCCTTGCTTCCCATTTCACCTTCCTGCTTTGTCCACCGGCAGCTGCTTGAGTACAAAGAGGGCTCCGGTGAGGATCGGATCCAGAGACTTGAGTTGGACTGGACTGGGCTGCTTTTTTGATATAAAATTCTATCTTGAGCTAAAGTTCTTTCTTATACACATGAGAGTGTCACTCATTTAGTTTCTCTAGAAAACTCAGCCAAACACCATTGGTCTCTTCCCATATATGTTAGTCTGGGTAGACTAGAGAAACATATCCATAGACATTCATATGTGTATAAGAAAGAGCTTTAGATACAAGAGCAATTGAATATTGAGAAAACACCTCAGCCCAGTCCAGGTCAAGTCCATAAGTCTGATATTAGCCCATATGTCCAATACCAATCTATAAAGTCCTCTTTAGACTCATGAAACACATGCAATGAGCCTGAATGCAGGAAGATCACAGGCCAGTGGGTGGGAAGTTTTGTGGATCCAGTGGCGGTAGAAGCATCTCAACTCTGACAGGGGTCTCCATGTGGCTCCTCCAATTCCCAGGGCTTGGGGTCTGTCAGCATAATTCCATGTGTCTTGTCAGTAGAGAGTCTCTCGGGGAGTGAGCAGAGAGAGAGAAGTGTCTCCTACCTCCAAGGAGGGAATACAGGAATTCCCAGGATCCTCAGGGGAAGGCCATGCCCACACAGAGGCCTCATTGACTATAACCCAATTGACAGACTAAACTCCACCCCTTCACTCTTAATCCTCTCAAATTCCAAATTCACACCAGATTATTTAACTACCACACCATATGAAGCAAAGGTGAGTGAAGGAAACCAAAGACTTAGGGAAGAAATGACTCCAGAGGACTAGTACCCCTATGAACCACGACCTCTTTTATTCTGAAACCAGAAGGATTAGATGATGCTCAGTTAGTACTACCAACTATTCTGACCAGGCACACATTAGAAAGTCCTGGTTAGAATAATAGAAAAAATGTAGAATGAAACTCAAATTCATAAAAAAAAGGTCTGCCTTACAGGACTGATAGAGATTGAAAGAACTCTTGAGACTAACGCCCTAAGATACCCTTTGAACCTAGAATTGAAGCCACTCCTGGAGGTCACCTTGTAGCCAAATAATAGTTTGACCTATGATTTAACAGAAATGCCCCAAGAAAGTACCGCTATCAAACAAATACTTCTTGTCTCACCCTTAAGGAGGCTGGAAATCCAAATTCAAGATGTAGGCTCTAGGGGAAGACTTTCTTTCTCTTGGGAAGAAAGGTCTTTGTCTTGTCTAAGCTTCAATTTCTGGATAATCTTCATGTGGCATGGCAGATATCTTCCCCAGTCTCTGCTTTCTAGTTTGCTTGTTTAATCTTTTATATCTCAAAACACACCCTCCACCAATTCTTCATCATTAACATGACAAAGGAAGCCCATGCCCAAATGAGATTATAACCACAGCCACATAGAGTAGGATTGACAGCATATATTTGGGGGGTGCACAGGTCAGTCAATAGCATGCTACCTATTGACCTGCCAAAATTCATGTCCTTGCCACATGTAAAACACATTCATTCACATTATCACATCATCTCCAAAGTCTTAAATCCACTTCAAGTCCAAAATCTCATTTCATGAATACCTAAATGAAATTTAGACATAGTCCATCATCAGGCAAAATTCATCTTCATTTATGAACCTGTAAAACCTAGACTACAAGTTATCTATTTTCTTTCCAAAGCACCATGGTCAAATAGGCACAAGGTTTGCGTTACATACAAGAGTAAAACTCAAGTGCAAAAAGGATTAACCAGAGCTCAGCAAGTCCCCAAACCAGCCAAACAATTTGCACTAGTTCCCAAGCCTGGGAGTTTATTCTTTAAACTCTACAACAACCTGACAATGGCTTCCTGTTCCAGGTTCATACTGGAACTCATACTCTCTGGATTTTCGTGGACCTCTCTCAGCTCTCAGGCTTCAGCTCCACCTTCCCACCTTACTTAAATGACAACTCAGTGCCCTTGGCTTTGGGAAGTTCTATTTTCTTACTCTACCTGAATAGTTAGCCCACTCCCTTGGCCCCAGCAGACCCTATTTTTCTACTCTTGGGGCATGTAGCCCTACCCCCTCAGCTTTGGTCAGTGGCCTTTCCCCCCTGACACATCTTCACAGTAGCTCCACACCAGAAAATTGAAATATAAGAGGTCTCATCATTTGAGATCCAGGAGACTGGGGCCCCACCCACTAAAACCAAGAGGCCAGGCTCCTTCCAACAGTTCTGTTGACCTGTCTTGGAGAACTGCCAATAGAATTCCAAGAGGCAGACAGCATTCTTTCCTTTTGTTCTTTCGCTTTACCCTTCAGTTGAAGCTGATGTATTTTCTGCTGATAGTTGGTTAGATCTATGCTTCAAAGGCTTAGTAATCTCTTTAACAAAAGATTGGTGAAAATTCTAGGTCACCTATTCTTGGTGTATAATTTTCTAAGTCTTAAGTTCTGGGTTCATTTTGCACAATTGTTCTTAAATCCACCTCTTGTTTTTTCGCATTTTATAGAAGCAGCAGTGAGTTAGTTAAAGTTTATTTGGGTCAGGTGTCAGGCTGGAGGCTTTTCCTGACTCATCTGGTTGCAAGAGCTGGTGCACCTAAAGTAAGCAGGTCAAGCGGAAGGCTGGTGGCTCATGGTCAGAAAATAAAGAGTTGTATGCAATATCAAGAACAAGTATGGTCTGCCAGAAAGTTCATATGTATTGGATGGAGGCCCTTATCCTAAAGAAAATCCTCAAAAAGGATCTCAAGCACTGAGGATCGTGGTTTGCTAAGCTGAAAGACAATGTTCACCATCACAATCTATAAAACAAAGCAAAGTGAGGACTGTACCCCTTTAAACAATTAACCACATGAGACAAAATGGTCCACATTTACTCAAAAGCAAAAGATGAGAAGGCAAGGAGGTACAAAGAAATTGCATGGGTGGAAATGGCAGGTAGGACAGAAAGGGTAAGTGCTGACACATTGCAGAAATTGTAACCAACGTCACAGAACAATTTGTGCAGTAATGGTTGAACGGGAACCTAATCTGCTGTCTAAACTTTCACCTAAAATCCATAAAATATACCCCCAAAATCCATCTTCAAAGAGAGTCTGTGTTTCCTGGTGGGTGTTCAGCTTGGAGTGCTGAAAGAGGAAGGAATGTTTGACAATTATCTGTCCAAAGAGAAACGTCAGAGCATGAGAAACGTGGAGGTAGTTTTGTGTTGATTCTAGATATGTGGTGTCTCTGCTGCTCTTCACAGATAGCCAGGGCGATAACGAAGCAGTCACTAGGGTGAACATTCGTAACACAACAGCAGAGGCCCTGCGCATATTTGGAACCTTCCTGTTAGCCTTTTTGCATATTTTAGAAAGAGACTTTTAAATCTTGCTATAACCTTGCTTGTTAGGTTAATCGGCCCATATGGGGAACCTTGCAAGAAACTGGAAAGACTGGAAGGGAAACTGTTAGAAAGCTGATGATCCAAATATTAGAAAGGTATTTTAAAAAAAGATTATTGTTTTCTTTCATCTAATTTTACTTCTGAGGATTACTCAGGTTTTCTGTGGTATATTATGTTTCTCAAATCTTTCTTTTTTCCAGTTACATTTTTCAGCTAAATATTTCTTCAACTTCTATGAAAACAACACTATGGGAGTTCTTGTAAACACACATTTCCAGGAAGGCTGCCTTGAGGAATACATGTAAATGGTAGCCTGAACGACCATGCTGACTGTAAAGATAAAAGGGCACAGGGAGAGGGAGAGAGAGAATGGTAGAATAATAAAATCTAGCATTAATGAAAAAAATGAATTGGAATTAGGTTAACTTTTCCCATCCTATTTAGTTACTTTCTGTTCCTCCAATCTAAACCGATTACATATCTTGATCTATTTTGATTTTCATATGGTAAGTTCCAATTCCTGTCAAACTATTTTAATACATTTATTTGTAAACAACAACAACAACAACAAAAACCCTTCCTAATTGTCAGTGAATTCCAGTCAGTGTGTTAGACAGTAAGAAGAACTTGGGGAGAAATGGGGAACCAACTAGAGTGATCAATATTTAAGCCCCCTATCCCCAGGGAGATGAACAACAGAAACGTGGGTGAAGGGAGACAGTGGACAAGTAAGATATGAAAATAATGATAATTTATCATTTATCAAGGGTCCACTAGGGTGGGAGCGGGGGAAGGGAGGGAAGAAAGAGTTGCTTATAGCAAGGGCTCAAGCAGAAAGGAAATGTTTTGAAAATGATGACAACATATGCACACGTGTCTGATACAATTGATGTATGGATCATTATGAGAGCTATAAGAGCCCCCAATAAAACGATTCATGAATTAAAAAAGAAGAAGAGAAGGAGGAGGAGGAAGAGATTGGAAACACATATGGAAGTTCTGTGCAAACCCTCTGTTACAGAAGCAGCCTCAAAGAAAGAACTTTGTGTCCCGTCAGAGCTCTGCCCAGGGGAGTCAGGGGAGCCTTCAGAGAAAGAAGCTACTGGAGTTTGTTGTTGAAGACTCAAGAGAAGGTGATAAGGGAGGAAAGAGAGGATGATCCTGAAAGGTTCTGAAGGGTGAAGAGTTTGGCATGGCAATGGAATGATGAGTTCACGATCTGGCTTTGGCGTTCAGGAGCAGTTTTAGCAACTCTTTTGATGAAACCCCAAATAAATTTTGTATCTTAATCAAAATAGTAATAATGATTAAATTAAAGTAAAACAACCCTCTAGCATATGAAATTACATAAATACTCCTGGGGATTGATTGCTTACTTATTTCTCACAATTGGAAATGAAGAACTAAATTCAAATGGTGACACCTGAGCTTGTTCTATGACTCGTGCACAATCTACTTGCATTATAGGTGGAAAAAAATAGAAAACCATTTCAAGTGTCAAAAATTAAGTGCTTCTCCTCTTCCCCCAATATAGATAAATATGATAGGAATGCCGCCACAGCAGTGGAGCTAGTGCTTGATTGACAGGTCATCGCCACTTCAATTTTGACCTTGTACCTAAAACACCTTGTCCTAGTGACTTCCAGATGTGGCTGCTTGGCCATTAGTAAGCAGTAAAGACTACAGCCTTATTTCTCACGTGCTATGAATATAAGCTATGACTTATGAGGACATTATCTCATTATTGCAAACAACCTGACAGGAATTTGAGGAAATACTTTAAGCACTTTAATGAAGCTCTTATTCTATCTCCCCATTCTAAGAACAGTATTTCAAAGTTAGAGTTTCTAACAGGAAGTTGGATAGCCTGACAAAGGGAACCACAAGTGTATATCTAAACTGGCAGGGTATTTGTATGGTGGGGAGCGATACATATACTCACGGCCCTTTACTGGCTCAACTGTATTTCATTATCATCTCCTTATTTCCACTTCCAATTCTAGCAAAATTATTTCCTGCAAACAGGTCAGCTCTCTAGCAATTTTGAGCATAAGAATTCTTTTTAAATGCCTGATCCCAACTTTATTAGGCAGTGTTTTCCCTAGTTCTTAATTGCAGCCCCTCAGGCACACACTTAGCAGGTCTATTGTCATAAACGAGGAGAAAAATAATTTACCAATTCCAACTGCATTGTATACATGGATATTTATGCCATCCGTGCTTTCAAAATGGACTGTTTGGTTTAGTACTATCTATTTTAGATGATCATACTGTAATGATCCTCCTGTGTTGATGTCATAAGGCCGGCCACAATATGCAGCATTACAGAATGACTCTAAGATCCATCCAAATAAACATTGAACTAATCTTTTGAATCTGACTCTTAATAAACAACAACAAACTTCATAAGGCTTTGTTTAACTTACAGATCGTGTGCAAAGAAGTGGGCGCATGGAGTCAATAACTGATGCAATGGTTTATCAGGGATGTGAGGGTTGTGGGGGTTGGGGAGGGAGAAGGGATTTGGAGAGCAAACAATGAATGCAGGAAAGGGTATTAGAACTGATTATGATGATGTGTATACAAATCTTTTAAAAAGCAATTTAATTATGGAGGTGTATGATATGTGAATACTATATCAAGAAAACTACTTTAAAAAAACAGAAGAAGAAAAACAAAGAAACCAAACTTGACCAATGGTCACCATGGGTGAAGGAGGGAGAGTTTTTGCTTAGGGGGCATGGAGTTTATGTTAGCGGTGGTGGAATAATTTGGAGAAGGGTCTCCATAAAGGTTGTACAGCATGTAGAGTATACTCAATAGCACTGGATTATACATGTAAAAGTTGTTAACTTGGAGAATGTTTCAATATGCATATTTTTGTCACTATTAGAAAAAAATACACAAATAACACTGAGTATAATGAAGAAGAAAATGTTCTAGAATTGATTGTGGTGACAATTGTACAATTCTCCTTGCTATGATTGAATTATTGGATTGTATGACACGTGGATTAAGTGTGAATAAAACTGTTAAAAAAGAATAATAATAAAAGATCGTGCGCTTTCCCTATTGGGGTTTTTTGTTTGTTTGTTTCCATTGTTTCTGTTTGTGATGTGACTGTTTTGTCTTCACTTTCTGGGAGGCTCAGAAGATGTTGCGCTCAGTCACTGTGGTAAAGCTCCCGCGTGCTGATTCACTGGCTGTCCATGCTGAGTCATTTTATATATTGACCGCCAGTGAGAGTGGCGGTAAGCAGGAAAACCACCATCTCCCATTGCCTTCCGGAATATCCAAAGTTAAATAAAAACATTACATTCTCACCTCATTCTTCTTCTCCCTCACTCGCTCTCTCTCTTACCTTCTCCCTTCTTCTCATCTGAATTTCTTCTTTCCGCTTCTCTTCCTACTTCTCCTCCTGCCCTTCTTTCTCTTCCTCCTCTTTTGTCAACATAAATTAAAAGTAGATCCCTTCAACGAGAAAAAAGGTACAATCGCAAATCTTTTGTATGATAAAACAACAACAGTGACAAAAAACAGTTGTCTACATGTTCATCCTGACTCATGTTGGCCCCATGGAGCAGAATACAATGGTACCCCTCCCCCCAGAAGAATTCACTCCAGAGGACAGCACTGAAACTGTCGGCCTGACCGCTCAAGAAGAGGGAAATGTCTGATCAGAGCACAGGAGCAAATGAAGGGGGAGGCAGAAAGAGTGGAGCACATCCTAGCCCACCAAGCCTTGAGGACGATATTCCTGCTCAGAGCAGCCAATGCACACAGAGGACCATAGGGCCGGCCCCACCACAAGACACAATGTCCCTCACTGACCCATAGCACTATGGGGGACAACACTGGAGACACAGTGCAGGGAATTCTGCCCAATCTGACCCCACCACACTGAGGTGAAACACTAAGGGCGTGCAACAGAACAGCAACAGGAGCAGAGCAACGAAGTCCCCATGAAATACCAAAAATAGACTGTGAGGCAAGGGCATGGCACCCCATCAGACTTGACTGGAAAATACTCCTAAAGGTCAACAAACAGACCTTGAACTATTTATAGGCTTTTTTCTTTGGTCTTTGTTTTTGTTTTTGTTGTTGTTGTTGTTATATTTTCTTTAGTTGCTCTGTTTTTCTCTGTCTTGTTCTTGTGAAAATTATTGTCTCTGCATGTCTAGCTAGATAAGATAGGCAGGATAAACAATCCAGAGGAGAAAAAGTAATCTAAAAGTGATGGCAAGGAGGATGTAGAAGGCCTAGTAGGGCTTGATCAATGGCGATGTAACAAAGAGGAATTACTGAAACCCAAATGAAGGCTGAACATGATAGTGGGACAAGAGGCAAGTAAAAGGAAATAGAGGAAAGAACTAGGTGGTAAAGGGCATTTATAGAGGTCTAAATAGAGGCATGTACGTATGTAAAATATTTATATATGATGGGGAAATAGATCTATGTACATATATTTGTAGGTTTAGTATTAAGGCAGCAGATGAATATTGGACCTCTACTCAAGTACTTCGTCAACAAAAGAACACTTTGTTCTATTAACCTGGCATTCCATTATGTTCACCTTCCCAACACAATTGCTGAAGACAAAGCTGGTGCATAAGCAAATGTGGT
>NW_022103900.1:33097928-33144622 GCF_000313985.2 Echinops telfairi
AAATGTTTTGAAAATGATGATGGCAACGAATGTACAAATGTGCTTGACACAATGGATGTATGTGTGGATTGTGACAAGAGTTGTATGAGCCCCCAATAAAATGATTTTTTTTTTTAAAGAATAGAATGGGCTCCCCGAGTTTTCATGGCTGTGACCTTTGGAAGCGAATGGCGAGGTCTGTCTTCCAAGGCACCTCTGGACGGGTTCTAGCCACCAAATTTCTGGTGAGTTACCACATACTTATCTGTTCATGCCACCCAAAGACTCCAATATGGTAACGGAGCCCCCAGTCGTAAAGGGTTTTGAGACAACCAGGTTTCACATGTATTGTGGCTGAGGAACCAAAGACACTGTAAGAGCTGCCATCTAAACTACAAGTCCTGTGTGCTTCAATTTAAGAATGAAGCTCACAGAAAATATTCTGAGGATTTAGAAATCCAAACTCTGAAGAATTCTCCTAGAATCTAAGATTGAGTTGATGTGTTACTCCCATCGTAGTTCATTTTCTTTTAGATAAAAACAATTGGTATCTTTATTTTAAAATAATCATCTTCTTATATTCTCATTCCAAAGGAAGGTAGACATACGAAATCAGGTTGGCTTTACATTTTGGCAGGGAAAATGTTTTCGTTCTTGAGGTGCCGTCAAGTTGATTCCAATCCACAGTGACCCGATGCACACAGAAGGAAGCACTGCCCAGCCCCGTGCCATCCTCATGGGCGTTCTTATGCTTGAGCCCATTGTTGCAGCCATGGCATCAACCCATCTTGTCCAGGGCCTTTTCCTTCCTCACTGCCCCGGTGTATCACCAGGCGTGATGTCCTTCTCTGGAGACGGGTCTCTCCTGACCGCACGTCCAAAGCTGGTGAGTGACATTTCACCCTCCTTAACTTTGAGGAGTATTCTGGCTGGACTTCTTCTGCGACAGGTTGTTTGTTCTTTGGGCAATCCATGGTACTCTCCATATTCTTCACCGGAACTAGAATTCAAGTGTATCCATTCATTTTGGTTCCTTAGTCAATGCTTCATTTTCACATGCATATGAGGCAATAGAAAATACCATGACTTGGGTCAGGTGCACCTGAGTCCTTAAGAAAGCTCCTTGCTTTTCAGTACTTTAGAGAGGTCTCATGCCACAGGTTTACTAAACGCAGTGCCTTGTTTGATCGCTTGTCCTTAAAGAAAGCTCCTTGCTTTTCAGTACTTTACAGAGGTCTCATGCCACAGGTTTACTAAACGCAGTGCCTTGTTTGATCGCTTGTCTGCTACGTCCATGAACATTGATTGAAGATCCATACAAGATAAAATCCCTGACAGTTTTGATCTTTTCTCTGTTTATCATGAGGTTACCCATTGGACCAGTTGTGAGGATTTTCATTTTCTTGACACAAAGCTGTCATCCGTCTTGAAGGCTGCAATCCTTACTCTTCCGTGAGTGCTTCAAGTAAAGTGAGACGGGTGACATTGCAGCAATGAAGACAGACGGGTGGTACTACAGCTCTTAGAGAAACAATGTTTTGAGAAAAGAATGATTTAAGCTGAGGAATTGTTAAAGAGAGGTCCTTTCTGGCTTCTTTCAGAACCAGGCCTTCACACCAAGAACTGAAAATAAAGTGGAGACCCGAATATCTGCTTCACTGAAAGATAAAAGGAGAGGGAAACATGGATAATCTTCCCAATACTAAATCCACTGATACCTCTCCTCTGCCCGCTCTATAACTGTTATCCCTACACAATCTCAGACTCCACTCCTGATTCTTGACTCCATGATCTACTGCTGGAATTTAGCCAATGAAAACCTTAGGAATCATCGCTGAAGATGAGTCCCCTTCGTATGTGGAAGGAATGCAAAATACATAATGGTTGCACCAGTAGAATCAAGCATACCAATGATCATGAAGCTCAAGACGGCATGGTTTCATTTTGTTGTGTACTGCATCTTCAGGAGTCAACAAACAACAACAACATATGAACTAAAGAAAACTCCATCAATCTTCAAGATTGAACTATTCCTGGTGACAAACACTACTACCCAGTGGTTTGCGATGAACTGGAATCCATCAAGATGCCCATTTATTGTAGTTATGGATTCCTGTTTGAGTGTTAGGTACTCTGTGTCCAGGGAGGTTGTGGCGGTCAATAATGATAGTGTTGCTGACAATGGCAACATAGGTTCTCATTCCATTCCTCAACTCAGATCTGAAAAGATCTGTCAATTGCATTTTCGTTACTCCTAACTCAGGTTAGAATATTTTCTTTTCTGGGTAGCACAGCTTAAAGAATTGGTCAGGAATTCTCTTACGAGTAAAAATAACACAAACCAATCAGAGGTCCTCCCCCAAACATGGAAAATGGAGCATGGACTTTTGCATTGGATGGACAGTGATTTAAAATCCAAGATTACCTCTCGAGTATGGGTAAATCTGGGCAATATTCTAATCTCCTTGAACCTTAGCATCTTCATCTGTAGATTGGTAAATAGCTCCTTTGATAGTGTGAACACTAATACATATAAGACATGATTAAACTAGCTATTCAATAAATGAATACGACTGCCGGCCCCCTATCTTTGACGCTACGTATTTTCCAAGCGAATTCACACCTCTGGTGCTGCTTGTGATGACGGCCTTCAGCCAGGAAGTAACAAGCACTGCGGTTTGCCTCCTCGTCTGCCATTCATCATTTCTGCCTTATGGCTAGAACCCTGCGTTTGGTTCAAGTGGAAGACAACAAGAAGCTAACAGAGATACATTAGAAAGAAATCCTTTATTGAGAGTGGACAAACCATCACTAGTTTAACTAAGCCAATCACGGAGCCTGAGGAGTGATCTTGTTCTATGGCAGTGGTGAAGGGCTGAGTAGATGATCTTTCGCAGCTGGTGAGGAGAAAGGAGAACTATATTGAAAGACTCCAAGGAGAGACATACTCACTAAATTTACAGGAGACTTTCAACAAAGGAGAAAGATATTCGGAGGTGGGGGGGTGGGTGGGTGGAACAACCCTCGTCTCCCTCTTCTTTCCTATTTTTGAAATAATTTCTGCAAATACAAGATGCTGGGTTACAAGGCATCTGATAGTCTGATGATTGTCAACGACTGAGGAAAAAGACCAAAGGCCTTAGGGGATGCTGTCATGCACTACACCCACTTTGAAATTGCCTTTGAACTGACCTCTGTTCACATCATCTCATTGAACTCCACTGGTTTTCAAGCCCTGATGACGCCGTGGGTTACATGTCCGGTTGCTAACTGCAAGGTCGGCAGTTGACACCACCAGCCCTCCAGGGAAGAAGGATGAGGCTTTCTACTCCTATAAAGGGTAACAGTCTTGGAAACTCACAGGGACAGTTGTATCTTATTCCATAGGGTTGTGATGAGTCAGAATCGACTTGACGGCAGTCGGTTTGGTTATTCTGTTACTTCAAGTCCCAAGGCATAAAAATGACCCAATGGTCTTTGTCAATTTAGAGTTAAACATCTTAAATACATTTAAATGGGGTGGGGGGGTAGTTTTAAACCATTGACACATTGGTGGGGCTGCCTTTTTTGGCATTGGACGGTACAGAACTATATGCCTCTATCATCGACAATTACTCACAAAAATATTTCAATAAGCATTTATTGAAAGCCTCCAATATCCAAGACACTTGGGAAAGCAATGTGGGAGAGAGAGAGGATGCTACGAAGATGAATGAGACTTGGATTCTGTCCTGAATGAAACTTATAGCTCAGTTGGGGAGATAAGAAACAATAAAACAAAAGTGATATCCATAGTTCTGGCCTTAAAAGGAAACTGGAATTCACCTCTGTAAATCACTGAAGCATAGACCTCTAACGTTTTACATTTTATTTTTATATGCCCAGAAAGCTGAGCTAAAAGTGGGGGGGAAGGGATGAGGTAGTAGAATAAAACATGAGACATTGAACAAGGTGGGCTGAATCACACTCTCACACTCTACTCCTTAAGTTGGGATATAAGGGCAAATGTGATTGATGTCTTAGCTCGGGGCCTCTGGAAAAAAAAGACGACGAGAAAGGCAGCTTGCTCTACCTGGCTCCCTTTCAGCTCAGGAGTTGGAAAGCCAATACCGAACTGGGTTTCTATGTTTTCTGGCTTTAGTACAAAGCAATAAATAAGACTCTGGCAATTTGTGTTAGGTTCTTGCACTGGGTCAGCAATTACTATGTGTGAGAGTGCTTCAAAACGACAATCCTCTATACAACACTCCAAATGGCTTTTCATATGTATAAATATGATGTACTTTGTTCTTTGGTGTTTAAAGCTTAACTAGACAGAAATGACTCTTCATCATCTACAAAACAGCTAGAGTAAGCCCAAGACAACTCCCCAAAGCAGAATAAAATCCAGCATCAAAAGCAGTGTGCTATAGTGGATAAAGATTACAAACTAAGGAGCCAAACAGGCCTGAATGCAAATCCTGCTTTTACTGTTTTGGTTCATCAGTTACTCTCAGGTTCATCAGTATGAAAATGGATGGTGACACAACATCCTGAGGTTTGTTCCGAAGACAGATGAAGTGATCCAGGCAGACAGCATCCGGCCTCGGGGCATGTCCTCCAAGTGATGTCCCCTTCCCTCCATCTCAATTGTCATTTTGGATATGGTTTAGATTTTTATTAGTACAGCCAACTGATGACTTGATACCCTAATGGGAGAAAGCAGAAGCACAAATAATACAAAGTGGCAGATAATCCCAGTCTTACTTATTTTTTTCATTTTTGAGTGCTTATCTATAATTACATTTGATTAGGGATCAGTTTTAAGAGAATTCACAAGAATTCAAAAAATTTGCATAAAACCAATTTGAGATTAGCTAGAAAACTCTTCCTTTTGCCTATTTTGTGGAATGATATTCAATAAAAAACATTAAGGGGGATCCTACTATGTGTCTGACATTTGGCATGGAAACGAAAGGTGGGAAAGAGGAGCTCCAAAGAAGAAAACATCTCTTCACTGTCCTCAAAGAGCTGGTACAATTTGATCCCTTCCTCCTGGCAGTTTGTGGTTTACTTTGCTTCAAAGAAAGAGAGTTATAATTAAGGATGCTTGGGTCTGGAGAGCAGCATAGTTATTTTTGCCCTGCAGATTCCCAGAGCACGGCACTGGGCTGAAGATTCAGCAGTCACTAATTGTATGGAAGGAGTAGGAAATGTTATTCAGCCAAATTCCAGAGGGGAAGGAGGGAAACAGTTTCCCACAGAGGAAAAGTCAACGTCCAGCAGTAGAAGTTTCTTTCCAGGGAGTCAGACAAGGCAGTCCCACTAGGGAATCATGATGTATGACAATGCAGTGTTAGGGACGTGATGGAGCTGAGGCAGCGAGTGGTGAAGCACCGACATTGACAGGTCAGAGGTAGGGTGGAATGTGCTAGATGGTGAGAGTCTAGCAGAGTAAATTTTAGGAAGAAGAGAAGCCTGAAGATGATTATTTTTAAAGTTTTTATTGTGAATTAGGTGGTGGTTTTCATATTAGATGATCTTTTTTGCATTCAGCAACTTAACTTATCAACCCTCAAGCCTAAAGATGTTTCAAACACTTGCTCTGTGATACACATCATAAAACCTCTGTATTTTTTTTCCTTTCTTTAGAGTAATTATCTTCATCATTCTTCAGGTATAATTAGACTAGAGTTTCCCTGCATATGACATTATGCAGAAATGGTTCTGAGGGACAAGGGTTAAACATCACTAAAGTAGTCAGCAAATAAGAAGAGTGCATACGGAAAACTAAAACAATACACTCATTAGTAGACCAGGCCCCAATTGCCACCTTAGCACCTCCCGCTATTGCTGTTTGAAGGCACACTGTTGCTTTCAAAGGCATCATTATATCGAGTGTTTTTAGAGCAATGTGCTCAGACATAAAGAGAAAAAAGAAAGTTGAAAAGTGAACATCGCGGAGGGGAACTAGATGTAGTGGCTGAGACGGAAGAAGGAGTGATACGCCATTTGATATCTCACCCCCGCATTACCTACCTATGAGAGGATGTACCCTTTAAAAAGAAAGAAGGAAGGACAGAAAGGAAGGAAGATGCCCTTACACAAAGGACTCACACAACTAAGGGCATCTCATGAATTCATGTATGTCACTGTGAGCTGGTTGAATCATATTTCTGCCTTGATAGCTGGAAGATGAGAGGTATTTGGTGGTGGGTGGTTTGATTATAATGAACTTGCAGTCTTTGTGCTAGCACTTAGGGCAAAGTGTAAGAAGGGGAAGACCCTACGGCAAAGAAGGAATAAGACACTAAGAAGAAAAGTACTAGGAGATCAAAGAATGGAAGATAAATCCTGAAAAGACTAGCCTCCCTGCTCTCCCATCAAGATAGCAGCTCTCAGGAGCATGGTTTTGAGAGACAGCAAAGTCAACTGGCATGCCAGAGTCCACCATAGACAATGCTCTACAGCCTACTTTGATGAGTAGTAACTAGTCTTGAAACACATGAGCAATCATGTAAGGTGCAGCTCTTGGTTTCTCCCTGTCACAGGAAGGAAGAGTGACAAAAATCAGAAGACACATGGAGTAAATCAGTCCAATGGGCCAATGGACCACATGAACATTAGCCTCCACCTCCCTGCGACCAGAAGAACTAAATGGTGTTTAGCTACCACTACCACCTCTCACAGGCATTGTCCTGGAGAGAGTGCAAGAAAGATGTGGACAGAAACTCAAAATTATAAAGACTACTTGAAGAACCAGATAGAGACTGGTGGAACACCCAAGTCTATGGTCTATAGTCACCCTGGAGGTCTGAAAATGAACTCATCCCTTGGCTCAATGTTCAGCCAAACAATAGACAGGTCTACAAAGGGTCTACAATAACACTCATATGTAAGACACACACAACCACCTTGGAATAATCAACCATGTGAGATTAAAAAGGCAGCACTTACCCAGGGATAAAGTTCAGAAGGATTAGAAAAGGAGCAATGGAAGCAGGAAACCCAGGGAAGAGTGGGACAGAGGTGTGACCTTGTAGGAATGGCCACCCATGAGATGAGACAAAATGTGCATGAAGTACTGAATAGAAAATTGATGATCAAAAAAACTAGAAAGAACGAAAAATGATGATATCTGTAAGCTTTAACTCAATTCACCCAAAAAAGCTTTAAAAAAGATTTTAAAGCAGTATTTTCCTAGGGAATAAATTCAGGAAGAAACGTGAAAGAGGGAAAACACAGGGAGAAAGTGAGAAGAACGCTATTATATCATGGGGATTACAATCAATGCCACAAAAATAATTTTGTATGAATGGTTGAATGGAAAATGAATTTTCTCTGTCAACTTTCAGTAAAACCAAAATAAAAAAGTTAAAGCAAAAAGAAAAACTATGTCTTTGGTTTTTATATACCCATTTGGTAACTCCCAAATGTCAGAGTACATTAAAAACTACATAGTACAAACAGATAGTTGTGGTGAATGTAATTATGTCACTGAATCTTACCCATAAAAAGGGGGGGGGCAAATATTTTGTATTTTACACACACATATGTCACCACAATAAAACTACATCAGGAGTGTCATAAAAACATACCTTTATAGGAAAAATGCCCTAAAATGGTGTTTTCATGGGCATGGGGTAGAACACAAAGATGAGCATTTTACATGAATTCTGGGGGTGCTAAATCCATTGTTCCTCGGTAAACTTTAGGGGACCCTAGAGAGTACTAGTTGGAGGTGGGTGATTCATCAGGCTTGACAATACAAATGGTCCCTGAGAGGTGGTCCTGCGCTTGTTAGGCCTTGTAAAACCAAGCATGACTAAGTCCTCTTCCGGTATCATCTATAAAGGTCTACCTGTTCTGATCTACACACTGCGGACAACATAACCCTGATTTAAAACATTAGTTTGGGTTCAGAGAACTTGCTATAAAATGGACAGAAGAGTTACTAAATAGAGTTGTATCCAGTACGTGGAAAGGTTATCATACTCAACAATAATAAGGCACAGAGTTTCAGAAGCAATTTTTGACAAGGGTAGTACAGTGTCCTCTAATTGTATGATACAAAGTTTAGGCCAATGGATAATTTCTCTCTTTTTTTTTTTTACATCAGATGATGTTTGTTGATTTTGTCATATTTTTCCCAGGCAATATTGAGCTAAGAGTGTAGTGCAGAGACCGAAGGAAGCAATAAGAGCAGCTTCTGAAAATGGCAAGTTTTCTGTAACATGCACAGACCTGGCCATGGAAATATATATGACAGTCCTGAAAGGTCATTGACATTGACATTCAAATAGCAAAATGATACTAACAAGCTACAGAATATCAAGGTGATGCAAAGGAATCTCTCTACATGGTGCCTGGGACACCAAAACTCTGAGAACCTTTGTGCTGTAGTAGGCTTTCCGGCTGATCAGTTATGCCTGACAGCGTATTGTGTACAACTTGCACAGACTCACTTTTCAGGGATCAGAATCTAAGGAGTGGGCTGGAGGGGACAGGGAAGAAGCAGAGAACGGACAGAGCCGGGGACAAAAGAATTAAGATTCTGGGACGGAGGCCTCGTACTATCAGACCAAAATGAATTGGATGCTTAGCATTCTGATGAGTAAGGGAAACATCAAAAGTCATCAAGAAGTGGTGATGTGCATAATAGGCAATCATCTCTGGCTTAAATTGGATTCCCTGGAAATAGACTCTGAGTCTGAGTTATACGTAGACCATCCCTGGGAAGTGATCGCAGAAGATAGGCCTGCAAAGAGGTGAAGAAAGCAAGATTAAACAAAAGAAGAAGCTAGCCTGCAATTTGGTGACCACTGACCAAGCCAAAAACTCACTGCCACTGAGTCAACGGAGATGCATAGAGACCTATAGAACGGGGTAGAACTTCCCCTGTGGGGTTCCAAGACTGTAACTCTTTACGGGAGTAGAAAACCTCATTCTTCTCCCAGCTCACCTTAGCAGGATATTGGAATGGACCTTTAGCGTTGGCTCAAAATGAGGCAAAGGGGGATTGGTTCATTGTAGCCTTCTATTGGTCTGTTTGGCCTTGCACTGACCCATGGGAGGGCAAAGCAGTTCCCCATAAGGAACACGTTTGTGAGTCTCAGCAGTTTGTTTTCTCAGCTCCTGGCAGATGGAAACAGAAAACTAGAAGAGGAGCCCTTGGCAGAGCACTATACGTCCTCCCTCCCACCAAGAAAGGAGAGCCAGGAGAGCGGTGCATCCTTTAGACCCTGAGGTCCCTGTGCACGTGCGGCAGCTCTTCAATCCAGAACCCAGAGAGGAGTGGCAGCAGCGGAAACACAGCCAGAGCACAAGCCAGAGCGGTGGTTTTCTTGGTCCACAAATGGAGGAAAACTGAGTTCTTTTGGTAAGGAGCAACAGATAAAGCTTCCTCCATTAAAAAAAAAAAAAAGGTAATGGCATTGATGATTACAGGAGAAGGCAGGAGTTCAATATCCATGAACATAAGCAAGCACAAAGAGAAAGACACTACATTTTCCTAGCACAAGACATAGAAGTGATAGCAATTTCAGACCCGTTGAGTTACCTACAGTCCCTTTCTTGAGACAGGACTGTTAGTTTAAACTAACTACAGAATTCTCCTTCAACAGCTACCAAAGAACTGCCAGCAAGTCCATTTCTGCTCTCAGCCACCCTTTGTAGACAGAGTAGCCTTCTTCATGAGGATTCCACTGGCTGCGACACTTTGGAAGCACACAGCTGGGTCTTTCTTCCAGGCACCTCTGACTGTATTTGAACTGCCAACTTTTCAGTTAGTACTTGAGCACTTAACTATCTGTCATCCAAGACTCTTCAGCTCTATAGTTGCTACAAAGAAAACCAATCCATATCCATAGTCTTTATTGAAGTGATCTGCTATAGCTAAGGTAAGCGATAGCTAGCTATGCCGTGCTCTGAAGGTGGTCAAGGACATCTACAGTTCCCTTCTGTGCCATAGTGCAATAGGGAGATTTTATAGGTCTTATCATCAAGCAGAGCTTCCTTTCTAAAGCTGAGTGAAATTCTCTCTATCCCCTTCAACAATCAGAATATATTTTCATCTCCTGGATCATTCTGATAGATCCTGAATTAAAAATCTATAAAGCCGTGCCTTTCTAGAAAACGAGTTAACAATCCACTCTGTGTTTTAATATTCATAATGAAAACTACCCCCAAACACCTGGTTTCTGTTACTTGGAAGATTATATTAGTTCTTCTCCAATCTCTTAAATACAACAACAACTCAAAGCGCCTCTTTCCTCTTCCTCCTTTTGAAATTTCATAATCTTCTATGTTGCCCTTTCTTTCCCTATCAATTCACCTCCATCTCTCATTTAGGTTCACTCAGCAACTTTATGTGTGTTCAGTAACATTTGTATTTTATAGTCAGAGCATAGCGTATATATCTTGGATATACAATTCATTCTTATAGTCTTTGCCTGTCTGTCTTGGAAAAGTCATTCTCATCAATGCCAGTGCTGAGTATCAAATAAAAAATTTGTAATGCCAATTAACTCAAAATTTCCATCATGTATGGAGATTTATGATTACTCCAGTGATGTCTTGACTTGCTAAGAAGCAAGCTGTGAGCTTGCGAACCCAAGGTGTGTCTTCAAGGATGGAATAACATTAGGAAAGTGGCATCAGCCCATCTCTTCCTCTGGTGATTATTTGATGGAAAAAACACAACAAAATCCCCTTTTTAAAATGAAATCCAGTACATGCATTCATTTCATCTGATGTCATTTATGTTATACAATTTTCACACTTTTCTATTGATAATTTATAGAGGTACTACAGATAATTCTGGTGTACATTAGAAATGTTCTTTATGCCAATGTTTCTGTTGGCCAAGGGAGGAAAAAAAAACCCAAATGTATTTTAAGTTATAATAAGGGTCTCTTTTATAATGCGACAACAAACACAAAGCTCTGTATAGAAAGATCAATGGAATGGTAATATGTATGGAAATGGTCATTTACACATTTGTTTAAATGACATAATTCATCAATTGCTAGAATGTTGAATGGCATATACGGTGATTTTAATTTTGTAATTCTGCTCAGACTTTTCACGTGAAAAAAATGCAAACAAGTTAATAGTCTAATTAAGAAGAATGTTTGTGGCATGTTTACCTTGAACAAATTCTCCAAAAGATTAAGCCTTTGTCTAAAGAAATAATTACTAAAACAATTTAATTGTATCCCAAAAGCTGAACTGCAGCAGTCAGTGAAGAACAATGACACCCCAGAAGATGTAATGAGCTTTTTCCTTCCCTCTCCAGTTTGCTCTTTTTGAAAGTAGACAAATGATCCTCCTCCGTTTGGCCATGTATACCACTTTATCCTCATCTAGGTCAAAACCCCAACTGTGGTATGAAAGAAAGAAACTGCTCGTCCCTCCGGCTGAACTTTGAGGGTCACCCTGCACTACCTTACCCAGAAGAAAAGAAAGTAACACCTTGCACCTACAGTGGTTGACCTAGACCTGTGCCTGCTGGTGCTTCAATAGCTCCTTCTTTGTCACTCACGAAGCACGTATGACCTGCTTATTGTTTGCCATCCACTGGGAAGACAAAGTAGACTGGCATATTCCACGTTTTGGGGTGGCGTGCTGTGGTTGTCATTTATACTGTTTATCTGTTTTTATTTCAAAGATAAGAAAAGGAGACACAGAAGAGTTAAATGAGTTGCCTCAGGTCCAAGACAGTGTTTACCCTCAAGTCTGTGAGCCTCCAGACCCCATCTTTGCTCCATCCTCTTTCTGGTTGTCAGGTAAAATGCGTCACAGTGTTTGCAGAGCGTGATGGGAACTGAGATGTCGGAAAAGTCCTCGAGGTCAGAACGTCCTGACGGACACTTGTGTTTCGTTTTCGTTGTGTAACGTGCTATCCACCGACTGTGTGTATTGCAGATATTGCTGGGTGATTTTGCCTTCACCACAAACTAGACCAAGAGATAAGACTGTACTTGACAAGTTATCTAGTCATCATTGACGGGTGCTGGCCTTCACAGAAGCGCAAACTTTCTCAGTCCACCAGAAGGTTAGACACACATTCAGCCAAGGATGAGCACCTTCAACAGCAGAGGTGAGGTGCTTGAATGTTACTCCAGCCACTTCTTTAGAGTTCATTCCCACCCCCCACCATGAGGACTCTTCACACTAAAATCGGTAATCTATGCATAAATGCAGCTGATGCACCGGGGCAAGCACTTCGGTACTATGGGTCGGGCATTTTGAATGAATGACCTAGGGCTCGGCTATAGGCCAAGTCCCTGGAAACTCCCCTCCAGACTGTGCAGTTTTAGACTGTGGTCATCTTTGGGATTTTCCCCTGCTCCCCCGCAAAAGAAAAAAAAATCTTCTCTCTCATGGCAGAAACTGAACAGCCATTTTTCAGATTAGTATCCTAAACTAGGGTGTCAAATTGAGTATGAAATCATTTTCTTTACATCTTGAGTTCTCTCTTCTACTTAAATATTTCCTCAATCTTGAGCCCCTACTATTTTGCATAGTCTTACACACTTCTCCATTTAGCTGTATGTCATTATTTAAAAGTCTCCACCATTCCTTCAACAATGGTGCACTCAACATTTCCTGAATCTATGTCCCATAGAATTCTAGGTACTTTTGGTTTGTTCTAACCAAAGTTCAAGAGACAGTTTCTAAATAACATCTGACAGGCTTCTAAAGTAATAACAGTTAGAGACTAAATGTTTAGTCAGATACAATGATACAATTCATGTTTGCTTTTTTGTTTGTTTTTTGCAAGCTGCTTCTGGTTAAAAAGCTAGGCTAATTTTTTTTTAAGTGAAGGCAAAATAAAGATATCTTTAAAAACAACAGATTATGCATATTTAAATTGTTAATAGAAGTACTTGAAGACCAGATTTTATTTATTGTTCGGCATAATAAAATTTGGGGCCTTGGAAAAGGTTCCTAGAATGATAAACTCTTACAAAAGAGAGTGCCTCGCTGGTGGAAGGAGATCAAACAATCTAACTTATTCAAATTGTTTGACTTTTCCAAATAGGTCTATGACCCCTACATGTACTAGAAGACTGAAAATGTATTCAGAAATTACTGGTCAAAAGCTATCTGTGACCCAGATACTATTTGGATTTGCATGAGATATTTCCAAAGTAGTTCGGGAAAGCCCACAAATTCAAAGCAGCCTCTATCCTCAGCCCGTTTCTGCTGAGCGCAGGAACCTTATGTCATTTCTGCATGGTAGGCATTTTTTAGGGACTAGGTAAACCATGACATCTGCGCTGCTCTCTGAGTCATTGTCACGAAATGATGCATTCTTGGGTGTAGTACAGCTTCTTCATCCCCAGAGAAACAAACAAACAGAAGTCAGCTAAGAACTTTGGTTTCACTGAAACCCACAACAATGAAAAAGTTTAGGTTATTTTGTAGGAAACAAAACAAGACTTAGGGGTTCTAGGCTTCCAAATTTTCCAATCCAAATTTCCTACAAGAAAATACCTAAAATGCAATCTTTCCCTCTGTATGCGTCACTGGAGGAACAGTACACCATATTTTGTGTTGGGAAAGGATCAGAATTCTACCAAAATGGGTCGGTCCCTGGCTGACTGAGGCCTGAACCTCCTGTTATTCTAGATTCTGAATAGCTATAAAGTAAAATATAGTTCTTGTTTCCATAGAAATTATAGGATAGTATATGGGGCTTAGGTGAGGCATGAATATAAAACCTCCTAATCTGAGGTAAGCCAAAAAGTATTGTTACTGGTTTATTCCAAAGGGAATCCATTGAATCATGTCTCTGTGGTCAGTAGATGGCTGCAGACAAGTTCTCTCAGTACTACACTTGCCTACGTCTCAGTAGGGTGCCTTCGAAGTAAAAGTCCAATCAAAACAGTGACTTCTGAGGGGATCTGTTGTTCCAATAAAAGTCAAAGCAGAGGTGTCAGCTGAGAAAGCTATGGTGACTGTTTTTGTTTTTGTTTGGGTTGGGGATGGGGATGGAGGAGGCGTGTGTGTGTGTGTGTGTGTGTGTGTGTGTGTGTGTGTGTGTGTGTGTAAAATTCCCAAGGTCTTCTCAAAGCCCACAGGATAATCACCAGACTTACAGAGAAGTGTTAAGGAAATTGAAAACTGCATTGGTAATAAAAAAAAAAGTCCAGGAAATTGGCACTAAGAATTTGTTTCCCCTTATGACAACACATCTGTGCGTTCTTCAAGTGTAGCAAGGGGGGGCTGTCTCATGAGAATTTCTCCGGAAAACCTTACCCCATCCAATCTGCAGCCAGGATCTTACTTCTTCAGACATCTCTTTCTGTTCCTCAAACTCAAAGAATATTTAAAAGGAACATGATTGTTTTCACATGGTATAAACCTAAGTGTGCAGAATTCTTCAGAGAAGGATTAGAAATATGAAGACAGCATTTTCAGCAGTATTTAGATCTGGATAGAGGATATGTTAAGAAACAACAGCTTCACACGTGGGCAGTTTTGTTTAATAAACATGCCTATGATTTTTTTAGCAATACTTTTTGACTTTCCTGGTATCCTGAACCTGAATACCATTTGTGACCATCTGTCCTCTCCAGTCCCTGCACTCCCACCCCCCTGTCTGTACCACAGCTTATTTAACTTCTTCCTAAGGAGACAGTCCACAATTCTCTTATGCCGATCTCACGGTCCTCTCGATAGCAAGTCTGGTTGATGTAAATCATAAAGAGCTTCGCAAAAGATGGATCATTTGCACTAACCTCAGAAGCAGGCCCTGGTAATCTTGCTTTGAAAACTCAGGCACCGAAAATGCTATGGATCAAAGTTCTATTTAGACACGGATGGAATTGCCATGCGTTAGAATGGCAACTGGTTTGCTTTCTTCTATAAAGCCTTACTGTTGCTTATTTTGACCCAACAAAAGAGAAACCAATGCTGTGGAGTAGATTCTGACTCACACTGATATCCCACAGGGCAGAGAAAAGTGGCTCCATAATATTTCCAAAGCTGAAATCTCTTTTTTATTATTTGAAAACTCTAAAAGGAAACTTTTTCCCACAATTTAAAAAAATACTTTTATTGGGAGCTCTTACATCTCTTATCACAATTCATACATTCATCCAGTGTGCCAAGCACATTTGCACATATGCCGCCATCATCATTTTCAAAGCATTCTCTTCCCACTTGAGCCCCTGTTATCAGCTCCCCATTCCTTCCCCCACCCTCCCTCCCTCACAAACCCTTGATAAGTTATAGGTTGTTATTTTCATATCTTACATTATCTTCTATCGCCCCATACCCACTTTTCCATTATTCATTCCCCTGGGAGTGGATTCTAGTTGATCCTTGAGATCAATTCCCCCTTTCTTCCCCCACCTTCCGCTAATCCTCCTGGTATCTCTACTCTCCTTGTTGGCCCGGAGGGGTTTCTCTATCCTGGGTTCCCTGTGTTGTGGGCTCTTATCTGTAGCAGTGTACATGCTGTAGTCTAATCCAATTTGTAAGGTAGAATTGAGGTCATGATAGTGGGGGGAAGGAAGCACCAAAGAACTAGAGGAAAGTTGTGTGCATCATCGGTGCAATACTGCACCCTGACTGGCTCATCTCTTCACTGTGACCCCTCTGTGAGGGGATGTCCAATTGTCTATTGATGGGCATTGGGTCTCCACTCCAAGCCCCTGCCCCGCCAACATTCATATTGGGTATGATTTTGTTCTGGGTCTTAGATACCTGACACTGGATCCCATCAACACCTCATGATCACACAGGCTGGTGTGCTTCTGCCATGTGGACTTTGTTGCTTCTGAGCTAGATGGCCACTTTATCTTAAAGCTTTTAAGACCCCAGATGCTATATCTTTTGATCTCTGGGCATCATCAGCTTTCTTCACCACATTTGCTTATGACCCATTTTGACTTCATTGATCATGTCAGGAAGGTAAGCATCACAGAATGCTGGATTGTTAGAAAAAGTATTCTTGTATTGAGGGAGTATTTGAGTCAAGGTCCAATGTCCATCTGCAACCTTAATTCTTAACATATAGATATGAGTACATTGTTCTATTCCCCTCTTGATATACATACATACATACACACATATGCACACGCCTGTATTTAGGCCTCTATAAATGTCCTTTGCCTCCTGGTTCTTTCCTCTATTTCCTTTTACTTTCCTCTTGCCCCATCATCATGTTCGGCCTTCATTAGGGTTTAGTAATTCCTCACTGCTACATTGTCCTTAAGCAATTAAGCCCCACTAGGCATTCTATGCTCTTCCTTCCATTGATTTTAGTTCCCTTGTTGTTCCCTTGTCCTTGGGTTGGTTCCTCTCCCCACTTTCCTTCCTCCCACCTCCCCACCTCCCCCCCCCCCCCCCCCCCCCCCGGCCCCCCCCCCCCCCCCCACCAACCATCGGTCCCGTTCTTTTCATCTCCGAATTATTTAACCCTCCTATCTTATCCAGATAGACATGCAGATACATTAATAAGTACAAAACCCAGGAAAAGCCAAATAAAACAGCAAAGGAAGTCAAAACCAACAAAACAATAACAACAACAAAAAAGAAAAAGAAAATAACAATAACAAAAAGAAAGCCACTGACAAAAATGGCAAAACCTGTAAATAGTTCAAGGTCTGTTTGTTGGCTTTTATGAGTGTTTTCCAGTCGAGTCTGATGGGGTGCCACACTCTCTCTCCAAAGTCTATTTTTGGTCTTTCTGGGGGGGTTTCATCAGCCTGCTCCACCTGCTGCTCTGCTGCATGCCCTCAGTGCCTCGCCCCAGCGAGATGGGGCCAGATCATGCATATTCCCGCACTGTGTATCCAGTACTGTCCCCGGCAGCGCCATGGTTCAGTGAGGAACACCGTGTCCCACGGTGGGGCCCGCCCCTACGGTCCTCCCCATGCGTTGTCTGCTCCGAGCAGGAACATCGTCCTCGGGGCGTGGTGGGCCAGGATGTGCTCCCCTCCCTCTCCATCCCTTTTCGTTTGCTCTAATCCAATGCAACCCTCTCTCCAAGCTGTAGCCCCAGTGCTGTCCTCTGAAGTGCATTGTTCTGAGGGGGTGTGGGGCCAAGGGTGCCCACATAGTTGGGATTGGTGCCAGCCCCGCAGACTTCTCTATTCGTTCCCTGGTTCACGCCGGTATGTTGCATTCAAGTCTTGGCGCACCAGGTTGAAGTCCAAGGGCAAAATCTTTAGAGAAACAGACTGTCAAATCTTCCTCTTGCAGAACCATCAATCATTTAGTTAGAAGCTGAAGCTTAGCCACAGAGAAAAATGATAGAGTCAGAATTAGGAGCAATGCCCAATCTGCTTCAATCCATGCATCCTTTAAGAAGCAATGGCTGAAGAGGAAAGCCAAAACAAAGGGCTTAACACAGATTTTTTTAAAATGTGCCAAGAGGTACCCGTACACTAAATGATAGGTAAGTTGCACCTAATACACAAGAGGGAACAGAAGTGGAATAGCCCCAATAATCATTTCCATGTGGAAAGGAGACAACAAAACCAACAGCAGTCCCTAGTTCACAAAAAATCCTAAACATGTACTATGCCGCCACAGCCAGGTGACCCCTGACCTTGGATTTCAGGCTTCCCAGCTCAGGTTCCCGCAATTCTGGGATAAATCTGATAGAAGACGTGTTTTGACTTGGAAACAAAAGTAAAGGTTAGATTTTAGGCGGACTGGACTTCTAGCTAACTGAAAGTGGATCATAATGTGGGCTACAAAAAGTAACCACAACATTGTGAGAACTGCCAAAGATGTTCTATAGAATGCTAGAGGAATCGTAATATTAGTACATGACTCTACCTCGATGAGTTCAGAGTCTTGGTTAAACCAGAATGGACAGATACAGGAGGAGGGAAAAATAAATCAAAGATAACTAAATTCCCTATCTCTGATGGTTGAGATGGTGAAAATGTACACAGACCTAGGGAAATTTTTAAAAATGAAAACGAATTTTAAGAGAGAGAGACCATTGCTTTAACTTTGGGTAGTTTAGATTTGCCAGTGCTCGACGCTGAGCTAGAGCTAGATACTGTGGCCGAAGGGAAGGGGGAAAGGCAGAATTATAGGAAATGTGTCTGGAATCAGGAAACTGACTGTTTAACAGAGTAGTAAGATTAACCTACAAGAGGCAATAGCGGCAATACGTTTGGGCTTGGTTGTTGACCTGCTTCTAGAGAAAGTGGAGATGGAGGAAATTCATCCTTTTTCTACTGTGTGACATGGAGATCATGTCCTCTCTGGCCCATGTCTAAGGTCTTTGTCTAGAAAACCCACACATCAGAATTCCCCAGTAGTCCTCTCCCCATTGCACAACTTACAACCTTTATCACGGAGGAACACCCTGGAACAGAGAGTTCTCAAGGACAGAGAAAACAGGGGTAGAGGGAGATTGGAAGATTACCGATGGCGTCAGAACCCTAACCCACAAGGGCAGATGTCTAACTGAACCACATTCCATGATAGGCATCCTTGAGAATTATTAAGATAACCTATTCATTATCGTGGATAGCTCATTTTTCCCCTTTCACCTCCTTCCTCTCAAGCAAGTTAAAACTTAGTACATTATCACCTATTCTACATCAAAGACTAGGATATATATATATATATATATATATGTATATATCATAGATATAAATTTACTATTTAAAAAGTTAATATCAGCTGATATTTTGAAAGTCTACTTTAATTTCTAATGCAATTAATAACAATAGCTATAACCCATATTCTTAAAGCTTGTTAGAATCCTCAATATGTATCTTTCCAGAAATAATATTTTATACACACACAAGCTACACACATAAGCACATACATTGCATGCACCTGTACATATCTTTTTTTACATAGATAAAATTACACAATGACCATTTTTCTGCAACTTGTATTTTTCACTTTATTATAGATCTTGAAGATTGTTTTCTAACAACACATAGAAATTTATTATTTTTTCTCTACAAGCAGGCATTTAGTGTTGTAGTGTATAAAGATACCATACTTTATTTAGACAGATCCCTGGTGACAGACATATAGGCTATTTGTAATTTTTGTTATTACAAGCACTGTTATGTCACATCTCCCAAAGCAACGTAAGCCTCCAGTGCATGGTGGAGGAGACATTGCTCTTTGTGGAGCCCTGAAGTATTTGCCACAAAGCCCCGGGATTCCAGGAAGCTCGGTTTGAAAACCACTAACCAAGATGATCTTAAATTTCCTTTTTTTCTTAAATTTATGAAACTCCTTTAACCTTTTGTGTTTGTTTCCCTCACACACTATTTTGTAATCTCTCCTAACAGTTTCCTGTGAATAGGTATGTCTCGTCTCAAACCAGATTGTAATCAATTTGAGGCTATTGATGGGCATCTCTTTGCGACATAGCACTGAGCTAGGCAGACCAAGTGCTCAATAAACGTTGTCGAATGGTATTAAACAAGGAGAGGATTGGTGAAACAGAATGCTTATCTTTGCTTCTCGGTTAACTGCAGCTGTTCACAGGAGTTGTGGATTATTTTTCAAGAATTTTCACCTGTGTAAGAGAACTGTAATAAAGGCAAGAGATGTATTGTTTTCATCAACATCATAATCTCATCATCATCATAATCGAATGATCTAATCTAATTATGGCAACCATGATGTTGGTGGAGCCCCCAGAATGCTAACACTGTTTCAAACCCAAAAGTTGGGGTTTGAGTTCGCCCAGCAGAATCTCAGAAGAAAGGTCTAGCGATCTACTGCTGAAATCATCATGGAAACCCTACAGAGCATGTCTACAATGAACTTGCCTGAATCAGAACCAACCGGCAGCAAGTGGTTGTTTCTCTTTGTTAATGAGAGACTTTAACCTATTATGTAGAAAGAGCAAGTAGCGTAGGAGGAGCTGAAAGTTCTGGTAATGGACAGGATGATGGACAGAACAAAATCCTGGAGTACAAAATATGAGATTTATATATATGCTTTTTTTTAAACCACCATCCTGCATAACTCTAGGGACAAAATTCACACTGAACCTTTAAAATTTAACAAACTCAAGGAAGTAGCATACATAGAAATAAGGCTCACGCTACCTACCGAGCTGTGGTGGCTGCCAATTCTGGAACTGCTAAGCATGCTTAGAAGGGTTACCCCTTTCACAGCCACACTCCTGAGTCACAGTTGTGTAAAACTGCCCTTCACCTATGGCTGCTCTCTGTACTCTCTCTATCAAAGTTAGACATACGTCCTTTGTGGTTGAGAGTGCTGAGGTCATCAACTTTGCAGCCATTCCCCAGGATGCTTTTCAGTCCTTAGCACAGTTGTGGGTTGCTAACTGCAAGGTCAACAGTTTGAATCCCACACCACTGCATTGGTGAGAAATGAGGCTTTCAACTCCTGTAACCAATTACAGCCTCAGAAACCCACAGACAGTTCTATCTTGTCATATAAAGTCACTATGAGTAGAAATCGACTTGATGGCTGTGGCAGTTACATAATCTCCTGTCAACGTAAGCAAAGGGGTGGAGTCTAGCCTGTCAATCAAGTCGTAGCCAATGATGCCTCTGTGTGGGCATGGCCTTCTCCTCAGGATTCTGGGAACTCCTGTCTTCCTCCTTGGAGGTGGGCCACACACTCTCTGGTATACCTTCCTGTTGAGAAGCCACATGGAGCCACGCTGATGGCAGCCAGAACCCTGGAGATGCGTCCACTGCTATTGGATCCACAGGACTTTCCATCCAACGGCCTGTGATCTTCCTGCATTCAGCATCATTGCATGTGCTACGTGAGCCTGAAGAGGAATGCATAGGCTAATATCTGACTTATGGGCTAATATTGAACTTATGTACTTGATCTGGACCAGGCTGGGATGTTTTATTGATGCATGATTACTTCTTGACATAAAGTTCTCTCTTACACATATATGAATGTCAATGAATTTATTTCTCTAGTCTACCCGGTGAGTCCTTCTAGGGAATTCTATTCATCCTCTCCTTTAGTGATGCCACATCCCATGATTTCCTCTGCTCACCTCTCAGACTCCTTCAGGAGCTCTTTTTGTCCTCCATTCACTTCATATATCTTGTCTCCCAGAACTCCATGCTCTGACTCTATTATTTTCAGTCTTTGATTCATTGTGCTTAATACAAACTGTCCCCCAAACTTATTCCTTCTCTGGGAGTCCTCATCCCTCATAGTCTATCAATCACCAAGTCCAGGGGGTTCTGGATGATATCACAATAAATGGAAAAAAGATCAAAGTTGTCAAGGATTTCATTTTGTTTGGTCCACAGTCAATGCTCATGGAAACAGCAGTCAAGAAATCAGATGGCATATTGCACTGGGCAAATATGATGCACAAGACCTCTTCAAAGTGGAAAAGCAAGGATGTTGCCTTGAAGACCTGACCCAAACCATTGGTACCTTCAAACATCTCTCATATGCATGTGAAAGTTAGATAGTGACCAAGAAAGACTGCATAATTGAAGCATTTAAGTTATATTGGTGAGAGATATTCAAAATCACACGGAGTGTCAGAAGAACAAACAAATCTCTCTTGGAGGAAGTACAACCAGAACGCTCCTTATACGCAAGAACGGCAGACTTTCTCTCACCATCCACACTTTCTACGTGTTATCAGGGAAGGCTGGTCCCTGAAAAAGGGGATTATGCTCGGTAAAGTGTCAATGAAAAAGAAGACGGCATGGTCTGAGGCTGTCAGGAGGTAGGCTGACACAGTGGCTGCCAAAATGAGTTCGAATACGATTGTGTGTGGCCCAGAAGTGGGCAGTGCTTTATTCTGTTGTGCATGGTGTTGCTATGAGAACCGACTCAACCGCACCTAACAACAACCATCGGTTCTAACTCTTAAATATGCTTCAATTGGTTTATATCTTCTTATTCGCACTTGTCTTCTCCAGGTAGAACACCGTATCTGGGATGAGTTCAACAGCCTGCTATCTGGACTTTCTGACTCCACTCTCGTCCCTTCTAATTCTTTGTGTAGAAGGTGAACTTTTCCAAACAAATCTGCTCAGATAAATCAGATGTCTAAAGTTTTCAATAAATACTATTCAGAACCAAAGTGAAATCTCTTTGCTTAATATAAGATAGTTTTATTCACCTTGTTGTGTTTACTTCTCAGCTTCTTTCCCCACTACCTCTTCCATTTTAGCCCCCTCTTGTTTACACACTGAATTTGTTCTTGATACACTCTTTCTCTCTATTTTTATTTCCCCCTCTCTTTACTTCCTCCTTTATAACTCGTTTTTATCATTCTTAGACATCTCTCTCTTGCAAGCATGTATCGGAATCATCCCAAGCCTTTATTCTCATTTGGACTCCTCCCTCAGTCTAAAATCACACAGGTCTTGAACATGAATTTTACTTAGCATTTGTCAAACTGGGTTTTCTCCCCTTGCTAAATCATGAGACATATGATGTCCTTTTTCTACTTTGTGTTTCCAATACTGAACCAATGGGTTCCAATCCATAGTGACTTCCCAGGTCTGCACCACCCTCACAATTGCTTTTATGCTTGAGCCCATTGCTGCAGCCACGATATCAAGTCATTCCTTGAGCGTCTTCCTCTTTTTTTCACCAACCCTGCATTGTACCAAACATGATGCCCTTCCCCAGGGACTGACCTCTGCTGACAACATGTCTGAGGTATGAAGTCTCTCCATCTTTACCCCTAAGGAGCACTTGGGCCATATTTCTTCTAAGACAGATCAATTTGTCTTTCTGGCAGTCCATAGTATTTTTTCCATACTCTCCATATATTCTTCTCCAGCACCACAATTCAAATGCATCAATTATTCTCAGTCTTCCTTATTCAATGTTATGCTTTTACATACATATGAGGCAACTAAAGATACTATGGCTTGGGTCCTCAAAGGAACATCCTTGCTTTTCGATAAAGCAATCTTGTGCAGCAGATTTACCTAATACAACATGTCTTTTAATCTCCTGACTGCTACTTGCATGATTATGGATCCTAGCAAGACAAAATCCTAGACAACTTCAACCTTTTCTCTATTTCTCATGATGTTACTTCTTGGTCCAGTTGTGAGGATTTTAGTCTTCTTTATCTTGAATTGTAATCCATACTGAAGACTGCAACCCTTGATCGTCCTCAGCAAGGGCTTCACGTCCTCCTCGCTTTCAAGAAGCAAAGTCGTGTCACTGCACATCGCAGATTTACTATACACGATGCCGCACCCTTCTTCAAATAATCCAGTTTCTCCGATGACTGAATAAGAATGGTCAGATGACACAGCCCAGTCATGCACCTTTCTTCTTTTAAATCATACAGTATTCCCTGGTTCAGTCTGCACAACTGTCTCTTGATCCATGCACAAGGTCCACATGAACACAATGAAGGATTCCCATTCTTCTCAAAGTTATCCATAGTTGGTTCTTACCCACACAGTTGAATGCCATGGCATAGTCAGTAAAGCACAAGTAAGCATCTTTGTTCTCTTCTTTCAGCCACGATCCAATACTACAATGGTAGCCTCTGTCTCATGTCCTCTTCTGAATCCAGCATGAACTTCCGGCAGCTCCCTGTCAATACACTGTTTGGATCTCTTCCAGCCATTTGGCTAAGTGACTCTCTTCCAAATTTTCTGGCATAGACCAATAAGTGCTTCCAGTGCTTCATCGGATTTTTGAAACATTCCAGTACTTAGAACAAAGACAATTGAATAAATATATTTAAAGGTCTTTTTAAATTTTGCTTTTGCCAAATATAAATGTGTGTTGTTTTTCATAATCATTATGAAATTATGGATTTAATTATAATTAGTCTAAAGTACTACAAAGCAAATGAAGATTAATTTTTAAAACATTCCTCCTTCTACGTAATCCCCCTCAATTATATCATTAGAAAAGATATGGTCTGATGAGGGCAATGAATGTCCAAATGCGCTTTACACAATTGATGTATGTATGGATTGTGATAAGAATTGTATGAGCCCCTAATAAAGTGATTTTTAAAAAAGAAAGAAAAGATATGGTCAATAAATGTTTTGACCTAGGTAAAAAATGAAACTAATGCCTATATTGTACATTTTATAACATCACCATGTATGAGTCAATAGAAATGCTCAAGAGAAATTTGGGAGGAAACAGATCACATAATGCCATCTTATAAGATAAAACAAGAATAATTTCTATTTCAAAGTTCTACTATGTCATCTATAAAGCCTTCCGTTTTGTTTTTCTGTGTGCGGATTTGTCCCTTGAACTGCATCTTTCTCCACTCCTTTATCCTGAGAACTCTGGTTTTGTTTCTTACTGTACCGTTTCCCTCCGGGTTTTCTAAGCACTCCAGGCTTTCCAGACTTGACTTGCCCCCCTGACCCTCCTTCCTCTCCCAGGATTGCGTTTCCCCTGTCTCTCATGTGCCTCCCAGCAACCTAAGGAGAACAATACTCTAAGTGGAACTGGCATTCTGACAAAAAGAAGAACGGTTGAAAAGAAAACTTTCCTCATAAAGAAGGAAGCAAGGGTCTGAAAAATATCTGTGGGAAGGTCTTTGCTAAATCATCTGCTTCTTCAGATGCGGAACTTTCAACAACACGGTTTCCACTTTGGTGGAGGTGGGCAAGAAGCGCTGTCAGGAGTCCTGAACAGATGTGAGGAACTGCACACCTGAGGAACAGACTTGAATCAAGTTCAGATGTTTTTTTAATTCAAGATTCCCCCACCCCTTGACTTCTTTCTTTTTGAAACCCCTGTTAAAGGAATTCAAAGGGCCAAATTCTACCCTCAGTTGTGATTCCTGACTCCCACAGAAGGCGAGAAGTTCACGTGTATCTGCTCAAAGGAATTACCGAGTCTTAGTCTTCAGGAGCACTTCATTCGACTCATGTGCAAACTATAAACAGACCAAAAAGTTGTCATGTGAACAGAACAGCTTTGTGGTTTAAAACCATAAGAGGTGCAGGTCACAATTATATTCTTTCAATCTTGACATTGAGTAAATAATAGGATTAGCCAAACTACATGAAGAAGAACAAGGCATCGGGATTGGAGGAAAACTCATTGACATACAGAGGACACAACCTTGCTTGCTGAAAGTGAAGAAGACTTGAATCACTTACTGATGAAAATGAAAAACCTACAACCTTCACTATGAATTGCATTCTCAACCTATAGAAGACCCAAAAAATCCTCACAACTGGAGCAACCTCATAATAAACAGACAAAAAGTTGAAAATGTTAAGGATTTTCTTTTACTTAAATACACAATTAAAGACCAAGGAGACAGCATTCAAGAAATCAAATGACTGTGGGGGAGAGAAGGGGGAAAATGAGGAGCTGATACCAAGGGCTCAAATAGAAAGAAAATGTTTTGAAAATGATGTCCAAATGTTCTTGACACAATGGATGTACGTATGGATTGTGATAAGAGTTGTACAAGCCCCGAAGAAAATGATAAAAGAAAATAAGCAAAGTGTTCAAAAGCAAAGATGTAACTTTGAGGACTAAGGACACAGGTCATGATGTCTCCAATCACCCTACATGCATTTCACAGCTGGACAATAAATAAGAAGACCAAGAATAAGTGTCTTTAAATTAAAGTGTTGTTGAAAAATATGAAAGATACCATGAATTTCCAGAAGAGTGAACAAATCTATCTTCAAAGAAGTACAGTCAGAATGCTCATTAGAAGAAAGGATGGTCAGACTTCATTCATCTCATGTACTTTAAACATGCTCTTAGGAGGGGTCAGTTCCTGGAGAAGGACATCATACTTGGTGAAGCGGAGAGTCGGTGAAAATGAGGCAGACCTACAATGAGATAAATTGACTTAGTGGCTGAACTCAAACGTAGCAAGGCTAGAGAAGACGGCATAGGACCCAGCAAATGTTAGAGTTTTGTTGTACAAAAGGTCACCATGAGTAGGAACTTGACAGCACCGAATAGATAGAATTGTGCCTTGGGACCTGGATTAAATAACCACAGCCCAGTCATTTGTTTGTATATTTGATTAAATTCAACCTTTATAAAAGGAGCATAAGGCTTCCTGTACTTGAAGGCCTTTTTATAATAATTTTAAAATACACCGTTGAATTTACGTCCCCACAGTTGATCGCCTGCATTATAGCTCATATAAAAACAGTCTCTCATACCCTGTGTCATAGGTCTAGAACAGAGTCATAGGGAAGGAGGTAGGAATTAATTTTTAATATGTCAGAATTTCACTGAGAAAATTCTGTTATTATCCCCAGGAAACTCAACACTCAGGACTGAAATTCAGAGTTCCTGGTAAACTACAAGAAGTACCTAAACGGCTTTTATTTTTTGGAGCTTGAAGGTAAGTTTGTCTAATTCCATTGGCTTTAAGGAAAACAGAGACAAGCAAGCTCCACTCCCACCTCCATAATTTTTTTCTCTAATGCCTTCTTCTCCTAATCTCTTGGAAAATCAAAATTCTCTCCTGTGGTAGTCTGGTGTCTCTGGAGAAGCAAGATGAAAGAGAGTGGGGCAGATAGAGAGACATATCAAGAAAATGACTCACACACTTGTGCCAGTGAGCAAATCCAGTCGGAGTCCCAGCAAGTTCCAAGTCTACGGGATGTTAAGCTGGATGTTTCTCTTGACTTGAGTAGATTCAAGGGCAATGAGCTCAAGACGAGTGGGAACACCACAGGCTGATGGCTACGAAGGTATATGAATCCAAGGTCAGTAGGTAAGGCCTGTGACTTCAGAGGTAACTGAGTTCAAGGTCAGTAGGTCACATGGTAGATCAGGTGGCAAATCATAGAGGGCTCCTAGATTCAACAGGCAATGTGGCAGGCTGTTGACTCAAGTCCAAAGAACCAGAAACCATTGGGCCAGATGTAGGAGCCAGATCCTGTAAACAAACAAAGAAACAAACAAACTTTTCTACAGTATTCACATATGTAGGAAGTAGGTAACATCTCTGAAGAAACATCCTTTCAATTGCATCAGGGCTGTGACCTGAATAAGGGAGTTGCACTCCATCCTAATTTTTTACAGTTGTAATTACATAATTTCATGTCAACTTGATAAAAAAGTTAGAGGGGTGGAGTCTAGCCTGTCAATCAGGTCACAGACTGAGTGATGCCTTCTTGTGGTCGTGACCTTCTCATGAGGATTCTGGGAGTTTTCCTTTCTTCCTCCCTGGAGGCGGGATACACTCTGTTTCACCTTCGTGTTGACAAGCCACATGGAGCCATGCTGATGGCATGGAGATCATCCACTGCCATTGAATCTCAGTGGAGATTCATCCACTGCCATTGGATCCACAGGACTTTCCACCCACCAGCCTGTGATCGTCCTGCATTCGGCATCATTGCATGTGCTGCATGAGTCTGAAGATGAATTCTTGGGATAATATCAGATTTATGGGCTAATATGGTACGTATGAACTTGATTTGTACTGGGCTGGAATGTTTTACTGATGCATAATTACTTCTTGATATAAAGTTCTCTCTTACATATATATGAGTATCTCTGGATTTGCTTCTCTAGTCAATCCGGCCTAACACACTCAATGTGGAATTGATTAGACTATGTTGGGTCACATTATGAGGGATTACTAGGCTCTAACTGCCAAATTACTGAGAATATTGGCCCTGTTGAGTTGACACAAAAGCTAGCCATCATATGTGCAACATCAATTCTTTTTCTAACCTGACTCAGAAATGGCCCCCCAACTACCTCCAGTCATATCATCATCCTACTAGGACTCTATACTCAGATTTTATTTTGGTTTGTCTCAGTGAAGGTGATTACATTTCTGTTGGTAGGAAAATGGGAGGAGCAACCTCACACTGAGAAAAAACTTTTAACAATACTTCTGTAGAACCCAAGGGGAGAACATGCCTGGTGCTCTATTCTTAAATGGACACTTTGACTTAGTTTCTATCCAGCTTTTGGTGACCAAGGCTGTGTGTTGTAATTTTAAACTCTTCCCTTTCAAGAAGTACAACCTCCCTCATAAGCCACACCAGGACTTGATATGGAAACTCCACTAAGTGAAGTGGGCTTTACCCCAAATGACCTGTAGCCCTTGGGCTTAAGGCTGAAACTCCCCAGTATTAAAAGAAGCAGATGACTGCTATCCAAAGGGTATAGAACTGTTAGACATTGGACTTTGCTTTGGATCTTTTGTGATGAGGGTACCCAATGAATGGTGACCCAGAGCTACCATACATTTACTATTTTAATGCCCTCCTTGCTTTGTTGTGACATGAATCAGTCTGTGAGGCATGGTTCCCCTGTTGTGAATGGATCTAATTGAAAGTTTTGCCCTATCATTGACGCCAATTTTTTTGAGTAGTGTTCAGTCACTTAAGAGTTTAATCTGCACAAGTCAACAATTCATGTATTGCAGTTCATAGTTGGCCTATACTTGTATAATTTCCTTTTCTCAATAGTGTTTTAAATTCTGTACCATTAGCTAAATTAATGACACTATCAATAGAATTACCTTATGCCATATATGTAAATATAATAACATATAATGATAAGGAAAAAAGTCAATGTATTGTGGAATTTTAAATTTTTTCTAGTTTTTAATATTGCCTGCCTTCTTCTTTATTTAAGATCTTCTATGTGTTACTTTGTGATTGTTAATTTTTTGTTGTTAACTGTAAACTACAAGAAATACCTAAACAGCCTTTATTTTTGGAGCTAGGCTGAAGGTAAGTTTGTCCAATACCATTGGTTTTAGAGAAAAAAACAACAAAAAACAATCTCCACTTCCACCTCCACAATTTTTTCTCTAACGCCCTCTGCTAGTCTCTTGGAAAAATCAAAATTTCTCTGGGTTCTCTGGAGGAGCAAGACCAGAGAGAGCAGGGGGTTTTAGTATGTTTGTTGTTGTTGTTGTTATATTTTTCTGTACAATAAATCCAGGATTGGTCAACCTTTAGCTACAGTAACTGTATTAATGCTCTATTGGGGGCATGGCAGGGGAGGTTGGAGGAAATAGAGAGTTAATAACAATGAGTATAAGGAAGAAGAAAATGTTTTAAAATTGATTGTGGTGATGATTATACAACTCTTCTTAATATGATGGAACCATTGAATTGTTTGATGTGTGAATTATATGCCAAGCAAACTGTTCAAAAGTTTTAACCTTGCAAACCCTTTCAATAAAATAAGTGTTTATTCATATGTAATTAGTAAATTTACTAATAGAAAGGTTAATTCTATGTACTGGATCCTAATATAATATGTATTTTAAACAAATATTAAATAGAAATGAATGAGATAAAAGTGAAATAAAATACTATATATGCTTATATATACAAGGGGACTTTAAAAAGTCAGAAAATTTGAATATAAATATAATGAATGTTTCCAAAATTTTCTGAAGCTTCCTTGTAGATTATTAATTGTAATAACTTTATGTTATCATCAATTTAGACAAGTCTCTTCTTTAACAACTGTTAGTTGCATGGAGTGGATTGCAACTGATGGCTGTCTTCTATGTATAGTAGAACTAACTGCTCCATAGTTTCCTCTCTGTTACCTTTCAAAAGCAGATTGCTAAGCATTTCTTGCAAGGTGTGTTAGACAGGGTTCTCTAGAGAAACAAAACCAGAATGCTAATAATTTTATATATATTTATACAGATAGATAGATAGATAGATAGATAACATAAGAAATAAACGGTTAATTAAATTATAAAGCAGTACAAATGGCTCAATGAGCCTTGCCTTTCTAGTTCTCAGGTATCTTGCTTTCTGATGGTCAGACCAGGGTCCAGCTGCCTTAGCTAGTTCCCTGCTTCAGCTGGCAAGGCTCACTTCCTGCAAGACTTCCCTGAGGAGAAGCTGCATGAACCTGATGCAGCCCTGAGTGCTGGCACAGCCATGTGGAGACCCCTGCCAGTGCTGAGATGCTTACATGTTCACTGATTTGGTTTTCCTCTTGCAGTCGGCATCATCGTGTGTATTTTGTGAGATGGAGGAGGACTTTGTGGATTGGTGTCAGAGATATTGGTTAATGTTGGACTTGTGGGTTTGGGCAGCACTGGGTTGGGATGTTTTCTTGATGTGCACTTAACCTTTATCTAAAACTCTCTCTTATACATGGGTTTCTGTGGATTTGTTTCTCTAAAGTACCTAGACTAACACATAAGGCAACTTTGACTACCTCTACCAACCTTCCAACTACCAGCTGAACATCTGACCTTTTACACCACTGCATGGCCCCTCCCAAAGATTTTATTGTTTTGTTTTCCTACTTAGACCAACCACAAAGCATATCTGTTTCTATTAAGCTGATTTTTCCTTAAGAGAATATGTACTAAGCCTCAAATGGGACAAGACAAAAGACGATTTATCCACATGAGGGAGGCAATTCGCAGAAGGTCTTAATGGTGTCCATGAGTTTGCTGATACACAGAGCTTTAAAAGGGAAAAGGAAGTCAAGGAAAATTGTCAGAGATTCATGGTTGGGTCAGATCAGTACATCATCAGTGCGGTGGAGTTACTGGACTGAGATCAAGCCATGATTGGGACACATGTCAAGGTGCTTACAGAACAACTTACAAGATTGTTCGAGGGGCCTCCACAAGAGAGTCGGAGCATGGCTCATAACTTTCAACCTCTAATCTCCATCCTGGACTCACCCAGGCAAGCCCCCAAGGGAGACTGCCCCACCCAGGGTGGGTCAGGGTGGTAGAGGGAATCAACTTCCCAATGTGCTCTGCATGGGGTGAGACAATTCATATCTTAGGTTGATAGCCATGAGGAATTCAACGGAGGCTTAATTACAGGGGGACTCCGGTATCTCCATGTAGAACTGTGCTCCAGAAGCTCTGCTTGGGCGTAAGTTCTATGGAAGCAGATAGCCAGCCTTTCCTTCTAGTGCTGCTGAGTGGGTTCAAACCCGCAAGCTCCAGGTAAGTAGTCCATTGTAAACCACTTGCATCATTCAAGGACCTTCCTACCAGGATAGATTGGATATATTTTATGTTGTAAATGGAACAATTACATCACATGAAAAAGTGGGATCGCCTATCTAACTTCCAGGATCAAGAATTTTATATTCTGCCATTTCTGCTATGAACAATTTTTATTTTAAAAAAGCTCTTGTGAGATGTGTCTCGCTGGCATAAAAGATATAATACACTAAATATTATAAAGCAGTTAGAATAAAAAGATAAACAAAAGAAGAGGGAAAGTTTCCCCATTTCCATTTACTATGGCCACCACCACTAACAGTTCCCATAGTATTCATTTATATAAAATGCAGGATAAAAGAAATTGATCAAGTAACGTATGCTGTTTTCTCTCTTCCAGACATCCGTTCTCAGTTCCCACTCCCATGGGAGGATTTTAGGAGCAGACAGGAGTGTCTAGACACCTCAGGCTTTTTCTAATATTGGCTTTGGAATGTGGCACCTTCTCTGCCCAAGTATAGATCTGCCTGCTGACAAATTCCTTCCCTTTGGCTTGACCTTATTCTTCTGTTCGCTTCCTGAACACAAGCAAAAACATCTTCTCTCTCTTCCTAACTCCACCAAAATGCCCAAATGGCAGGACTCAGATCCATTCTCCCTGTACCCACACTCTATCCTTTGTTCTGCTTGGCCTGGGAATAGACAAGTTGCTTTAAATGGCAAAACTAAGCCTGCAGGCATTTCTGTGTGTCCAGAGGATGAAATTGTATCAACAATAAAAAGCAAGCAAACAAAACTGTATGTATGCTCTTGATATTGTTAGGGAATTAGGAACAAGCAATATAACTTGTAGGATTGTGTACTACTACTTCCTTTGTGTGAAATGTTTATCCTAAGGTGCATAATATCAATTAATAATCTTATACAATTAGTGCTGACAGCATTCATCCAACAGGTAGACATTTGCCTTATGAACTTTAAGTTTTGTTGTAAACACAATTTTCTAACATATATTATATGCTGTTTTAATGGTTCGGCACTTGTTCCCTAGAAACATGATGTTCATGGTTTGGGAGGTTTACTGCTCCAAACATCTGCCTTTTATCCAAGTGAGTGGTCAGCATGAGCTTCCTCTTATCTGGACTGTTAGGGTTCTCCAAGGATAGGGACTTGACCCAACCCAAGTCAAAGAGGTCCTTTCACTGCCCGAGTCTGTTCTGCCCTGAGAGGAAAGTTATAAGAATGAGATCTGAACCCTAAAAGTTTTGCTTTGTTTCCTCCCACCTTCAGTGGTGGTTTTCAATCTGACTGCACACTGGGATTATCTTGAGAACCATTTGCAAAGACCCCTATAATATTTTAATTGACTTGGTCAGCAGTGGATCCCTGGGGGGAGCAGATAGTTACCATCCTGGGCTCCTAATATAGAGGTTAGAGGTTCAAGTTCACCCAGAAGCATGCAGAAAGGTCAAAGAATCTACTTCTAAAATATCAGGCTTTGAAAACCCTCTGGATCAGTACTTCTCTGATAGACATGGGGTCACTGTGAGTTGGAATTAACTCAACTGCAACTGGTTAGGTTTGGGTTGTTGGTTAGGGGTAAAGCTCAGATGGCAATTAAAAAATACAACCCCTCCAGGTTATCTCAATGCGCAGCTAGTGATCAACCACTAAATTGTAGAAAAAGGTGTCAAGAAAGAATAGCAGTCACAGCAGGCAGAGAAATGGCCCGAGAAGACACACAGAATGCCGATAGTAAACCAATCCCTGATTCAGGTATTCAGGTGGAACTATTTCTCACCATTTGGTTGACTAACTTGTCTCCAATTACCTGAGATATTCCTGTGTCTTTCCAATAAACCCCTTTATCCTAAGCTAATTTAAGTTGCATTGATGTGATTTGCAAACAAAGAAATCTATAGTAGATTTCTAGTCTTAGATGCTTAGGCTTAATAGGATTTTACACTGGGAGAATAGTTTCTCTCCCTTCATTAACTTTTTAAGCAAGCCTTCACAGGGACATAGCCTTAGTGTTACATCTAAAGGAATGGATTCAGAACTCAGGAGGGTCAACATGAAACATGAAGGACATTGAGCTGTCCTACCTTAAATAATAGTCTCGACCTTTAAAAAAAAATCTAGATTATATACATTGCAATGGCCACACAACACTCCCAGATAGTACTCATGATTAAAGAGGGTTTATTAAGGAAGTTCATAGGTCATGATGCAAGGAAGAAATGTTCAGGATACCGTTGTTCATCAGACCAAGTTACATAGTTCTCTCAGGGCTGCTAGTAGACAACCGAAGGGCATACTGTTCCACTGGAAGATCAACCTGTTCAAGCTCCTTGAGTCTGCAAATACAGCTCCCTAAGTAAGTGCCCAAAGGAACCCCAGTCCAGGAAGCCCAAGCCTGAATGTACTCAGCTCCATCTCTGTCAGTTGTAGGTCAGCAAGCCCAACGTCCCCAATTACGTGCCCAGAGGTACCCCATTCCATAAGTCAGCCTCCTGTTCTGTGGGCTGAGAAGTCCACCACTCTCTCCCAGTCTCTTGCTCCTGGTTCTGTTGCTGCTCCTATGATGTCACAACTGATTTCTGGATCCACTGTGCAGGTTCACTAAGCTCACTCCTGGCTGTTGCTGGTAATGAGATTCCCCTCTCCTGCTTATCAGAGGGCTCATTTGATGCAGGAGATTGGCCATCCAGTAAATTCTGTTCACAATTACTCACAGGTGAATCCCTATCAGCATCTTCCCCTACCTTCTTACTCAGGGAGTTAGAGACTTTGGTGAGAAGAGTCATTTAAAATAATTTACTGCCCCTGTAAACACCACGGCCAAGGGCCATGACCTATGAGACCTATGGCAGGAGTTAAATAGTTCTGTTCTGGCTATAGGAGTCCCTGGGTGGTGCAAATACAATCAGTTGCCAAATAAAAGGTTGAGTATAGGGGTTACCCAGAAACACCTAGGAAGAAAGGCCGAATTAAACAAACACAAACCTAACCTACTGCCATCAAATCAATGTCAACTCATAGTGACCCAATATAGGGTTTTCCAGGCTGTGATTCTTTATGAAAGAAAATAGTCTCAACTTTCTCCCTTAGAGTGACTGTTGGATTTGTATCTCTGACCTTGCCATTAGCAGTCAAACACTAACACAACAGTGCCACCAGGGATCAGAACTGAGGAAATATAAAGCAAGGGCTTCCTCCTGTGCCCAATTCTCCTAAACCCAATGTATCCTTGCCCTGGCTGTCTGGCAGATCAGAAAACGAGAAGGATGGGCTGGAAGTGGAAGAGAGAGAGAAATGTGTAATTAGATGTTTGGTGTTGACCTACTTAACCAGAATAAATAATTCATAGTGGTCCTATAGGACAGAGCAGAGCTGCTCCATAGGGTTTTTCAGGACTATACATCTTTATGGGAGCAGATAGCCTTATCTTCCTCCCTGGAGTGGCTGGTAGGTTTGAGCCTCCAACCTTGGAGTAGGCAGTCTAAGACAACCCACTGTACCACTGATAAAGGTGGGGCAGACTCCAGGCCAACCCTGAGCTTGTTGGCTGATGTGTACACTAGAGAGGGGGCCTGTCTAAGAAGAGTCCAGGAACCCAACATAGAATAATTAAAATGGATGGAAGTAAACATTCTTGAAGCTTTTCTATGTGCTTACAGCATGGGGAAATGACAGCCATAAAACAACAACAACCAAATCCATTGTGGTGGTATGGATCTCAACCCATAGTAACCCAAGGACACAGAATTGCTCACCCGGTTTCCCAAGGCTGTAATTTCTTATAGACCCACCTGCTACTGGGTGGAGAGGCTGTTGGGTTCCAAGCACCTTTTAGTTTGTAGCTGAGCTTAACCACTGCTCTATTAGGAGCCATGGGGCATAGTGGTTATGAGTTGGACTGCTAATCACGAGGTCAGCAGTTTGCGACCATGGAGAAAGATGAGGCTTTCTTCTGCTACTGTAAATAGTCTAGGAAACCCACAGGGCCAGTTCTACCCTGTCCTATAGGGTTCCTACGAGTTGGAATTGACTTGGTGGTGGCGAGTTTGGTTGTGGTTTGCCAGGGTTCCTTCAAATCACTGCCATCAAGTCGATTCTGACTCATAGTGACCTTACAGGACAGAGTAGAACCATCCTGGTGGGCATTACTGTGAGTTTCCAAGACTGTAAATCTTCAGGGGAGTAGAAAGCCACATCTTTCCCAAGGAGTGGCTCTGGTTCCAAACGATTGATCTTCTGGTTAGCAGCCCAACCTGTAACCTAGGATGCTATCAGGGCTCCTTTGGCTACTTAGTCAGAAATGTGAAATTCTTGGTCCAAGGAAAGTTAGGGTTTTGATCTTTATCATTCCCGTGGTTCTTTCTAGGCTCTCTGCCTTAACAGATGGCTTGTAACTCCTGAGTGGGTATCTCTGACTAATAACATCTCTGTTATTTAATCTGTATAAGTAATAGCCCATTTTACTGTGGCTCTCATGAACTGTCGGGGGGGGGGGATCTCTATAAAGTGACACAGGTAGTTAAGTTTGTACATGGAGAGGAGGGATGGGTAGTGTAGTGTGAGAGATCTTCTCCCTCCAAATTGAATCCTATAACAGCTCTGTAGTGCATTTAGTATAAAATGCAAAAATCTTCACCGCTTCTTTGTATGCCCTGGCTCTAGTTCCTCTTAGGGCCCTTCCTTTTCTCCAAATTCCCACCCTAAGGGCCTTTTTTGTTTTGTTTTGTTTTTTATCATGGGCCATCAAGCCATTGTTTCCAGAATAGACAGTTTCCATAATAATTTTTTTTAAACTAATATTACATTGTTTCCCATGAGGAAATATACATTTATGGGAATGAATGGGATAACTGTTGATGTAATATTTTGAAGTCCATTTTTTAAATTGTGTAAAGCATTGTCAATATTTTCAGGAGTAATACATAAATATATATATTAATGCTATGCTGGATTTAAATCAGGACTTGAAACAGGAGGGGCTTTAAGAAGTTAGTGAAAAACTTCTGTTATCTTTTAATTCTGTTTTCCAGGAACGTTTTGAAGTCCCCTTGTATAAGAGATGGGAAACCTTCTTTTTTAAAGGGATGAAGGAGAGGGAGGAAGAAATCGGAAGGAAGGAGGTGGCAGCAAGAAGACTCTGAGACCTGAAGCAGAGACTGAAAGAGCTCTTCTTGCTAGCAGGTGCTCTCCAACCTCAGCATCTTCCCAGACATCTGATGGGAAGTCAGGATCTTCCTCCCTGGAGTCTGGGGAACACAGAGGAAGAGCAAAAGCAAAGAACCTTTGGAAGAAGAACCACACGCTTGTAAAAATCTACTCTCCCATGTACTCTAAACATCTTATCTATGGCAGACTGGCTTTCAGTAGACTCATCAGAACGGAGAAACACACTTGGCCATCAGACTAAAGCCTAACAACAACTTCCCTTTCTTTTATGTTGATCCTTAAACATTGCTTATGAGATTTGGTCCTAAAGAATAAAGGAAAGAAAAGCATATTCTAGGTTTACACAAATCATCTCGAAACTCTTTCATTATGTCGCAAGCTGGTAAATGATGACATTTCCTATCATCTCAAACCCACTGCCATCAAGTCCATTGACCCTAGAAACCCTAGATAAGACAGAAGAGGACTGTTCCTTAGAGTTTCTAGGACTCCTCACAAGAGCAGACAGTTTCATCTTTTTCCCACAGAGCGGCTGGTGGGTTTGAACCACAGATCTTGCAGTTAGCATTTCAAAACTCAACCTGACAGTGCAACAAGGTCTTCATAGAACCAAATCCAAAACTCTAAAACCTCCCTGCCATCAAGTTGATTCAGAGTAGAAGTGCCCCCTGTGGGTTTTTGAGATTGTAAGTCTTTATAGGAACAGAATACCTAATTGCTCTCCCTCAGAGGGGCTCAGAGTTCTGAAGTGCTGAGCCACGAAGACTCCTAGCCTCATAGTAGGCACTGATGTGTGTGTGTGTGTGTGCGCGCGCGCGCGCGCGCTGGGGGCCTGGGGGTGGGGGTGGGGAGGAATGGAGAGAAGATTATTTGACTGAAATTAATTGATTGGGAGATAACATGATTCAGGTTTTTAAATTAATATTAATTATTTTAATATTGAAAGAGGAGGAAAGGTGATAGTTGGGCAAATATAAAAGCCGAAAAGGAAATTAAACATTTTATAGCAGAGTGGGTTTTATAAAATCCATTCTTACTAGCCCAAGTAAGCCACTGGGATGATGTCACCCACTGTCATTGAGTCATTGCTGACTCATAGCAACTGCCAGTGGGTTTCAGAGACTGCAACTGTTTATGGGAGTAGGAAACTAGTCTTTCTTCCATGGGGCTGCTGATATCAGGTGCATTAAATTCATCAACTTTAGCAGCATAGAGAGTGCAGTTTGGACCTCTTGAAACGATTGTTGATCGTTTCTGTGTATTTCTTCTTTCAATGCTTCTCGTATCATTTAACATATTTTCCCCATAGGATCCCTCAATATTACAACTCCAGACTTGACTTTTCTTCCTTCATTTCTTTCAGTTTGAGATCTGCTGAGCTAGCTTTTCCTTGTTGCCTTTCTGACTCCAAGTCTTTGCACATTTCATTATAACATTCTACTTTGTCTGGTCTGGCTGCCCTTTGAGCTAACTTTTCTGTTCAGCTCTTTGACATCATCGTTTCTGCCATTTGTTTAATTACTCTTTGTTCAAGAGCACATTTCAGAATCTCTTCTGATAACCACTTTGATCTTTTCGTTCTTTCTAAATTACAATGCTTTTATAGTTTGCGACACTTTGGGCTTTGAATAAAACTTAAGTTTAATTTTCTTCTATTTTGTCAACTGCTTTGCAGAACTTGAACGTGGTGATATTGCTGTTCTGTGCCATCCTGTCAATTCTGACCTATAGTTACCTACCTTACAGACAAAAACAGACAAAACAAAAGCAAAAAGCACAGCTCCAGGTCTTTACTGTCCCAGAGCTGCTGGTTGGTTCGGGACACTGATTTTGTTTAGCAGGGGAGCACTTAGGCATTTTGCCAGGATTCTGAGTAACACGCATGATACAAATAATCTAGTCCAAGTACAGGTTTTCTTTCACCAATAAGAGAATGCCTATCAAGGAAAAAGAGATAAAGATAAAAATCAAACAAGAAAATGCTAATCACTAACTTAAGTGGTATGGAAATGAGAATAGACATTCAAAAGACAATTAAGTGTGATAGTTACATTATGGTTCCATGAGAATATAATTCTCTTCGTTTTTTAATGTATACTATTGTATTCAGCAGTGGTATTGAGGATTAAAAAAATGCTCTGATAACAAAAATGGTAAGAACGAGACCAAGCTTATTGGAATGTGGCTAACTTCCCTGGTTACCATTCTATGGCCAGATCTATCTTTGTGTAGGGTTGGGAATTTTCAAAAAAAGGTTTAAAAATACACAGTGGAATGCCTTTAAGAAGTTAATTCTGTGGATGGTTGTTCTTACATGGATATGTAGACCCTTCCATTTTATTTTAAGACCTCTTAGAAATAGCGTTTTTACCGGGGCTTTTTCATTTTATCTCTCGCAATGGACGCAGTCTCATGATTTAGAAAAGACTTGCTTGTTAACGGTGATCTACTGATAGCAAATTATGTGACTAAGTTATCTTTGAAATATACCCTCCCCGCAACATGCCTTCTAGACCCAAAGCAAACCTAATATCAACAATGTAAAATGAAGACAAAGGAGACTGTGCTTACCGAATTATTGTCCCAAATGCTTAAATATGCCACTAAAACTTATCTTACTAAATGCCCTTGGCCCCCAAAATTTATAATCATATATTTTAACATAGATACAAAGCTTTCAAAGTATTTTAAAGTACTTCAAAGATGTAAAGGTACCAGATTACCTAATACTAACAGTCTTTTATTTTGTTGTCCGTGCTCAAGTACTGTTTTAAAAACCTTAAGCTAGCCTGATACAATTCTATTTTATTTTTATTACTTCTTCTTTCTAAATAGCAGCCAGTCCTGTAGAACAAAGGTCACACAGAACAAAATGAGTCAGTACCCAAACTATGTAAATGCCAGGACGAACAATCATCACACATAAATTAGACCATGTACTTTATTCTCTTGCTTGGGTATGGCTAACGCAGTCTATCCTCTTGATTTTTGCAATGCTTCCTACAATAATGAACAATTTGGTTAATCTGCCTCTAAAAATTGATTTTGTTTGTCCTCCAATATTTTGTACTAATAAGAATTTCCCTTTAAAACATAGCTGGTTCTGCCTCATCAACCTCAGACTTTCATTTTAGAGTGAGTCTTCTAATTACAAAACTATCTAGTGACAGTCTGGAAAAAAATGGCATTCTGGTTAACATTCATAACAAAAGAATATGGAGGCCCGAGTTTCTCCAGGCGCCCACCCACCAAAAAATGGGGGCATGTGTAAATAAGTGAGTGATGGCCTCATTTCATCCAAAACATTTGATCCAGCTTTAGTATTTCAGTACGTGGAGCCAAATGTGAATGCTAACTATTCAGAGAGGAATATATCATCTTTTAAAGAAACTCAGATAGTCAGTTTTATGTGAGTTCGTTTTCAGAAGCAATCAGATCTTGAAATGTTCTGATGATTGGCGACACCAATTGGCATTTTCTCAAATATTCTGCTCAAAGAAAAGAGGGAAGTTTGATAGCATCAAGATCAGCTTCCCTTTTGTAAAGTTTTCTTAAATCATAACTTCTTTTCTATAGGAACAAAAGCAGCATGGCCCTATTTCAAAATGAGGACAAATAAATACTAAGTAGAATTGAAAAGAGATTTCAATGAGTCCATTTCATGTGGTTCTTCTCCTCGACTGCAGGAATGTTGTATGGTTTTTTTTCAGTGAATTTTTGAAAGGGCCACAGGAAAAAGAATACATTACTTGATTACCCTCCACCCCATTTTGCCATTGAATGCAAGGAAAGGTGATGTGTGTTAAAACATCAGAAATATTATTAACCACATTCTATTCATGAGAGAAGCAAATAGCTAGCTTATTTTTGTTTATTTTCTCCTCATTTTGAGAAAAAATGTTTGAGGCATTATAGGATCGGTAAGTCTGGGCATTGTTACTTAAAAGGACTCAACAGTCCTTTAAGAATCAATGAAAAGAAGAATCATGAGTCAGAATCAGCTTGATGGTAGTGATGCATTTTTCTTACTCTTCTTTGAGTCTTCTTTAGGTGCATAGATAGTGTGTTAGTCTGGGTTGACTGGAGAAACAAATCCAGAGACACTTATATGTGTATAAGAAAGAGCTTTATATCAAAGAGTAATTGTGTCTTGAGAAAACATCCCAGTCTAGTCCAGATCAAGTCCATAAAGTCCGATACTAGCCCCTATGTCTGACACCAGTCTATAAATTCCTCTTCAGACTCACGCAACACATGCAATGAGACAGAATGCAGGAAGATCACAGGCCAGTGGGTGGAAAGTCTTGTGGATCCAGTGGCAGTGGAAGCATCTCAATGCGGGCAGGGAGCTCCATGTGGCTCCTCCAGCTCCAGGACACTAGCATAGCTCCACATGTCTCATCAGCAGAAAGATGAAATAGAGAGTCTGTGTGTATCTGGCCTCCAGTGAGCTACTTACCTCTGTGGCGCCTCCAAGTGAGATCATCAAGCTGCGCCCTGCTAGACTCCAACCCTTCGCAAGATGACACCAGATTATGTAACTGCCACAGATAACTGGCAAACAGTGGTTTTTAAATAGTTCAATAGCAAAACTGGCTTTCTGTGGTCAGAGGGAATGCCTCAGGATACATGAGCAAATAGCACAGCTCTTTTGGACTACTGCAGAGAATTCAGCCTGTATGGAAGTTGTTCTATTTCTTATTCCCCCTACCAAACCTGGCTGATTTATCTTTCCTATCAGACCCAGATGCACGAAGCCCGAGGTAAAGAAGACAGGAGTATCAAAGTTCTTTGTTTTAACACTGCATGGGAGTAAGGCATGTAAGTGGCTAATGCTGTAGATGGTTCCTGGGTGGTTCAATATCAAAGCACTGGAAGCTCAAGGAAAAGTTGGTGGTTCAAACCTATGCAGAGATGCCTTAGAAGAAAACCTGGCCACCTGCTTCCAAAAGACCAGAGCCTAGAACTTCCTATGAACACAGTTCACTCTGCAAGCCCTTGCCCCCACCATGAGTTAGAATTGACTCAAGTGCAACGGGTTTTGCTTTTTTTTTTTTTTTTTCTTTCTTTCTGTGGCTAATGCCATGGGAATTGAACTGGTCCACTTAAAGAGTAAGCTTTAACAGTAGGAACACGAAACCAAACTATTTCTGACATGGGTGCTGTAGCCATCTCAGAACCCAGAAGAAGAGCTATTCGTGATGCAAGACCAGACTGAGGAAAAAGAAACGAGTAAAAGCATGACAGGGACAAAGATATCTCCCCGAGCTATGGTAGGTTCAAGGATTTACTAATTCTTTAGTTGAGGGGTAACTGCACCTAGACTCCATAGAAAGCATCTTGTACCCTCACACTACATACTGTTGTGTTTTTGTAAATCCATTTGTACTTCCATGATCTCTTTATAGTGTACCAAAGGACCTGAAGTTAAAAAGCTGTGAGGAAGCATAGTTAAATCAAAGCAGTATCAGTCAGGATAGGATACACAATGGTGGTGTAACTAACAAAACTAGACCTTTCGGGTTTTTATTAGATGTTTATCTCTTTTGATTCATAGGGTCTTCTGTGGGTCTAGTGGCTCTCCAGATCAATTTTCAGGGCTCCAGATTGCTTCTTTCCTAAAGTTACATGATCTAGAAAACGAGCTGACAAGGCCATAGGTGAAAAACTGAGGAGAACTTAAACTTGCTTTTCAGAACTTTGGACCAAAAAGGACACCCCTCACTTCAACTCAAGCCCATTGGTCAGTAATAGTTACATGGTCTCAACTTACCTACATGAAAGAGTAGAATATGTGTGAGTCCTCTCCGGTTTGGAGTACACTATTGTCCCTACCATACCCGAAGGCTGCAAGTAATATTTGTACCCAGGATGGCTAGACCAGGTAAGTAAGAACTCTTGGAATCACTTCTCCTCAAACTTTGATATATAAAATAATTGTGGCACTTGCACAAAGGACAAATTTCGAGGCCCACAACATAAAGTTTGGTTTATGTTTATCATGTCTAAATCAGGCTTATTCAACCAGTTTTCTCCCTTGGACTGGCTGGTGTGTTTGAACCATTCATTTTTTGGTTAGGAACTGAACATTTAACCACCGCCCCACTGGGCTCCTTAGGTATGAACACAGCGCCGCCCAAACTGGTAAGTGGGAAGTATTGCTGGATCAGGGTCAATGTCCAGGCTTCTTACTTTCTTCTCAAGTTTGCATCTTTTGGCTATTGCTTTTGTATTGACTTGGAGAAAATGAAATAATGAAAAACATTATGTTTGTTACTCCTCGAAGCTTCCAAATAGGGTATTTCAGTCCTTTCTCTTTTAGATCGTTACAAAGGCTTTGTGTTCATTAGTTGCATTCTTCAGAGAGAAAATTGGGGTGAAAAAAGATGCTAATATGAGCCATTTTAAGGTTAGACATGCACAAAAATTTCTTGAAAAACAGGTTATGGTATGCCTTCCTATTTTAGGGGTACCCCTGCTAACATTTTCTCGTCAACAGGTACCTACACTTCTCCAAGCTGTCCCTGTTGTTTATTTAGCCTGGAGGCTTCACAATCTACTGACAGACGAGACCCCTCAACCAATTTGAAGCTGGACTTTCAGAAACCAGAGCCTTGACGTTTCGATGAAACTTTCCTAAAGTGTCATCTAATGAGTTTGGTAGCGTAGGAGCCTCTCTCTCAAACATGCTACAAGGGTATCACATTTGTATAGTAATTTTACTTCAACAAATAGGAAAAATGATTCCGAGTAATAGCTCTCAGCTTTCAGATAGTTCTTTTCATGTTCAAAGTGCTTGACAAATATTAATTAAGTCACTGGCAGTCAAATTAGATAAATATGTTCCCTGTATGTGCATAGCTGTATCTTTCCATGCATACAGTCTTCTAAATCACGTGACTGCAGATCAAACATGTTTTTCTTTTTGCCATCTGAACTTGGTTGAGGCACACTGATGCCAAGCAATAGATAATTACTGGGAAGGCTAATCATGAGGAGAGCTTATGTAAGCTTTCTTTGTTTTTAAACAAAAACATGCGTTTATGCTTGATAAAAAGTACAGGATAAACCACAATATGAAATAGTTCTGTCTTTAGGCCAGAGGTAACAATGATAAAGCAAATTCCCACACATGAGGGTTGGAAAGGCTATCCCCCCATTTAAAGAGATCATTTCATCAACAGTGAGTATATTTAATGCTTCCCTGGCTACTGACGTTTTTGGCCACTTTCAGCACTAACAGCAAGTAGGTTTTAAGGCTAAATATGGTATTGATTTAAAAAATAGGATAATTGTTCTTGAATGCTATGAATACTTGGTCCCTACTACTTAAGATCCATTGGGGCCAGCAAATTAAACATAGTAAATGTCTTGATTATTTTTAGAATAACTTACACTTATTTTTCCTTCATTGAATTTAATGAAGCTTTCCAAACTATCCCAAGAGATGAACCGCTCCCACTGGACCCCAAAACAAAGTCTATTCCAAATAAAAAAGAGTGCTAATAGCATTTCATCTTTCAGTAACACCTAACAAATTAACACACTCTACCCACCTACATTATGCAGTTGGAAGAAGGCATGCACATACATGCTTGGACACCACTTGGCCTGTGGCAGGCCTAGCTCCTGGAGACACTCAAGTTGCATTGCTACAAATGGAGCAGATGGATGCTTCTCCTTCCATTCTGTCTTCTCTTTTCTAGGGAAGAAAAGAGCTAATCAATGGTCTTGCAGTTTGCTGAACAAAAGAATACCTAGTTCGACCAACTTGTCCTTTTCTAGACTTGCAACCACACGGAGTCATGGCAGCTCTTGGTGCAGATCTCATCAAATTATGTTTTTCTCTTTTTTAACAGAAATTCTCTAACTTTCTATGAGTCTAAATTCCCGAGATTCTTCTTCTCTATCCTAGAGTTAGTTCAAGGAGGTTAGTGATGTGCTCCAGGTTACACCTGGAGTGAACTGGGTTCAGATTTGACTGAGGGCAGTGATGGAATCATAACTGATATAGAAGCACATCTGCCTGAGGGCTTCTACTATTAGGTGAGATAGACCTGTGACTACATGTAGAGCAGCGAGTCATTCTACGTGTGATTTGGGGCCCAGGAAAAACATGTAAGCTATGTTGTCTCTAAGGTGTCTCTTTGCCCTCAGGTCCCAGTTATCAAGACAAACAACTAGCCCTGGCTGGGAAGTTTCAAACAGATGCCAAATTTTAGTGGTTTAATAGACACGATCTTTAAAGGTATATGAACTCCATCTATGCTTGATATCTTTGATTCACAGAGACTGACAAGCTGCACTGCCTCCCTTTCCTCACCCTTCACCACCCCACAGGGTGCTATGAGTCAAAATGGACTAGACGGCAGGGTTTTTGGTTTTTGAAACCACTCATGCATGACATTTTTGTTGCTAACTACACTAGCTTTTTCCTAATGCTTGTGCTCCCTGCCCTTTTTGACCGTGTGCTCTCCCACCACCCTTGTTATTTCTTTATTTATTTTTAAAATAAAGCATGCTAATTTATTTCATTTCATTACTCATGAATAATCCAAGAGGAGGAAACGGCAGCCACGGCAAACATTCCACAAAGCAACTGTGGGAATCTGTTATTTAATTATTTTGACATTTTCATCTTTCTTGCTAACCTTGCTACCTCACATGGTCTCTCAGATTATCAGGAAGGCTTCAATGTGGTCTTTATGGTTTTTCTTTCCCTTCTCTAATCCAGAATGCCACAGGAACTAATCTTCCACATGTCCATACTTAACCTGACCTCAAAAAAAATCCCTTCTTTCCTGTAAGGCCTCACTTCCCTGCGTCCTTTCCTTTCCTCCTAGTGAATCACAACCCCTTTGTTTTATGAGCTCACACATAGTACACTTAACTCATCGGCGCCTTGTACTAATTTATTCCCCTTTTCCCCGACTTGGCTGCTTAGTCCATTCAAGTCATACTTCAACTGTTCCTCAGCAAGACCTAGCCTACCTGGGCACCCTCAAATTTCATGTCTTCAAAACACTTATTTAAAAAACAGCAAGTGTTGCTGTTGAATTGATTCCAATTCATAGTGACCCTATGTGTGGGCCAGAGGAGAGCTATGCTTTGTAGGTCTTTCGATGACTGCTTTTCTGGGAAGTAGATTACTCACCTGTCTTCCCAGGTGCCTTAGGGTGGACCCCACAGCCAACCTTTCTGAGCTAGTTGCTGAGCCCACTAACATTTGCATCATGCAGGGACATACAGCTTGATAGTTGGGAATTTATTTATTCTGCTGTCTCTCCCAAGTAGAATGGAAACTCCATGAAAGTAAACACTTAGGTGAGAAAGAGAGACCTGTGACTACATTTAGAGCAGCGAGTCATTCTATGTCTGATTTGGGACTCAGGAAAAACACGTAAGCTATGTCATCTCTAAGGTGTCTCTTTGCTCTCATGTACAAGTAATCAAGACAAACAACTAGCCCCAGCTGGGAATTTTCAGACAGATGTGAAAATTTATGGTAGCCCCCAAATAGAAATGATCTTAAAAAGGTATATGAGCTACATCTATGCTTTATGTATTTGAGTCACACACATTCTGACAAACTGCACTCTTTACGACCCCACAGGGTTGCTATGAGTCAAAAGGGTTTTTTGAACCACCTGTATATGACATCTTTGTTGCTAACTATGCTTTTTCCTAATGCTTGTCCTCCTGGACCTTTTTTGCAGCATTTAGGTGTTGTACCATTAACTAAACTCCCAGGTTCTCTCAGAGAGAAATAGGTGGCTATCTTTTCCTCTGACGATTTACAGGCTTGGAAACCCACAGGGGCAGTTCTACTCTGTCTTATAAGGTCACTTGATGACAGTGGGTTTGGTTTGGGCTGAAGTTCAGAGTCCTGGTGGTAGTAGTGGGTTAAGTGTTGGGCTGTTAACTGAGAGGTTACAGGTTCAAACTCATCAGCTGTTCCATGGGAGAAAGACGAGGCAGTCTGTATCTGTAAAGGTTTACAGCCTCTGAGGCCCTAAAAAAGCAGTTCTACTCTGCTCTATAGGGTTGCGATGAGTCTGCGTTGTTTTGAGGCAGGGAGTCTGGTTTGGGTATGAAAGGTTCAGAGGGTGTGTGTGTGGTGAGCGAGTTAACACACTGCACTGCTGAACAAAAGACAGACAGTGTGAGCCACCAGAGCCTTCTTAGAAAGCAGGCCTGGGGTTCTCCCAACATTTACTACTCCTTCTCCACATCTTTGCTCAAGCATTTCTTTTCTGGGTTTTCCTATAAGCCAATTCAAATTCTACATTTTTTGTGCTTTTACATTCTTTAAGTAGTCTTACCTTAATTTTCAAGAGTACTTGTTAGCTTAAATTCGGGAATTTACAATAGAAACCTTGATTATTCATGTTCAGTAGCTTATCACTGTTTCACATTTTAACTTCCCAATAATGCTGTAATTTTTTTCTTTCTTATTTTGACAACATGGACTTCATAATTCTTAGTCAGGCCCTGTTCTTGGCTCCTTTTGACTGTTTGGTTAGGACATGGGCCTTGAAACCAGTGGGACAAAACGGTCTGACAGCAACTCTTTTTTTTATTTTTATTTTTTTATTTTTTAACATTTTATTAGGGGATCATACAACTGTTATCCCAATCCATACACACATCAATTGTGTAAAGCGCATTTGTACATCGTTTCTCAAAACATTTTCTC
>NW_022103900.1:33146210-33148184 GCF_000313985.2 Echinops telfairi
ATGCCCTGTCTCCAATGTCCACCCTTATCATTCCCTGGGGATCTTTCTACTCCCCTCCCCTGCTGTTCCACTGCACACACACACACCCACCCCCAGTGCCTTGCTTCAGCATGGCGGGGTCAGAACTGGCGCAATTCCCACACTGTGTCCCTGGTGTTGTCCCTCGCAGGGCCATGGGCCAGTGAGGAGCAACTCGTCTCATAGTGGGGTTGGCCATGTGGTCCTCTCTGTGGACTGGCTGCTCTGTTTGGCCTAGTGGGTCAGGATGTGCTCCAGTCTCTCCTCCTCCCCCGTCATCTCTGACAGCAACTCTTTCTAGCTAATGTCAAATGTCATTTCATACACCACTCAGACCATGTAGGTAAAGCTGTCGAGTCAAACAACCCTGATAGTGAATAGCTTTATGTAGGTCTTAACTATCCTATATAAGAGACAGGAAGTCGGAGTGTAAATCCTGGCTTTATTTCCAATTACACTGGATCATATGAAACAAGTGATTTACCTTTTCTGGACTTCTGTACTTATTCTGTAAAATAAAAGAACTCAATTGCAGATAATCCACTTAGGAAATTTCGTGATTCTATTTCCATAACAGTGACATGACAGTCATTATCTTTCCCACCCCTGAACCCCCTCAGATACATGTTCTGTGTTATAGGATTTACTAGTTTGTGTGTGTGTCTCATTTTCAGCTTTCAGCATTTTTTCTTTTCTGTTTCCCAATTTGTATGGAAGTGGGGAGACAGATGGTTTATTAGGCTTTCAAATGCTTGCAATGCTGTCGTTCAATTCAACAATGGTTCTAAACTTTGAAGGTCCACATAGAGCCCGGGTTTTGTTTAGAATAGAAAAGATAGTTTTTACTTTTCAATAGAAGGATAATGTTTTTACTGACAATAAGTAAAACAACTTGTGTACTTAACTCCAAAGGCCTCCTCGGCTTCCTCTTTTGGTTTTGTTCCTTAGTCCTGTATCACATTTTAACTCAGTTTTTAAAATGACGTTACTGAACACACCAGACACTCATGTTTCCTCTCCAACGGAGTTATTTAAATTAACCCTGATAAAAAAACAAACTAAACTCACTGCCATCAGGTTGATTCCGGCTCAGAGAGACGACTTCTAAATACAAAATCCTTTAAATTAGGATCACAGAAATTAGAAAGTGAAAGGAATAAACTTCTGATTTAGCAGGTAAGGAAAACAAGAGTTCTAAAATGCCCTGGTGCTCCTACTGTGAATTTAAGATAAAGAGTTAACATTTAAGTTTGCTGGTGGAGGCGGTGGTGACGGGGCAAACACCCCAATATTGCAAGCGCCGACAGAAAATTCTATATTATGAAATGTGATTTGATTAATATCGCATCAAGGAAGCATACGTGGGACTGTGCATGCTCTGAGTTTAATTGTTCAAGGTGATTCTCCTAAGTGGGGCCGCGATATGCAATCGTTTAATAATCATTCTGCACTGTCGCGTGTAGTCATAGCCGAAAGGACGCATGAAATGTAGGTAAAAGGAAGCATAAACCACCCTGGATAAATCGAGAAGGGACCAAAAAGAGGAGGAGGGGTGGGGGGAACAGGGCGTGCTGGCTAAACCGGGCCCGGGGACGACATTGCTGCACTGCAGCTAGCTGTGGCCCGGCAGGCGCCGGGTCGCACCGGGCCGGGTGGCAGCCTCGGCGGGGGCACAGGGAGGGGATTGGCTGGAGGAAGCCCAGGCTGACCTACTAGGCTGGGAAGACCGTGCAGAAGGAAGGAGGCGTACACGCGACCTTAGCACACGCCTCGGGTGGGTGTCGGAACGGACCGGCGTGCTGAAGAGAGAGGGGCAGGGGCGCGTGGGGAGGAAGGAAGCGGTGCGCACACCGCGCAGTGGGTAGGTGGGGACAAGGGCCCAGGGCGGAGCTGCCTGCCGCGGTGGCACCGCTCTCGGGGCCGCTGAGTCAGGGAACCGGCGCCAGGCGCGGCTGA
>NW_022103900.1:33148786-33174660 GCF_000313985.2 Echinops telfairi
CGGCCGGCGGGGGCGCCCTGGGCGGTGGGGTGAGGCGGGTTCCAGCGGGTTGGCCTCAGTCGGCGGAAGGGCCTCCTCAGCGCTCACGAGGCTGCTGGTCCCACACGTCGCGCGCCCGCGGGCCTTCCCGGAGGAAACCCTTGCTTCCGGCCCGTTTGTCACCCTCACTTTTCTGCCTCCCAGCCCTGCATCCCCGCTATCCGCAGAGCCCCAGATCTCCCTGTGCCCGCTTCTGAAGCCTTCGTATGAAGGAAGATTCCGCACATCCTCAAGTTTTGCTAGGGAACCAGGCAGTCTTGGCTGTTGCGGCAGAATCATTTTCCGGATATAAGTTTTGTTCAGCCGGCAATGTACCCCAACAGAGAAGTCCCAATAATATATTTATTTAAGCTTTACCTCCAAAGTGATAGTCGTGTCTTTACACTCCACGCCCCCCCCCCATCCCAACCAATACAACTTTTAGTCTTTTGAGAAGAGCAATACATTAGATTACCTTTGAGCACATTCCTAAATGTCTTGAGGCAGTGTGATGGGAGGTTCAAGGAAAAGCCTTTACATTTTTCACCCACCTGAATTGCAGTGTGAAATGGAAAACTTGAGTTGATGGTAATTTCCCACATGGGGTGGATTTCAAGCTGCACCCCCTCACCCAGCCTGGCTGTGCTTAACTTGGTGCTGCCCCTGAATTAGGTTTTAAAGGCCTAACCGTAGTGGTCAAGTAAAGGAGCTGCTAAAAAGTAGTTCAGAATAATTCAATAGCACTGCAACTTGTTTAACCTCAAACTTTAACCACAACTGGAATTTCTTCCAGGAATCCACATACTAAGTGCAGTATTGAATTTTAATTAGTATAGGCCTGGTCTGAGGTGGGCTAGATTCTCCTCCGCCTCCACTTTTAATGAACATTTTCCATCGGCCTTGTGTTTAATGAAGTAGTTTGAGTGCTGAGTATCGTTTGAATCGTAAGATGTTCCTTGCCAGATTTTAGAATGAGTACATAAAAGTCAGAACTGTGATAGGAATGAGATAAGTTGGATGGCATTACCAATATGAAAGGTTAAGTAGGCTTCTTCACCCTTGTTTTGAAACCACATTGAGGTTTATTTTCATAGAAGATAAAGAATTTTCTTAAGTATAAACTACAAAGAAATACAGAATTTTCTATTTGTAAATTACTTTAGCATTGTAATTCCAACCCTTTTATTTTACAGAAGAAAAATTAGGAATCTCGTTTCTCAAAAAGATTTAACGGGCTGAATAGACTTCGGTCACTTGGTAACCTAGACATTGAGCTTGTTGACTCGGAGCTTCTCAATGGGTGCTCTTATACCAAAAAATTGTTGTGATGACATATTAATAAGAGTCAAGTTAATTCTAACTCCTCCTCCCCTCTTCACTGAACCTTAGCTTTTGATTTGGACTCATTAGATATCAAAGATGTAGGTTATACTTAAGAACATTTTTGCATTCTATTAATTGAAACTGGTTTCCAGCAACTGTTTGGATTTAGTAATTATTCATCACTTGAGGGTTTTTCATTTGTATTCTTGGTTCAAGTCGTCTATGCCCATTCCCGAAGATTGGTGTCTAATGAGTCTTAAGAGTTATAATAATTGAACTTTGATATGAATTAGAGAAGTCCTGTCTATGTAATAATATGTGATTTCCCTCATGCCCAGACTAGCTTACTCTTGTTGGTGGGTCCCACAAGACCCCCTTGTTCTCACAGCAGTGCGTAAAACTTGAAGAGCCTTGGTGGCACAGTGGTTATGCATTGGTTTGCAACCTGCAAGGTCAGCAGTTTAAGAGTACTGCTCCTCCAGAGAAAACAGGGCTTTCTACTCCCGTGAAGTGTTACAGCCTTGGCAACCCACACTGGCAGTTTTATCCTGTTCTATAGAGTCACTGTGAGTCGACATTGACTTGATGGTAGTGAGTTTGATTTTTCAGTTTGATGAAAACCATAACCTGTGTAAGGCTGAAATCCTGCTAGAGGAGGAAAACCTCAAGTAGTTCCCACTAATTAGTGAGAGGAAAGTGGTGACGTCACCCTGTCAAAGGCAGATAACTTGTGTGACCCAGAAAAACAAGATAGGCTGTGTACTGGCTGTCACAGGTTTCACTGTATGGGGGCTGGGGAGGCTTCAAAACGTTCAAACATAATTGTTCCAAGAACATTTTGAGGCCCCTTGTACTTGGCTTTGCGTGTGGTTTTCCTGGTAGGGGCTTTGTGAGTGATGGACGATGTCTTATTCTCTATACCCATTGTTGAAGGGGCCCAGGTGCTGCAGTGGTTAAATGCTCGGTGGTTAAAGGTCAGGGGTTCAAAGCCAGCAAGCTACTCTTCTGGAGAAAGATGTGGCAGTCTGCTTGTGTAAAGATAACTCTTGCTGTTGTTAAGAGCCATCGAGTTAGTTCCATTACAAGCCTATGTATAATAGAACGAAACACTTGCCTGGTCCTTCCCCCATTCTCAGAATTAATGCTATGTTTTAGCTCATTCTTGTAGCCACTGTGCCAATCTTTATAATTGAAGGCTTTCCTCTTTTTCCCTGACCATTTTACCAAACATAATGTCCTTCCTTAGGAACTAGTCCCTCCTTATAATATGCCCAGCATATGTGAAGCAAAGTCTCACCATCCTTGCTGCTAAGTCGCATCTGAGCTGCCCTCTAAAACAGAACTGTTCTTTGCTTCCGGCAGTCAGTCCATGGTTTATTTAGTATTCTTCACCAACTCCACAATTCAAAGGCATCACTTCTTCTTCGGCCTTTCTTACCCATTGGCCAACTTTTGCATGAAGTGATTGAAAACACCATGGCTTGGGCCAAGAGCACTTTAGTTTTTAAAGTGACATCGTTGCTTTTTAATGATTTAGAGACCTATTGCAGCAGATTTGCTCAGTGCAATTCATCATTTTATTGCTTGACTGCTGCTTTCATGGGTGTTGATTGTGGATCCAAGTAAATTGAAATCCTTGACGTCAGTGTTTTTCCTGTTTACCATGATGTTGCTCACTGCAAAATTACAGCACTGGAAAGCCTGTAAAGCAATTCTACTCTGTCTTGTGGGGACATTGAGTCAGACTGACTAATGACAATAGGGTTGGTTGTGGGTGTTTTGTACCCATTATTAAATGTGGTGGATATTCTATTAATACTTATGGCCTTGTTAGGCTTTATTGAACTTATGAAGAAGTTCATAGCTGAATGCCTAAAGGTTATGAATCCTGGTATAACAGATTTGAAATCACTCTTCTGTTTTGTTGAGTCAGCTACTGAATTAGACTTCTGACAAAGTATCTTGTCAGAAAGAGGTAGCAGGCCGTATATATGTTAGAAAAATCGTGTGTAAAAACTTAACACTAAGAGTTTTATTCTTTAATATATGTTAATCGCTGTGAAATTGGGAAAGGGCACCCTTATTTGAATTTATTGATAGGATACCTCAGTTAAGCTAGAATAATACAAATTTTCCACCGGAACAAAGTTAGACACCCATGAATTGAATGACCCTCTAATCATTACTGTAGGCCACGTTTTAAAGGCTTGGTTTCACTTTATAAGGATGTATTTTTTAGCATATAGATCTTTGTAAGGAACATTACGTTTGGAGTTCAGAGTGCCTTGGCAAGCTGGCCTGAATGGATATTTTAAATAATTTAAAGCTCTATTTGATAAGTCATGCTTCATGATGGCGTTACTTAAAGAAAAGCCAGTGTCTTCTTTCTCTTAGGCTTGTTATTACCTTTAGGAGATCAGAATAGTGTGTTTTGTTTATTTAAAAAAGAAATGAGGAAGTTTTTCAGGCATTTATTTGGAAAGTACCACTATTTCGTTCTTTGGATAGCCTTGGCAAATAATAATTATTTGGCCCCAACAAATGGAGTGCCAGTTCCGTAGAGTGGTTTCTATTTGTAGACTCATCTAGACAATTAGCTTCATAGAGACCACATTTTTTGATTATATTAATTTTTTTTCCCTACTGACATTCTTACTGAAAACAATGAACTATATAACAGACTAAGATAGTGCATGATTGATAGGGAGAAAATCATTTCACATCAATCAATACTGGTTCTAAGGGCAGTCCCAGTCAGCCTAGCCTATCTCCTGGCAGATCAAAGACTTCTTGTTGGCTCAGTCCTTCCCACCCAGTTCTCAGATTGATTTTTAAGACTGAAAATACATGAAGACTTCTATCCTGTTCTGGAATTTTTCTGCTGTGAGCATCCATTGCTGAAAGAGCTGTGTCTCACTATACTCTGGGCTCACTATATTCAGTTTGCCTGTGAAATTTTCATTTTTTTAAAACATTTCTTATCATGAGTTTTGAATTATGTGGCATAAAGATGTTAGTGTAATACACGTGAGCTAGTATGATATTTGAATATATGTTTTGGATTGAATTAGGGCATAGACTCCTACATTTACTAAAATTTTATAGCAATAGCTAGCCCTTTTTGTCCATCCTTAGTAGGGCCATCCTTAAGTCATTTAAATAAATAAAACTGAAAAAAACCTATTTATTTTTAAAAGTAAGCAGAGAAGCAGTTCCTCGAACTTTCTGTTTCGTAGCTCACTCAAGTGTTAAACAACCCATAGAGCCGAGATGATGCTTGGGTGGCTTGTTTTTGTATTCCCCTGTCGAAATGGAACTGTGTTTAATATCTGCTTAAGTACACTTGACAGCCTAGCCTTTTCAGTTCTTGCCAGACTGGCTGATACACTGGGTTAAGCCTTGGGCCACAGTAACTACAATTTGGGGCACCAGTTTGGAACCCACTGTCACAAGAGAAAGATGAAGCAATCTAGCTCCATAAAGATTTATAATCTCTGAAGCTCGAAGGCTCCTACAGGGTTGCTCAGTTGGAATCTACTCAATGACTGTGGTTTGGTTTTGGGGTTTGGGGAGGGTGGATCTGTTCCTGTCCATAGGTAGTCATTTGTGGGCCTGCTGAAACATGGGCAGAACTCACAGAACCAAGGTAGCGTAATAGACTCCCTAGAATTTGAGCACAGCCTCGCTGAGAGCTGGGTGCTTTGTTGTAATTTGAGCTGAATTCTTCTAGTCATGGATTAGGTCCCTTTCCGAACCTGCTTGCGGTTGGATTCTCTGCTGCTGCCTTAGCAAAGCCACATAATTGGTGGCTTTTCTCTTCATTTCAGTAGCAGTCAATTCTTTTGGGGTTGTACACTTTTCTCCCTTGGCCGGTTCAGTTTTGAGCTTTCCTTTGGCGAAGCACCTGTTACTTTCCTGTAGTGTACATCTTCACTACTTGTTTTCCCATCTAGATGGTGTATACCTTGAGGGCCAGGACTGGGTTTCTGCTCATGCCCTCCACACTCAATAGAATACCTGCAACATAAAAATATTCAAACTCACTGCGATGGAGTCGATTCAATTCTGACTCATAGTGACCCTTAAACAGTGGTTCTCAACCTTCCTAATGTCGTGGCCCTTTAATGCAGTTCCTCATGCTATGGTGACACCTCCCCAACCATAACATTATTTTGTTGCTACTTCATAACTGTAATTTTGCTACTGTTATGAATTGGGTGACCCCTGTGAAAGGGTTGTTCAACCCCCAAGGGGGTTATGACCCACAGGTTGGGAACTGCTGCCTTATAGAACTGCCCCTGTGAGCTTCCAAGGCTACTTCTTCATGGGAGTAGAAAGCCTTGTATTTCTCCCAAGGAGCAGCTGGTGGTTTCAAACTTCTGAACTTGCAGTCCAGTGTATAACTACTAATGCCACCAGGGCTCCTACTTGGCACATAGCTGGTGATGAGTAGATGTTGATTAGGTAAACATTCATCCTAACTGAAAGTTCAGTTATCAGTGTGAGAACCTAGTGTTCATTCAAAAATTTTGAATTCATAGAAGAAGTTTAGACATTTCATTGCCATGATTAGTGCTTGAGAGTCTGTCTTTTTCAAATTATAAGCTATCTGCACAAAATAGATTCAGGATATTTCTATAAAATGGCAGAACAATTACTTAGGGGTACAATTTTTACCATGTTGTATTTATAAGGCTTTGCAGATTTCAATTTTTTGTAGAGTTTGATTAATACATAGATATTTCTTTCACATAGAAGCTTTATGACACTATAAAGGAGTGTGTTTAATAGACCTTTTTTTTGTTCATTAGTAATTATATACTAAAGAGTGAATTCTCATTAAAATGCCCTTAATGCCTGCTCACAAAAAAAAGAGAGAGAGAGACCTCTTTGATTTTGTTAGTTATTGTATTGAGGGAAGTCATCAAACTCTTTAGTAGTCTAAACCTTTAATTTGCTTTCAGAACAGTGGTCATGTATTGAATACTCAAATCACCATGTCTTTAACAAGCAATGCGAACACTCTATATTAAAAGGTAATGACCATAACTTTTCTTATAGAAAATTTCTAGTGTAAATTTTTTTAAAGGCGCCTTTGGAACTAAATTTCTTGTGAAGGCCAAAATCTTACACTTTTAATGACAGTGGAGTATGTGTGTGTTGAAGGAGAGGGAGGGGTGCTAATTTTTTGTAGTGGTATTTTTAAGTGGACAGTTTGCTAATTATATTGAGGTAAACACTTTACAACTCTAAAAGGAAAACTTCAATTATCTGAATGAAATGAGGGACATAAAATTAATCCAGATAAGTGGGGGAATCTTTAGTGTAAATGGTGCTTGCCAAGGGACATGACCTCAACACACACACACACACACACACACACGCACACGCACACGCACACACACATCTGGCATCTGCTTTTACATGACTAGACTGTGATTCTTTTTGGTCCCATCATAATTGGAGGAGGTAAAGTTGCTTTGTAGGCTTTTCCCCCACTTTGCCACAAGGAATCCATGTGGTATATGTGGTATTCTCTGGCAAGTATTACTGCTCATCTGCTGCCTGTGCCGCCTGCTCTTTTAGGTGACACACCACAGCCTTCCATTTGATCACCTTCCTGTTGAACGTGCATGTGGGGGGGGCGGGTAGGGAGGTAACGGTAGATTTTTTGAGATTATGATTATTCGAAATTAAAACCACACTCCTGACCAATTTACAAGATGTTTATATTTCCTAAAAGTTGAGTTATCACAAATTATAAGGGTGAATAGATCTGGATAGTTGATAATATACCTATTCTTTTCTTTCCCTCTTGGAGTTGCATATTAAACAGTTAAGATGCACCATGTTGGTTGTTGCTAGGTGCTGTCAAGGCGGTTCCCACACCGCGAAAGCCCCCTGTCCAGTAGAACAAAACATGGCTGGGTTTTGAGGTAGGCTCTTAAAATAGACACACCAGGTGTGACCTTACCCCTTGGGTAGGCCCTGACTGAAATGGAGATTTTACTGATTCCTTGGCGTATAGAAAAGGTTTAGGAAAATAATGTCTGCTGCCATCCACAAGGGCCTGCGGCCTTCTTGGGCCCTGGGCATGTGGAAGCTGTAGAAGCTGTGTGAGGTGATGCCGTTTTCTTCTAGGCAAACTTGTCTCCGCCACAGAGACAGAGGTGTGTGCTGCCTGGCACCTACAGAAGTGGGTTTTATTCCATCCTTTAACATGACCTGTAGATGCCTACAGTGCCCAGTTAGACTTTGACACAATAGGGGAGACTTGAGTCAGAATCAACATGATGCCCCCCCCCCCCCATGCTTCAAAAAGTTTGTGGAAATTTTTCATTACCTTTTAATTCCTATTTTCTATGAACTTTTTGAAGCCCCCTTGTATATATGGGACATGCAGTAGATGCCTTGCTTAAGCTTCTGGGAATGTGGCTCTTTATTTTCAGCATGCGCTGGTTTCCTTTTTATTTTGTTGGTTTTTAAGAAATAAGAATTATATCTTGAGTGCCAGGTATCAAGTGATTGTGTTGCCAGCCAACTCGGTACCCACTCAGACCTTCTGAGTAGTTCCTAGGATACTGCCTGAGGCCTTCCTAAATAATGTGTAGGCCAAGTGATTGAAAGATGCTGGGCTTCCTGGTGAGTCTCATCTGATATTGACTCTGTACCATCTGTGAACAAAGATGATTGGACTCTTGTGATCAAAGGTTTTGCTGGCTTATTTTTTGGAAGTAGATCACTAGTAGATCATCTTAGTCTTTCCTAGTCTGGAAGCTCTGCTGCAGCTTGTTCAGAATCATAAGCAACATGCCAACCTCCACTGACGTAGGTTGTGGGTGCCTGTGAGGACATTAGATGGCCATCAAACCCGGGTCTCCGTGTGGAAATGCTACCACTGGACCCTACTTGAGGGCAGCTGGCACTAAGAGCACAGCCATTTATGAACAGCATGCTTTGGGGAATGTTAGTACTCGAACCTCACTGGGGTTCACTTCCTCATCTACCATATGGTTGGTATTATAATATCACCTGCGAGTGTTTTCTTGTCAAAATAATCGTTAGGAGCACCAGTTTATTGCCATGTGCAGTGTAGTATTGCACATTAATAAGCCATCTATTTAGATCATGGACTATTTTATTATTTTTTAATCATTTTATTGGGGGCTTGTACAATTCTTATCACAATCCATGCATACATCCATTGTGTCAAACACATTTGTTGTCTTCATCATTCGTTGTCTTCATCATTCTCAAAATGTTTTCTTTCTACTTGAGCCTTGCATCAGCTCCTCATTTTGCCCCCTCCCTCATGAAGCCTTGATAATTTATAAATTATTATTTTGTCATATCTTACACTGTCCGACGTCTCCCTTTATCTACTTTTCTGTTGTCCATCCCTCAGGGAGGAGGCTATATGTAGATCCTTGTAATCGGTTCTCCCTTTCTACCCCACCTTCCCTCTACCCTCCAGGTATCACCACTCTCACCACTGGTCCTGAAGGGATCATCTGTCCTGGATTCCCTGTATATCCAGTTCCTATCTGTACCAATGTACATCATCTGGTCTAGCCAGAATTGTAAGGTAGAATTGGGATCATGATAGTGGGGGGAGGAAGCATTTAAGAACTGGAGGAAAGTTGTATGTTTCATCGTTGATACCCTGCACCCTGACTGGCTTGTCTCCTCCCCATGACTCCACAACCCCACCCAGTAAGGGAGTGCCCAGTTGCCTACAGATGGGCTTTGGGTCTCCACTCTTGCACTCCTCTTTATTCACAATGATATGATTTTTTGTTCTTTGATACCTGATACCTGATCTCTTTGACACCTCATGGTCACACAGGCTGGTGTGCTTCTTCCATGTGGGCTTTGTTGTTTCTGCACTAGATGGCTGCTTGTTTGCTTGCAAGCCTTTAAGACCCCAGACGCTATATTTTTTGATAGCCGAACACCATCAGCTTTCTTCACTACATTTGTTTATGCACACATTTGTCTTCAGTGATGGTGCCAAGAAGGTGTGCATCATGGAATGCCAATGTAATAGAACAAAGTGTACTTGAGTGGTGGTCCAATGTCCATCTTCTGCCTTAATAGTAAACCTATAAATATGTGCACGTAGATTTATTTCCCCCCGCCTATATAAATATATTTACATATGTGCATGCCTGTATTTAGACCTCTATAAATACCCTTTGCCTCCTAGTTCTTTCCTCTCTTTCCTTTTACTTTCCTCTTGTCCCACTATCATGCTCAGCCTTCATTTGTGTTTCAGTAATTTATCTCGGTTACATTGCTCTTGATGAATCCCTACCAGGCCTCTCACACCCTCCTTGTCACTAATTTTGGATCACTTGTTGCTCCCTTGTCCTTGGGTTGGTCAACACCACCTCCTTTCCCCCGCCTCCCCCTCTCCCATGTCCCCCCGGAACCATTGGTCCTGTTGTTCTCTCCTCCAGACTGTTCGTCCAGCCTATCTTAACTAGATAGATCTGCATAGATAATAATATGCACAAAAAACAAGGCATAGCAAGATAAAGCAACAAAAGAAAACACAAGGATGACAGTAAAGAAGAAAACCAACAACCCAGATAAGAATAAATTAATTAAAAATTTTTTTTTAAAATTTATAAAAGAAAAAACCTGTAAATAGATCAAGGTCTGATTTTTGACCTCTAGGCTTGTCCTCCAGTCAAGTCTGATGGGGTGCCATGCTCTGGCCCCAAAGTCTATCCTTTGTACTCCCTTGGGAGCTCCCTGCTCTGCTGCACGCCTTTAGTGTTTTGCATCCGGGTCACAGGTCAGACTGGGCCAGTGTTGTGCCCCATAGGGCCATGGGTCAGCGAGGGACATCGTGTCTCATAGTGGGATCAGCCATATGGTCCACTCTGTGCATTGAGCCCCTCCACTGGCTCCTCCACTCTCCATGCTGGCACGCTGCATTTGCATCCCGGCACACTGGATTTAAGTCTGGTCCCTCTTTCCCTGTGGAGACACAAACAATACCCTCCCCTTGGGTGGATCAGTGTCCTATTCCCCTGCCACACATCTTTTATTTTTTTCCTTTCCTCCACACCCCCTCCTTTTTAGTTGGATACCATATGTGCCCCTGGATTTGGTCTGGCCCCTACCATACATACCTCACCCCTGGGGTGTTTGTATATAGTAGCTTTTTCCCTGTGCCCCTTTTGCATTTTTCTTTTCTTTTTATAAACTATCCTCAGCGGACTTATGTTGTACTTGCCCTTTTGCGCTTGGCTTACTTCACTTAGCATCATTTCCTCCAGTTCTTCCCATGTGGCAATATGCTTCATGCGTTCATCACTGCTTTTTAGTGATGCATAGTACTCCATTGTATGTATGCACCACAGTTTTTAATCCATTCGTCTGTTGATGGAAATTTGGGTTGTTTCCAACTCCTTGCGATTGTGAACTATGCCGCAATGAACATTGGAGCACAGATGTCTGGCCATGGTTTGTTTCTTACCTCTTCTGGATATATGCCCAGTAGGGGGATTGCTGGGTCGTATGGTAGCTCAATTTCCATGTGTTTTAGAAATCGCCAAATCGATTTCCATAGCGGCTGTACATACCTACAGGTCCACCAGTAGTGGATTAGAGTTTCTATCTCACCACAGCCCCTCCAGCACTTGTTGCTTTCTGATTTTTTGAATTGGGCTATCGTTGAGGGTGGTAGGTGTTATCTCATAGTTGTTTTAATTTGCATTTCTCATATGGCTAATGATCGGGAACATTTTCTCATATGTTGATTGGCCATTCGGATTTCAGACTCTGTGAAACTTCTGTTCAGGTCCTATGCCGAGCTCCTCAGTGGGCAGTTAGTTTTTCTTTTATTGTAAGCTTGCAAAGTATTGTAGATTTTAGTAATAAGGCCTTTGTCTGATGTGTCATTGCTAAAGATGTTTTCCCAGTCAGTGGGCTCTCTTATTACTCTCTTGGTGAATTCTTTCGATGTAAACAGGTGACTTATCTTCAGTATATCCCACTTGTCTATTCGTGACTCCTCTGTATTTGTATCCTTTCCTATTTCTGATAGCCTATGTATTCCTTGTGCCAAGGTTCTCAGGTTTGTCCCAATTCCCTCATTAATGGCTCTAATTGTTTGGGGTTTTATCTCCAGGTCTGTAATCCACCTTGAGTTTATTCTTGTGCATGGAGTGAGGTAAGGGTCTTGCTTCATTTTTCTGCAGGTAGATATCCATTTTTTCCAGCACCATCTATTGAAGAGGGCATCTGCTTCCCATTTGATATTTTTTGGCCCTTATCAAAGATCAGTTGCATGGACTATTTTAAAACGAGGAAAGTTTTGTTCCTTTTGAAGAGTTCAGACTTGTAGCCATCAATCTGTATATGAATGTCCAGTGCAGTTATTTACACCATATGGCTCTTCTTGCCATAGTCTTAGTAACTTAAATGATTTGGTGAATCATGCTAATTGGATGTATTTCCTTTTCTTCTTATGGGTCTGGGTAAGAGAAGGTGGATTAAGATGCTGGTGGAATTACATGATTGTTTACAGGGTTAACTGTGGTTGTAAACACTTGGAACTCAAGTTGGGGATTGATCAGTTTTGACATCCTGCTGGGTATAAAATGAGCCATCTCAGAAGCAGCAATGTAAGATCTCTCTACCATCAAGAAAAAAGAGCCAGGGGCAGAGCGTGCCCTGAGTCCCCAGAAGGTGCAGTCTCCCTTGATCTAGGAGACACAGTCGTGATACTAGAGGAGTGGCAGATGATCCATGGCAGCAGAGGCAGCTGGAGCAAGAGCCAGAGCATGAGATAGCTATGGGTTTCCGGGTCCATGGAGTGAGAAAGCTGACTACCTTTGGGTAGGAGGCTTGCTTGTTGAGTGAGTTCCTTATTAGGGGCGCTAAATTAGGGGAGCTAGGTTTACTGACCCAGGGAGCTAGAGCTGAACACACCTTCAGGATTAGGCTCATGGTGGAATAAAGTGCCCTTTGGGCATTTACTGGCAGCACTAAATAACTTTATAACATTGCCCAAACAGGACAGTTACAGAGGCCAAGGGGCCACATAGCTGAGAGTCGGATGACCAGAGAGTGGTCTGTCTGTGGGTACTTCTGAAAAAGAGGCTGTCCTGACTGAGGAAAAACTGTATGTATCATGAGGAATTCTGATTTTGATTTGTAAACTGTTAAGTTCCCCAAACAAATAAACCCCTACTAAGTGCCATCGAGTCAGTTACCACTCCTGGTGACCCTGTAGCTCAGGGGAGAACTGTCCCTATGGGTTTCTGAGATGTAGGTCGTTGATGGGAGTGAAAGCATCTTTCTCCTGTTCTGCAGAGCGGCCAGTGGCTTTGAACTGCACACCTGACAGTTAGCAGTCTGATGCGTAACCACTACACTGCCAGGATTCCTAAACCTCATAATTGTGAATATGGTTTGTGAGTTCTTTTTGGCCATTACAGTGAATTCTCAAACTCAGCAGAAAAGTAGAAAGTAGAGCAGTGGTTCTCAACCTTCCTAATGCTTCAACCCTTTAATATAGTTCTACATGCTGTGGTGACCCCCCCCAACCATAAAATTATTTTCGTTGCTACTTCATAACTGTAATTTTGCCACTGTTATGAATCGTGTGACCCTTGTGAAGGGGTCGTTTGACCCCCAAAGGAGTTGTGACCCACAGGTTGAGAATCGCTGAAGTAGAGTGTCTTTGGAGGGACTTGGTGTTAGAATGGGTAAAGGTTGGAGGGTGGAGGCATATCTGACCTCTGCCTCGTAGGAATTAGCGTTGGGTAGTTGAGCTTGTCTCTTTCCCCCTTGTGAAGTCAGAGGTCAGACGCCCTCCCCATGTTATTCTTAGAAAAGGATAGACTGATATAAGTAGTGTGGAGAATTAGTGTAGTATGTGTAGTACATTTGGTTTTCTGGCAGGTGATTGGACCCTTTACAAATGAGTGGGTAGAGTACTTTACTTTTTTATGAGTCTCTTTCTAGCTGTAAAGTGGGTTTAAAAAGTACAACCACCACTTGCTGTCTAGTTGATTCCAACTGATGGCTAGTGTGTATCAAGTGTCGAACTGTGCCCTCTATAGCGTTTTCAGTGGTGAGTTTGTGGCAGTCAGTAGGCAGGCCTTGCTTTCGAAGTGCCTCTGGGTGGACTTGAACCTCCAACCTTTTGCTTAGCAACGGAGTGCATTACCCATTTACACTACCCTAGTCTCCAGTAAAAGTACAAAGAGTAATAAAACACAAATCCAGACAACCAGTTTCCGTCCAGTTGACGCTGCCTCATGGCAACCCCCATGTACTGCAGTTGCCCCAGGCTTCTTTCTGGCTGTGCTGGTTCACAAGCAGTTCTTCAGGCCCTTGTTCCTGAGGTGCCTCTGGGTGGTTTTAACTGCCAACCTTTTTTGTTAGGAGGTACAGACTTAACTGTGTGCCACCCAGAGACTCCTAAAAAACAAACAAACCAAGGTGTTTGTGAAAATTCAAGAAGTTAGGTGTGCGATGCTTGCAACAAAGAACTCTGGGTGCTAGTTATTGTACTATTGGGTAAGTTCACCCCCTTTCTTTTATGTGTACAATTCAGTGACATTTATTACTTTCCTCAAGTTATACTCTGCCCTCACCTTCTTTTTTAAACATTAACAATCAACTCACTGCCTCCTAAGGTTATTTTCCACCTTAGGTTTTCTAATCTGTAGCATGAGTATAATAGCCAGCTGAAAATTATTATGAGGGTTAAAGTAGATAATATATGGACCTGTTCACTTAGAACTGTCTGGTTACTGTGATTAATATCAATTCAGAACACATTCGATAGATTCTGAGTTAAGTTGAAAGAATTCATGTAGATGTGGAAACTTCCATGATCTTTTAATTTGGTTATTCCACACACTCTTTGATGCCCCCTTGTATTATATTGGGACATGTTTACGATAGATTTTGGAATTATACCCTTCACTGTTGTTGTCAGAGGGCAGTTCTCAAATGTGACATCCCTGAAATCTGTCCAGGGGCCCTGGAACGGTCTTCAGAGTAATACTGTTTGCTCTTTCCACTGATTTGACTTTGCACTGTTGGTGTAAAAGCAATGGCAAGTGAAACTGTGGGCATCTTCTTACTTGCTGCTGTTGAGTCAATTCTGACCTTACAGGACAGACTAGAACTGCCCCTGTGGGTTTCTCAGGCTGTAAATCTCTACAGGAATAGAAAGCCTTAGCTTTCCTGTATAGAGCAGCTGGTAGTTTTGAGCGGCTGCTCTTGTGATTAGTGGCCCTGTGGGTAACCCACTACACTACCAGGGGTCCTGTGTGCAGCTTAGTAGACACCGACAGTGACCGTGATCTGCACTAGTAATCATTGTTTCCTTCACTGCCATGCATTCCCTGTGAAAAACAAACATGCCAGTTGTATTTCTAAATGTCTTTGAGGAAGCAGCAGAAAGAATTAATTTTATGAAATTTCATATCTTGGGTACACTTTACTTTGGTGTTCTGTGTGGTGTTAGGGAAGATGCACTTCTGCTACATTCCTAGACTACATCATTTGCCTCCAAGAGAACCTTTATATGATGGTCCTAGTTGTGAGCCTGAATTAAGTCACATTTTTCATGACCTGAAAAATCATTTTACCTGAAAAGTGACTACCAGACAAAGAATGATGATTATTCAGGTTTATTTATTTGGCAGATATTTTCTTGAAAATGAACAAATTGAGCCTGCCACTTCAAGGGAAACACCTGACAGTATTTGGTGCCAACAATGGAATTTGAACTTTGAAGTGAAAATTAAAAATTTGGAAAACTTGCATTACCTGCTGTGTTCTTGTCAACGTCCCAATATTCAAAGATTTTTGAGATGAGATAGATGGTGATATTAATGAGAGTTTTTACTTTTGTGTAAAGAATTGTGTCAATACTTCGAATAGCTGTCTAGCCCAAGCAGTATTTCCAAAGTGACCTGTACTTCACGATTTTATTTAAAGAGATCCTTTCAAAGAGTCAGTAACTGTACAGATATGGCTATAGGTTCTATATTACAACTACCTTTAAGGAAATTCTCTGTCAAATTTTGGTGTAGTATCAGAGAAGAATGTTCACACCTCTGTGTAACATTTTCTTTCTTCTTTTTTATTTCACTGCATATTTCAGTGAGGTGTTGTATTTTTTTCACATGAATCGATCAAAACATAAAGCAGATTGAATGTATGAGTAGATATGAGAATATCTAGCTCTTTTATTGAGCTTGGCATGAAAGAAAGTTTTAAAAATGGTATGTCAGTATTTTTCTCATTGTTTTTGCTGTTATTCTTTTAAATGAATTAATAAACATTAAAAATGTTTCTTTTTTAAAAGGCACTTAAAAATGCTTTAAGGGCTTAGATTCATCAAATGAGTAAAGTTCTTAGGTCCTAATCTTATCAGTATTCCTTTGGAATGTGTGTTAACATGTCTCTAGTGCCTTTTCCTGACTGAGGGTGTGGTGGTGTACTTCCAGGTCATTCTTCAAATGGGCAAAGGGCTCTTGTTTCTGCTTTTAAAGGGGATTTTAGTTTTTATTTCAGGTTAATGCTACCCATATGGTTGCTACCCCAAATTTAGTTATGGTTATAGATATTCCAGTAAGTTTATTCATACTTGATATACAACTCTTGAGTATAAACTCTGAATGCAGGGTTTGGAACTATTAACTATGGGAAGTTTACACTTGGTTGTAGGGAAACCCACTTTGCTCAGATGGAACTATTTTCTAGCAAGTCCTTGAACCAGTATCATTGTCTACTGTAATCTCTTCCTGACATTTTAGAGCAGTTTTCTAGCATAGTCAATCCATAACTTACGAACAGGATACAGTCTAAATCTGTGAGTTTTCATTTGCAACAAATATAGTATAAATCACACCTGGTTTCTTGTGCCATTAATGGGCACTTCAGCCTTACTGTGCCCTATTAAAATCTTTCTATGGGAAAATGCAGAACAAGCTTTATTCTCCATTGCAGCTCTCTTTAATAGCAGCAAGAGAGGCGTGAACCCAGAAACAGGTATTTTGGCAAACCTAGGAGTGAATGGAAAGTGGTGTGGACTTAGCAAGTGTATAAACTTTGGACAAAGTAACAATGGTAAGGGAAAAGGAAGAAGGCATATTCTGGATGTTGACTGGGAGTAAGATACTCATTTTTGAGAGGCTTCAAATATGTGTGGGAAAATGAAATTAAAAATAATAGAAACTTTCCACAATTTTTTTTCAAGTCCCTTCTGAAGAGATGCCTTTAATTGGGTCCTAGGAGCCCTGGTAGTGTAGTGGTTACTTGTGGGGCAGGTAACTGCAAGATCAGCACTTTGAAACCACCAGCCACTGCACAGGAGAAAGACGAGGCCTTCGATTCCCACCTAGGTTTACAATCTTGGGAACTACCTTGTCCTTGATGGTTGCTCTGTCGTTACTGACTTCCTGGCAGTGAAGGGTTTTTTTGTTTTTATTTTTTGTTTTTAGTTCAGTCCTAGCTTGGGAAATCTATCTATAGAGAGTTGTATTTTGTTGTGCCGTCAACTTTGGTTGTTGTGAGAACCGAGGTCTAACATCAGAATGATAATGACTCTTGGGGAGGTTGAACTCAAGTTCATAGGCTTGAAGTTTGAATGTGTATTAGTCTAGGTACTTTGGAGAAACAAATCCACAGCAACTCATGTATAAGAGAGAGTTTTATGTAAAGAAAATGTGCATCACGAAAACATCCCAACCCAATGCTGCCCAAGCCCACAAGTCCAACACTAACCCATTAACCCAACACCAGTCCACAAAGTCCTCCACCTCACAAAACAGAGGCAATGATGCCGACTGCAGGAGGAAAGCTGAGTCCGTGAACGAACAAGCATCTCGGCACTAGCAGGGGTCTCCACACAGCTGCTCCAGCACCCAGGGCTGCATCGGGATAGGTCCATGTAGCTTCTCCTTGGGGATGTCTTGTAGGAAGTCAATCTTGCAAGCTGAAGCAGGGAACTGCTAAGGCAGCTGCACCCGGTGCAACCATCACAAAACAAGAGACCTGAGAACTAGAAAGGCGAGGCTTCACCACCCATTTATCCCTCTGTCTTTCAACCAGCCCCACATGTGATTATCGGCCAGGCTGGCACAATTAACTAACTCAGAATGTGAAAGGAAAATCATGAACTCCTCAGATAGTTCTGATCAGGGGCAGTGGTGGCTGGAGTCTGTTACCTCTTAAGGGTCTCAAAGCATTCAAATTATAAGGTGATTGTTGGTGTAGGGAGAGCCAAAGAATGTTGTCACCTCACTGTTATGGGGTTTCTGAAAAGAAGGCAAGACTTTGGTACTCTTGTAATATATATATATATATATATATATATATACATACATACATATACATATTTCATTGCCATCAGATAGATCAATTCATAGTAATCCTATAGGACAGAGTAGAACTGCTATATATACATATTTCATTGCCATCAGATAGATCAATTCATAGTAATCCTATAGGACAGAGTAGAACTGCCTCTTGGATTTCCAAGACTTCAAATCTTTACATGAGCAGACAGCCTCATCGTTCTCCCTTGGAGCAGCTATTGTGTTCAAACTGCTGACCTTGTGGTTACCGCTCAATGCATAACCCAGTACAACACCAGAGCTCGTGGGTAACCAATGTAGGAATCCTATTAAAAGCTGGAATTCTGAACCAGGAAAACTTGGAAATCTTTAGAAGCCATTGTAAGATAATTCAACTTTGTCTGACTTGAAGCTGAGTTTTGTCCTTTTCCTGCCTAAGGGCAGTACAGACCCCTTGACTTGAGTCTAGGGTAAGGAAGGGGGAGAGCAAAATGACTGTAGGTGGGCTGGACTGGAGTGATAGGTTGAGCCCAGTGCAGATTTGTTAGTGAATGAATGGATCGAAGTGAGATAGAGGAGCAAGTATAGTCTTTCCACTTAGGGTCTTAATCTAACCGTTACTATATGTCATGCAGTCTACTCACCTCCCAGAATATGGTAGTCCAGGAGATTTTTTGGTACAGGACCAGATAGTAAATATTTTAGGCTTTTCAGGTCAGATGGTTTCTGTTGTACCTACTCAGTCCTGCCGTTGTGGTGTGAAGCAGCCATAGACAATACATAAATGCATGAGTGTGGCTGTGTTCCAGTACAACTATTTTTGGACATGGAAATTTAAATTTCATATAATTCTTACATGTCACAAAATCTTCTTTGAAAAATGTTTTTCAAATATTTAAAAAGTACAGAACCATTGTTAGACTATGGGCTCTATAAGAATAGGCAGTGGCTCTAGTTTGCTGACCCCTGGCTCCAGTCAAATAGATGACTGACTATCAGTTATGATGCAGAAAGCTTCGCGGTGCTGAAATAGATGTGCTCCAGGACAATGCTTTTGGTGACACTGTCTTGTTTTATAGGTGACATTGATGATAAAAATCCATTCAAGAATTTAGATGAGACATCTGCAGCAGGTTCAAATCCATAAGACAAAACTGGATACTTCATAAGGATTGTCATCTATTATACACAGAGAGCCAAAATGCGTAACTGAGATTGTCTGGGTGAGATGCCTGCTGGGTCCAGTGATGCACTAGTAAACAAAGAAGTTGAAAAAGAAGGTTGGCATATTCTTTGGATGACTGGCAGAGTGTGACACCAATATGGCATCAAGCTCTACTGTGATTCTAAGGACTTCATGACTAAATAAAAGTGAATTTTCCCCCCTGTGTGTGGTGGTGGTTGTGGAAATGAATATGATCTTTACTCAGGTAATGTTTAATGCATTCCATAATAGTATGTGGTAATTGCCTCGATAACCAGACTATAAAGCTTCCCTTTTTACTAAGCTTACTTATCACCTTTCAATACTAGGTTCTTTTACTCTAAGGTTCTCAGTCTTCCAAAAAAATTATTTTCGCTGCTACTTCTTAACTGTAATTTTGCCACTGTTATGAATTGGGCGACCCCTGTGAAAGGGGTCGCGACCCACAGGTTGAGAACCGCTGCTGTAAGGGAAAAACAGTAAATGAAAACACCTGTTTACTAAAAAGGTTAACTTATGGACTGATTTTCATATGGAAGGTTTTACTTTATTGAGTCTTGCAACTTTCCCCAAAATATTTAAAATAATTCTATTTGCAAAATCCTTTCCATGCCTAGATTTTCTATGAAAGCCTTCTTTGGAGTAGACTTATGATCTCAATAGTAAGTAGAAAATCATAGTGTATAGTAGTAATGTGCATTGAACTAGTGATTTCTTAAGTGAATATGTTCAGGTCTGTTTATTAAATTTACTTTAAAAAGTGATTTAGCAAGCAGGAATGAACTGGACATAGACCTGTGCGTTTTCTAAAACTATCGAATTACTAGAACATCAGTGTGCTCTTTGAACCAAATCATTGTTTTATTTTGATGCTTTTAGTATGGGGGAGGAGGAACTTCCAAAAGTTCATGGAAAATTTTGATTATATTTTAATTCCATTTTTCTGAGAACTTTTTGAAATCTCCTCATATACTTGCATTTACACCAGCAATAAAAGATTTGAAAGTAGGACTGTGTGGGTTATTTCAAAGTTGAATCCAATTCATATTTTTCTTTTTCTTCAGTGAATCTTTAGCTTTTTCTACCCGCCCCTGCCCATGTTAGCATTTGCCAAAAATTCTAGCAGCTCAGGATATAAAACATAGATTACATTTTATATAGCTCATGCAGCTCATCTACCAACAGAAAAAGCCTCATGACTTACCTTGAAATCTTTATTCAAAGCATACACTATTCAATTTGTCAGTGTGCCACTGCCACTATTGGATGTTTTTGGTCAGAGTGCCATGCAAGTAGCACAGCCATTCTGCTAAGAAAAAGATCAGCGTGCTGCTGGATAGTGAAGTTGCACACATCTAATTTACAAGTCAGATGAGGGATCAGAATCACGCGATAACTTTATGTGGAATTGATTTCATTTCATGGCTTTTCAGCTACTTTTTCATCGAAGGCAGTGCCTGGAACTGAAAGACAGGTGTGCTGCAATATCTGAATGCTTTGAATAGTTTAGTATCTGGAAAGAAAGGAATGTTCTTATGTATGTTTCAGATTCTAGAATTCAGATATTCTGAAATAAGATACTCTGTCATTCATTTATTGTGCTGTAATTCAACTGCTCTGTGAGTTGGATTTTGGGTTATTGTGATTAGTATTCGGAAGACTTTGCCCTTTTCAAATATAAGGCATGTGAAAAAAAACTAAGGTTGTGTGCTTGCGTAAATAAAGCAGCAAGCACCTTTCTACCATATAGTTCAGATGTCAACCAACCAATCAGCCAGCCAGCCAAGCAACTAACCAACCAACCAGCTAGTCTGCCCTCCCTCCCGCCCGCCCGTTTACATCCAATGAGTCGATTCTGATGCAGTCAACTGACAGAACAAAGTAGAACTGTTCCTTATGGTACCCAAGGTTAAGCCTTTATGGGAGTGGGTAGCCTCTCTTGTCTCTCTCAGAACAGCTGGTGGGTTTGAATGGATGACCTTAAGCCACTGTACCACCTGCGTGCTAGATCTAAGATATGAGAAAGACATCTAAGAGTATAGTAGGCATCAATTACTGTGGTCATTTTAGTCAAGTAGTGACTGATTAGGTGGCTCTTTCCCCTGCTCCCTGCTCCTTGTTCTCTGTCTCCCTAACTTCAAATTCCCTAATTAAAACTGCTTTCAAATTGGACATTACGGAGAATGGGAAGTGATTTTGTGACTGGAAAGTGAGGGAAGTAATTTTGTGAATGGAGAAAGCGAGGCTATTTCAGACATTGGGAAATGAGTGGAATGTGAAAGAAGATATTGGAAGCACGATGGCAAGATCATAGATGAGCACTCAATATTTGCTGATTGAAAAGGGTGCGAGGATAAGGATGCCAGTGGAATAGAGTGATTTATTTTTATCCTGGACTATTTATTGAAAGCCTTTTATATATCAGGCATTGAGGACACTTTGTGTAAGTCATTTCTAATTCTTTCAGCAACCTTGGAAGCAGGCATATAAACATGCCAATTCCTTGATGAGGAAGCTAGAAGGTAAGTGGTATACCTACGGCTTGAAGAGTAAGAGGTGATGATGGAGAGTATTAAAGTCAGCGGCTCATTTTGTGCAGAGGCCCCTTCTGTGTAGGGATTGTCTGAAAAATGAAGAAATGAACAATTGATCTGAAAGGACAAGCATACGTTATAGGAAGATTGGAAAGATATTAACGCAAATGACATGTTCAGGATGGTGCTGCGGAATGATACTGGTGCCTCCAGTGGAAGCAGCACAATGACACTTGCCAATGTTGTATCTGCACTATAGGATACTTCCACCTATCTTGTCCATTGCTTTTGATAGGGTGTAGTGTAGGATTGGACAGTTGGGTTCTTTCACGAACATGATGCCATAGTATAAAACCAGGTATGAAGTGTGGGCGGTACCTGTCACAGCATGTATCATGAATGGTTTTGGACCAATGGCCAACAGCAGGCATGTAGTAGGAGTAGTGCAAAGAGGACAGCTTTCAGTAGTGCAATACAGGTAAAGACAGCCTCTACATTTGGAGTATGGTAGTGGAAATAGTGGGTAATAGTGTCATGGAAGCCACTAAGAATGGGAACTACATATTTATATACTTTAAATATGTACTCTATGCGGAACTCACTCAACGACAGTGGGTGGGTTTTATAACAAAACATCTCTTTTTTTCCTGTTAAGCTTTATTTATTTATTAATTGAACAAAACATCTTGGAAAGGAAGGACACAGTCAGTAGCATAATTAAGACTAGCACCTAGGAGCAGCATTTCTAAGGTAGAAGACAATATTGCAATAAAACTTTGAAGTGTCAGATGGTCTAGGTGTGTGTGTCCTTTGAGGTTTAGAATCTGACAAAGCAACCTAAACATTAATACTTGGTGAAGAGTGAGATAATGAAGACAAGAAAAAAAATCATTCAACTCAAAATTTAGAAAATATTTTTAGTTGTTTTGAAATATACAGGGGAAAGAAAAGCAAAACCAGGACACAGACAAACCCATGGTATCAATGCACAGAGGAGGGGATAAAATAGGCAGAGCTGTTCAAGGGTGACAGGAGCTTTGGTGGTGATGACAGGCAACTAACTATTGGGCTTCTAACAAGGTTGGTGGTTCAAAACCACCAGCACTCCTTGGGATGAAGATTTACAGCTGGAAGCCCTATGTAGGGCGCTATGTGTTAGAATTGGTTCCCTGTAGTGAGTTACTCGTGTCTGAAGTAGTTCTCTTACATACCTAGAGAGGAGTGTTCAGAAAAGCAGATGGGAATAGTTCAGAGATATAGTAATAGATGTTACTGAAATACGGTTTCAGTACTGAAATAAGTACCTCAAAGATTGCGAATAGGCAGAGGACATACTTGATTAGAGGAAAATAGTGATCTTTAACATGAAGCTGTATTCATATCTTATGGTGGTCATATGAGACATTGTTCTCAATAGGCGATTATCCTAAGAAAAGACATGCTGATTTCTCCCATTCTTACTGGGAACCACAGAGAATTGTTTTAGGATAAAACTATCCTTCTATCTATATAACTGGGTGAATACATTTGGCTTAAATTTCAATTTAAGGATTTGATTTAGACTAAAAGTGTTATCACTAATACATTTTCAACTTTTCTATAAAACATTACACTTTACATCAACTAGTATCCTTGACATTGTTGGGAAGTAAGAGATCAGATGTGACTTTTAAATCCAATTTTATTGGGTGTAATATAGTTCATGAATAATGACATATATATATTTGTCTCTCTATTTGCCTATATACATAATATTTCAAAAATAGACTCCCTTATCTTTGAATTCCTTTTATCTAGGAACTTTTGAAACTCTGTGTGCACTCATGTAATTACACCCATTCAAGATACTGAGCATTTTTTAATCACCCCAAAGTTCTATTATGCTCCTTTTCAGTCATTCCTTTCCTGTGCTTCCCAGAGAGCCACCACCGTGATTCCTCTCTTCATCGAATAGATTTAGTCTGTTGGGAAACTTCATATACAAGGCACACTCTTTGATAACTGGCCTCTTTTCACAGCATGATGATTTTGTGTTTTGCCCATGTTGTTGTAGGCAATAGTGGTTTAGTCTGTTATGTTGCTGACTCGTATTCCATTTTACTGTAACTTGTGTATGTGGTTTCTGGCTATTGTGAGTAAAACTCCTATAAACAAGAGTCTCTGCCTCAGTCTTTTTGTGGCGATATATTTTAATTTCTCTGGGTTAACTACCTGGAAATGGAATTGTTTTGTTTTAGGATCGATGTCTATTTTTTTTGCCTACCGCTTTCCCAAAGTTGTTACATCGTTCCCACCATATGTATTTAGTTCAACTTTGTAAATCTCTGAATGAAGTATTGGAGAGTGAGTCAAAAAGCACTGCTAACCAGGGTTCCAGTTCAAACACGCACAAAAGGGCTTTAAACATCTGTGATCGGTGGACAAGCGCACACACATTTTGTCAGTATTACACATGACTTAGGGTGTCTTTCCAAAAAGGTCCAAGAAGAACAGTGGCTTCCTGTTCGTTTCAAAGCAGGGAGGTCCACTTAGAAAGTTTTGGGACCCATAAACTAGTAATCTTGACAGGTTTTCCTGAAGAACACAGGATCATCATGAGGGCTTATTAGGAATAAGTTTCAAGAAAATTGAAAACTGCATCGGTGAGATAAAAGCCAGAATAATTGCTTTAGGAGCTTTTCTCCCTGCTTCCCCTACCCCAATCAGCATAAGCGTACCATTAAAGGGTAGCAAGAGCTGCCCCACAAGAATTTAATTGAGAAACATGCCCCATCCACCCTACAGCCCTGATTTTGCCGTTCAGATTCCCTTTTATTCCCCAAACCCAAGGGATCCTGAGGAGGAACTTGAGAATACCCAAACTGCCATTCTGACTTGATGGAAAGTGAAGAGTGCAGACTACTGCAGGGAAGGGCTGGAGAAAGGAAAACACCTCCTTTAGAAGTGGCTACAACCAGACCTAAGAGCCTTGGTGGTGTGAGGTTTTACGTTGGGCTGTGATCGCCTGGTTGGCAGTTCAAAACCACCAGCAGCTCTATGGGAGAAAGACTGGACATTCTGCTCCCATAAACCAGTTACAATCTCGGAAACCCACAGTGGGTTGCTATGAGTCAGCATTGACTTGATGGCAGTGAGCTTGCTTGTTTTTGTGATGCCTGGAGACATAGGCTATGTTAATAAACAGCTTCACATTTTTCTAATTTTAATTCATGATGATTTCTATGATTTTGAAGCAATACTGACTTACCCCCCAAGGTAATGGTTTATATATATTACATGGTTTTTTAAAAGTGTAAGTGCTGTTTGTGTTGGGAAAAATACATATTCAACAGTTTTTGCATGTGCAGTATAGAGTGGTTACATTCTTCGACCTGTGCAATTGTTTTCACCCCCCTTGTCTGAGTCGTTCTTCTCATTTCCATAAATTCACTGCTCTCTAAGCTTCCTATCTAATCTTTTTTTTTCTGGATAAGCTAAACCAGTGTTTGACTTTAAGATGACCTCAGTGAATGATTTTGGTTTAAGGTTCAAAGATTATCTCAGGGCTATATTGTCAGGGAGTCACTCACCCTCCATGGCTCCAGAAAGTCTCTCCCATGAAAACAAACTCTGTCAACCTCCCTATATGACAGTTGAACTGCCCATGTGGGCTTCTGAGACTGAAGAAGAGACATTATGAGACTTTGAAGAAGAGCAGCTGGTGGTTTTGAACTGCCGCTCTTGTGGTTAACAGTCCAGTGCAATTCATTGTGCCATAATGGCTCATCCTGTAAAGTCTAGACCCCCCAGATAGTTTGAAATTTTGTTTATTCTTCCATTTTCTTTTGTGTGTGGCGATTTGCATAGAGAAATTTTATTAAGGATCTCCCCTGATAGAGAAAACACCCACTGGTCTCCATGACTGGCTCTCTAGGGTGTGTTTCTTTGCCCACCTGAAAACAGGCTTGTGTTAGACAGGGTTCTCTAGAGAGATAAAGCCCGATTGCTGATAAGTTTACATATTTATTTATAAAGATAGATATATAACACAAGAAATGAACCGTTAACTTATATACAGATAGATATATAATTCAAGAAATGAACAGTTAAATTATAAAGCAGTACAAATGGCTCAGTGCAACTCACTCTCGTGAGAGAGTTGTGAGACACCAGCAGTCCTTCAAGTCTTGAGAGCTCCCAGGTCGTCCTCTGTAGAGAGAGCTAGGCTATATAAGCACAGCAGCAAATAGCAAGGCAGGTCACCAACTGTTAGTCTCCAGCTCCAGAGATGTAAATTTCAATCATGTCTTCAAGGGACCTCAATTTACAGCGACACAGTCCACAGGCTAGGCGTAGTGTAGTGTAGCCTGTAAATTGAGCCACAGAACAAGCAAGGCAGCCGCACACTGGTCCGATGATCAAAGAGCGAGAGACAAGAAAGGCGAGGGATCTCAACTTACAGCGACACAGTCCACAGGC
>NW_022103900.1:33174943-33210136 GCF_000313985.2 Echinops telfairi
ACAAACCTCGCTTTTGCAATTGATCACATGGTCATAACTGATAGGTAGAACTACCTTCTACTACTACCCATTCTGTATTACCTTTGCCCTCAGCAAGCACCTCAGCTGGCTGTGGTTTTTTGTCTGGTGGGGTGACCCAGACCTTCATTCCTGAGGGGTCTGGGTCATTATACGTCCTGTCAGGATTGGGTTGCTATAATTTACCATTTGCTTTAATCACAGGGCATGGTAGCACTAAGAGTCAGCCTATGGGATCTCCTGGATTCCGGACATATTCTTCTTTACCTCTATTATGTAACACCAGTCCAATTTCTCCTTGTAATCAGGATCAATCACACCACTTACTACAGTGACACCCTTCCTGACCTGTTGATCCAAAGGCATGAGAAGCCCAAAGTGGCCAGGGGGCATTCTCAACTGCCAGTTCAGTGGAATCCGTGCTGTGTTTCCAGGTGGGAGAGTTCCTTCCTTCGGGACCAGGATTTCCAGGCCTGAGGAACCCAGGGTTGCTGGGACAGGAAGCAAAAATGCTGCAAGTGGATCACTAGGAGTAATAGTGAGTGGTGCCACTCCAGCTTCCACACCTTGGTTCCTAGACCCATGTATTCTGGCTATTGGAGACACAGCACCATATATTGGCCGCTGGTTTAGAGTTGTATACAGCTTCCTGGAGAACATTGCCCCAGCCCCGCAAGTTGTTGCCACCTAGTTGGAGGGTGCCTGAATCTTCGTTGGGTTAATTTCCCAACCTCTTGTATGCAGATACTGTAGAAATGAATCTAGAGTCTTTGATATATCTCCTTAGTGGGTCTAATCAGCATAATGTCATCAATATAATAGACCAGTGTGACATTTTGTGGAATAGACAGGTGAATTGTGGGGAAGAAGGAATTCTGGGAAATGTAGTCCCAAGATATTTTGGGGATTCTGTGCAGCTCAGCCAAATCTACTTTTGCTCCTATGCCCTAGTATCACCCCACCCCCACCCCCTGCCAAGAGATGTCAAATACATAAACCTTTATGGAATCAGGAATGAAGGTTTCTCCCTACTTCCTGCTTTTATGGGGTGTAGTATATTATCACCCTACCTATATGAGAAAAAGCTCTTAATTTAGTCTATGGGGAGCAAGCTTTTTCAGGTAAAGATGCTGGACTTGAGGTGTGAGTCACGCACAGGTACAGGGCAGCAGCCTAGGTCCTTCAGGATGGACTGTGCTGTTCTTTCAGAAACTTCCACCAATAGTTCTTCTGTGGAACATTTGATCAAGATGTTCAGTCATAGTAGCTGGGCACCACTGATTTCTTTTGGTATCTTGGTGAAAGAGGCAGTTGTTGATGGAAGTTAACCACACCATCCTCCTCTTCTCCACCTCTTACTTTTCTTCTTCTGTTAGGTGAATAGGGATCAGTTTTTCTACCTTGAATGGCTGAGACCCCTGGCATTCAACAATTGACTAGGAGGTGGGATTGGGAGTTAGAACAGAAGTGGGAAATAAGTTATTAGGCCAATTAACTGGGATGCCCCTTGAAAACATGGGCTTCTCACGAAACATAAATTTCTAAACTAAGGAACCAGACCCTATAAGTAGCCTTAGCAGTTAATCTTTTTTTTTTGGCCTTGTTAATACTTCTGTTACACAGTTTTCACCAATTCAACTTTTTACTGGTTTGCAATTTATTGGCAGCAATTATAGTAATCAATTGTGCATCCCTCCCCTTAATGTGATTTTTTTAATCACCGTTAATCCTGGTTTTTCTCCTCCCTCTCACGCCTCATGACCATTATACACTTCAGTCTCTATAGATTGACCTTCTCTTGTCTTATTATATAAGTGAGGCCATATAATATTTGTTCTTTTATGTTCGGCTTATGTTGCTTAGCATGATGCCTTCAAGCTCCATTCATTTGTAATATGTATCATGACTTCATTTGCCTTATTGATTCCAATGTATACATGTAGTACATTTTATGTACTATTCATTGAATAGTACTTATTCAATGAATAAGTACTATTATGTACTTATTCATTTGTTGATTGGGTTTTAGATTGTTTCACCTTTTGGCTATTGTAAATAGTGCTGCAGTGGACATTGGCATACTGTCTTTTTTGGGGGTACAAATCTTTTTTAATTACTAATACATCATTTTATTGGGGCTCTTACACCTCTTAAGACAATCCATACATGAATTGTATCAAACACATGTATATATGTTGTCACCATCATTTTCTTTCTACTTGAGCCCGTGGTATCAGTTCCCCCTTTCCCCCTTCCTCCCCTACTCTCCCACACTCATGAACCCTTGATAAATTATAAATTATTTTTCAATCTTACATCATCTGCTGTCTCCCTTCACTCACATTTCTGTTCTTTGACCCCCTTGGGAGTGGGGGTATTAATGTGTCGACCATTGTGATCAGCTCCCCCTTTCTCCCCCTACCTTCCCCTTACCCTCATGGTATCGCTACTCCCATTACTTAACCTGATGGGTTTATCTGTCCTGGATTCCATGTGTCAAGGGCTCTTACCTGTACCGGTGTACATGCTCCAGTCCAGCTGCATTTATAAGGTAGAACTGGGTGATGATAGTGGGGGTGTGGTGGGGGCCAAGCAATGAAGAACTAGAGGAATGTTGTGTGTTCCATCGACACTGTGCTGCACCCTGGCTGATGTCCAATTGTCTACAGATGGGCTTTGGGTCTCCACTCTGACCGCCATCATTTGCATCTATATATTTGTTTTGGATCTTCTGATGCCTGATACGTGATTCTGTTGACTCCTCGTGATCACACAGGCTGGTGTGCTTCTTTCATGTGGACTTTGTTGCTTCCCTGCTAGATGGCTGCTTGTTTAACTTCAAGCCTTTAAGACCCCAGATGCTATATCTTTTGATAGCCGAGCACCATCAGCTTTCTTCACCACATTTGCTTATGCACCCATTTTTACTTCAGTGATTGTGTTGGGTAGGCGAGCATCGCAGAATGCCAGGTTATTAGAACAAAGTGTTCTTGGCATTGAGTGAGTCCTTGAGCAGAGACCCAATGCCCGTTTGCTACCTTAATAACAAGACTCTTTTTGAGTCTCTCAAGTCTTGCAGGTATATAAGAAGTCTCTTGGTTATGATCACAGCTGACTTAATGGACAATTTCTACTTGACCTTCAAGCAGTGCTTCAGACTTATTTAAACCCGTTCTGTGTGTCATCATCCACTTGATGGCAGTGGGTTTGGGGTTTATTTTGGTTTTGGTCAAGGCCCAGGAAGTGAAACAGGAACACACTCTCATTTTTGCACTTTGGGTGATTTGTCATGGTAACTGGGATGGGAAAACATTACAGTTTGAAACCCAGGAATGGGAAAGTTGGAAAAGGCATAGTGAGCCCTTTCAGGAACTTAATGTGTAAGATTGGGTTATTGTGGAGAGCCACAAACATTTAAAATGGTGGGACTGGTCACTATCTTTGAGTGGGTTTTGCTGTCTTTTAGTTTCACCTCTGCTCACTGGTGTGAAACCCCATGCTAAGGTTATGTAAGTTTGTGCTCACTATGAAACATTCTTCATCATACTCATCTTCACTTGTTGCATGTGCAGTTTTGGATCTCTCTTTTTGTACTAAAAGGTGGCTAATTAAGAACCATATGGTCCTTTTCTGACTGACTGAACACATTTTCAAAGATCTAGTACTAACTCAGGGCCTGCCTATATACGTAAGAGTAAAATTGCTAGATTATACATGTGGTAGTTATAAATTTAGTTTTGAGGAACAACCACACTGTTTTCCATAAGTTGTATCATTTTGTATTCTTACCACAAATGGATAAGGGTTTCGATTTCCCCACATCCTCACCAGCATTTTTTTTTTCCATTTTAGCTATCCCAGTAGACGTGAAATGGTACCTTGTGGTTTTTGCATCTCTGACAGCTAATGATGTCAAGCGTCTGTTCTGTGTTAACAAAAAACGACTCACTGCCATTGAGTCAATACTGACTCAAAATGACCCTATAGGACAGGGGAGATCTGCCGCTGTGGGTTACCAAGACTGTAACTTTTTTTTTTTAAATCATTTTATTAGGGGCTCATACAACTCTTATCACAATCCATACATACATCAATTGTGTAAAGCGCATTTGTACATTCATTGCCCTCATCATTCTTAAAACATTTCCTCTCCACTTAGTAGAAAGCCTCATCTTTCTCCCTCAATGGCTGGCTGTTTCAAAATGCTGACTTTGCAGGTAGCAGCCCACAGTGTAACTACTACGCCACCAGCGCTTCTGTGTTTGGACCATTAACTGTTGCCTTTAGTGAAATATCTGTTCAGTTTTCTTTTATGTTTGCCTTTTTGTTGTTATCAAAGTTTCATATGTATTTTGATTATTAGAGTTTTCCCAGATACATGGTTTAGCCAAGGTGGTAGCTTGTTTTTTGGTACTGGCTTTTCATTGATAAAAGCTTTTTAATTTTTATGAGATCTCATGTATTTGTTTTGTCTCCTGCTGTTTGTGTTTTTATTATATTAGATAAATCTTCATTGAAAGCTAGACCTGGTGGTATTGCCCCTGCTTGTTCTTCTAAGAATTTAATGGTTTTAGTTTATATTTTTACGTCAAAATTCCGTTGTGAATTTGTTTTTGTGTATTGTGTGGGGGCTTCTGTTTCATTTTTATGCAGGTAGAAATCTAGTTTTCCCAGCACCCTTCATTGAAGAGACTGATTTTCCCTATTGAGTGGATTTAGTACTACCCTGTCAAAAATCTGTTGACCATCTATGTGTGGCTTTATTTCTGACCTTTCAATACTATTATGTTGTCTCTATTGTTATATCAGTAACAGACTGCTTACCGTAGCTATGTGTTGTTGTCGTCAGTTATAGTTGAGTTGCTTACTACTTACAGTTACTGTGTGTACATCAGAACAAAATAGTGCTTGTCCTGTGTCAGCCACACAACCATTGTTGTGTTTGAGCACACTGTTTTAGCCACGGTGTCAGTCCATGTTGGTGAGCATTGTCCTCTTTTTCTCTGAGCCTTCATGTTACCAACCATGATGTCCTTCTCCAGGCCTGGTCACTCCTGACAACATGTCCAGAGCATGGCAGACAAAGTTTCACCATCATTTCTAAGGAGTATTGCAACTATACCTCTTCTGAGATCGATTTTCTTATTTTCTGGCCACTCATGGGAAGAACATTTCATTGTTCTTCATCAGCATCATGCTGGGCTACTAACCTCAGGCCAGCAATTCGAAATCACCAGCCACACTGTGGGAAAAACATGAGACTTTATTTCCATAAAGAGTTACAGTTTTGGAAACCCATAGAGGCAGTTCATATACTTTAATTCTATGGTTTCCCTTTTAAAAAAAAATCATTTACAGCTCTTATCACGATCCATCCATCCACCCATTGTGTGTCTGTGGTTTCCCTCAATCCTTGTCCAACTTTCACATGCATCTGAGATTATTGAAAATACTGGAGTTGGTCACACCAACTTGAGTCCTCGCAGAGATATCTTTGCTTTGATACTCTTTAAAGAGGTATTGGGCAGTGGATTTGCCTCATGCAAGTCTTGACTTTAATTTCTTGACTGCTCTTTTTACAAGTGTTGATTGTGGGTCCAAGTACAATGAAAGCCTGTACAACTCATGCTGTGATCTTCACATAGTCCCACTTCTTGGAGTAACTGCTCAGCAAATGGAATGAATTAATATGATGAAAGCATACAACCTGGGAACATGCCATTCTTAATTTTCAGCCACGCAGCATCCTTTTGTTCTTTTTTAAGGACTGCTTCTTTGTCTATGTACAGATTCACATGAGCACAATGAAGTGAATAGTATTCTTGTTCTTTGCAATGCTAATCCACAGTTGCTTATGATCCACACAGTCAAATGTCTTTCTATGGTCACTAAAACACCAATAAACATGTTTCTGGTACTTTGTGTTTTCAGGCAAGATCTACTTGATGTCCGCGCTGATGTCTATTATTTCATGATCTGTTTGGAATTCAATGTAGGTTTCTGGTATATTCCTGTTGATGTACTGTTACAATCATTTTTGGCTTACCTTCAGCAAAACTTTGACGTTAATGATCACAATAAATAGCAATGCAGGGCCATATCTGACCTCCTCGCTCCCCCATTGCCACGAGGCAAGGGTCAGACACGCCTCCACTCTATCCTTGCTTTACTTACTTACTCTGACACCAACCGTTCCTTCCACATCACTTTACATCCATGCTGGGCTTGATAATTGTTGAAATGGCTACACAGAATTCATGGACAATACTCATAATTAAGAGAGCTTAAAGATAAAAAAAAAAGAAAAAAGAGAGAGCTTATTGGAGAAGTCAATAGGTCACCACAGGTCAGGATCCGCAAACAGTAAGAATAAAGTCATTGGTCTCATCAGTCAGCAGCCCATTCTCTCTGGTCCTCAGCATCTTAGCCATGTGGTAGCCCAGTCTCTCCCTGGCCCTCAGTGTCTCAGCCACATGGTCTCAATGCTCTTCCGAGTCTCTGTGCCAGTCTCTGATGCCTCTTGGTGGCCTTCCGAGAGAGATCTTAGAGGTACTCTTCCAATTGGTCCTGTGAAATTTTCTGTGGCCCAACTATACTAAGGAATGACTTGGATGGAAGTGTGGTTTGTCTCTTAGCTGACCATACACCCCCGTGGAAAATGAAGGACCAAAAGGATACCATGGAAGGTAACCAGGCTTGAGTTATTTGATGGGCTCTCTTGAGGAGAGCTGCTTGTCTTACGAAGGCATTGTGCGAGGGTAATATGAGGTCAGCCTGAGAATGCATTACCCTATCAGACAACTGTGGGATAGAGAGACAGCTATTTTACCGTCATGTGGACATTCCGCTGTGAAGGAAGTATTGGCAAAACCAGGCTCCTTTAAAAGTGAAAGAGGGTGCTATTAATTACACAGGGACAACAGGCCATCATACGTTCTTCATGGCCACCCATTTAATCTCCTGTGGCACTAGGAACATAGGACATTTGTCTATCTTCCTCTGACTCTTCTCTCGGAAGAGTAAGGAGGTGAAGGTAGTAAAGAAAAGCGAAGGAGAGCCAGGAGGAATAGTGAAAAAGCAAACTTTTTTTTTTTCTTTGCAGGCCTGGTCTCGGTTATAGGATGTAGCTATTCTTTGAATAGGATATGAAACTGAGTTTAAATTGGACTAGACTCCCATCCTAATCCTCTGTCCTCAAGTCAATTCTGGGTCATAGTGACCCTAGAGGACAGGCTAGGGTTTGGGTTTCCAAAGCTGTAAATCTTTCTGGGAGCAGAAACCGTCATATTTTCCCCAGGAATGATTGGTGGGTCTTAGCAGCCCAGCATGGGACCCATTACCCTATGAGGTTTTTTTCAACTTAACTAGATTTTATAATACCCGCAGGTGACTTAAAAGTAATGGAGTTTACTAGGATGTTATTGAGTGATTGGGGAGTGAGATCTGAAAGTATATGCTTGAAGAATCCCATTGCAGAGCCCTGATAGCATGGTGGTTTCATGCTGGGCTACTAACTCATGTCAGCAATTCGAAACCACCAGCCACTCTGCGGGAAAAAGATGTGACTTCCTCCATAAAGAGTTACAGTCTTAATTCATAGAGGCAGGTCAATTCTGTCCTTTTGGGTTGCTATTAGTTGGAATCAAGTCGACAGGGAGTTTAAGGTTTTAAAAAAAATATATAATCCATTTCACTCATCCCATTTACTCAGTTTCCTAGTTTAACAGAGTGTTAATTTAATTGAACAAGCCTTCATTACAATCAGATAGGTAAGGTGTCTTTCAGGAGAGAGAAGACTAAAACATTTTGTGGCTCACCTAGACCTTAACCCTCAATGACATGACCCTGATGCATGTGTCAATGCTGTGTGGTGGCTAACACTGGGGTTTGGGGCAGACTGGTGCAGGACTTTCTAGCTGAGCCTCAAGGAAGAGAAGGTATCAGATGGAAGAAAGGCATTCTGGAATGAAGGAATAATCAAAGGCATGCAATTAGGACTAAGTAGACACCTGGGAAGAAGTAATGCTTATCCATTCTGGACAGGTAGACATTTCACTAAAAAAACCCAAAAAACAAAAAGCCAAGAAAGCAAGCAACCAAAAAATTAGAAAACAAACACAAAAAATATACTGGTTTTAAGCACCCATCTTATAATCCCTGTTGAAGCTTGATGTTTTTACATGCCATTTGTGAATTTCTTTTGTAATGCACAAAGTGTCTTCCTTTATGAGACAGTGTGTGCATTATCAAGTTGAAAACATTATTCACTTTAGAACCTGGATGGTTATAAGCATTAAAACCAAAGTTCTAAGTCTAATCACATAGTATATTACTTTCCTTGATTTAAAACAGTAAAATGTGGAGAAGAGAATGATTTTTGCATATGATCCTAAGAAGCATTTGGCAGTGTGATTAGTTTCATAACAAGTGATTGTTTTTAAAGCCTTCTCAGAATAAGAATGAGTATCTTGATGCTAGTGTCACTTTTAAATAGCTGTAGCTCCAGGAATGTGTCTGTTCCCGTTATCTTAAACACACACCTTATCTATCCATATTGCTGCACTTCAGATGTGAAAGTAAAAATAAAGGTGTGAAGTGCCTAGCAGACTTGTATGGGTTTATGTAAATCAGAAAACATAACAAACAATTTGTTACTCTCCATACCGAAGCCCTAATGTATTGAATTCAAGGTATGGGTTATTTCCTAAAACTTTTACTTACACAGCCACTGTCAATCAATAGGATTTACTTTTGCAAAAGAAAAATAGAAAACGCTAGTTTATGATAGACTTTTTTTGAACTTCAGACACATCTCCAACTGTCTTGTGACATCTCCATATGGCTATATTTAAAGTTATTTAAATTTTAAAATGTTAAAAACTCAAGTGATCTTTATATCTAAACTTGCTACATATGTAGTCTTTTCCATCTACATTAGTGGCAAGTTCGTTCTGTTATTGTTACGGTGCCAACAAATTGGTTAAGACATGTAATGACCTTATGTGTGACAATACACTATTGCCATCCTGACAATAGCAGGTGTGCTTGAACCCATTGTTATAGCCACTGTGTCATTCTATGTCATTGACCCTCTACTTGACCAAGCATGATGTCCTTCTCTAGTTGACAGCTTGTCCAGAGTAAGTTAGAGGAAGTCATGCCATCCTTGCTTTTAAGGAGCGTTCTGATTGTACATTTTCAAAGACAGATTTGTTTGTTTGTTCCTTGTTACTCAGACCTGAAATGTTGGAGCCACTGTTGACACTTTCCTTTCATCCACAACAGTAAGTGGTTCATGTTGGCTTGACCATCAAAACTCATCTGACTCAAGGCTTGAGTTTTTCCTTGAACTATTTCAGTTGAAGATAATTTATGCTGAGCATAGCATGTTCTAAATCTAGGTCTTTGCATGAGTCCTGGTGGCATAGTGGTTACATGTTGGACTGCTAACCCTCAGGTCAGCAGTTTGAAACCACCAGCTGCTCCTTAGGGAAAGTCTTCTGCTCCCATAGACTTACAATCTCAGAAACCTACAGGGGCAGTTTCACCCTATCCTGTAGGATCACTAGGAGTCCACATTGACTCCACAGCAGCGAATTGTTGAGGTTGTTGCACATTTCGTTGTAATACTTCACTGTGTCTTCCGTAGCGGCCCTTTCAACTCATAGCAACCCTATCAGGCAGAGTAGAACTACTTTCTGAGGGTTGCAAATCTGTAAATCTTTACAGAAGCTGACTACCCTCTCACTATCTCTATTACCACCTGTTCCAAACCTCTGTCATCTCTTCGATTATTTTAAGAGCTTCCTGACTGACTTCCTTTCCTAGATCTTCAATTTATACCCAGCACTTCAGTCTAATGTCAGTGCAGCAGCCAGAATAATCATGTCAAAATAAAGGTCAAATCCATGTTGTTCTTCACTTAAACACTTCAATGGTTTCCCATCTTAATCACTTTAATAGCTAAAGTCTTTGTAGTAGTACTCAATATGCCACTGCCCCTCTCACTTGTCACCTCATCTTTTGACTCTCTTGTTTACTATCTTCCATCCATTAAAACCAAGCCAATCCAAACCTACTGCGGCCCAGTTAATTCCAACACATTGTGACCCTGTAGGAAGGAGTAGAATTGCCCTTTAGGGCTTCCAAGGCTGAACCTTAAGGAGGAGGACTGCCTCATCCTTCTTCCATGGAGCCACAGACTTTGTGGTTTGCAGCTAAGCATTTTAGTTTCTTATTTTTATTTTATTTTATTTTATTTGTAAAAAAATCATTTTATTGGGGGCTCATACAATTATTACCACAATCCATACATCCATCCATTGTGTCAAGCACATATGTACATCATCATTCTCAAAACATTTGCCTTCTACTTGAGCCCTTAATATCGGCTCCTCATTCCCCCCCTCCCTCCCCACTCCCCTCTCCCTCATGAACCCGTCATAATTCATAAATTATTATTATTTTGTCATACGTTACACTGTCCAACGTCTCTCCCCCGCCCCCTTGCACTCTTCTCTGCTGTCCATCCCCCAGGGAGGAGGCTATACGTAGATTCTTGTAATCAGTTCCCCCTTTTCACCCCACATTCCCTCCACCCTCCAGGCATCACCACTCTCACCACTGGTCCTGAAGGAGTCATCTGTTCTGGATTCCCTGTGTTTCCAGTTGCTCTCTGTACCAATATACATTCTCTGGTCTAGCCAGATTTGTGAGGTAGAATTGGGATCATGATAGTCGGGGGGAAGGAAGCATTTAAGAACTAGAGGAAAGTTATATGTTTCATCGTTGCTACCCTGCACCCTGACTGGCTCATCTCTTCCCCACAACCCTTCAGTAAGAAGGTGTCCAGTTGCTTACCGATGGACTTTGAGTCTCCATCCCGCACTCACCCTCATTTACAATGATAATGATTTTTTGTTCTTTGATGCTTGATACCTGCTCCCTTCGACACCTCGTGATCACACAGGCTGGTGTGCTTCTTCCATGTCGGCTTTGTTGCTTCTCAGCTAGTTGGCCGCTTGTTTATCTTCAAGCCTTTAAGACCCCTGATCTTTTGATAGCCGGGCACCATCAGCTTTCTTCACCACATTTGCTTATGCACATGTTTGTCTTCAGTGATCATATCGGGAAGGTGGGCACCCACTGATATGATTTTTTGTTCTTTGATATCTGATAACTGGTCCCTTCTGCACCTCGTGGTGAGACAGGCTGGTGTGCTTCTTCCATGTGGGCTTTGATGCTTCTCAGCTAGATGTCTGCTTGTTTGTCTTCAAGCCTTTACGACCCCAGACGCAATATCTTTTGCTAGCTGGGCACTATCAGCTTTCTTCACCACATTTGCTTATGCACACATTTTTCTTCAGCAATCATGCCGGGAAGGTGTGCACCCTGGAATGCCAATTTAATAGAACAACGTGTTCTTGCATTGAGTAAGTACTTGAGTGGAGGCCCAATGTCCATCTGCAGCTAAGCATTTTAAGCTCCGCTCTCCAGGCCTCCTCCTTCAATCACACCAGCCACCATAGTGTTCCTGGAATAGCTGGCCTTACAGCGTTGGTACATCCTATTCTTCTTCAGATAACTGCTTGAGTTATTATTATCTCTAACCTATCTTGGGTCATTTTTGAAACTGTACATTCCAAATGGTCCCTGAAGCAGCCCTGGTGACACAGTGGGTTAACTTTTCGTCTGCTAATCACATTCAATGATTCGAACTTACCAGTTGGGACAGTTTGAGCCCAGTCTGCTTCTGTAAAGATCCGCAGATTTGGTACCCCTAGAAAGCAGCTCTGCTCTGTCTTACAGGGTTGCTATGAGGCAGACTGGACTCTGGCGGTGGGCTTGGTTTAGGGTTAGTGATTCATTTTCTCACTATCTTATTTAAAATGACACCTCACATCCAATGACTTTTATGTTTTGCTCATTAGCATTTTCTGCCAACTAAGTGCATTATTTATTTATTTAAATCATCCTATTGGAGGCTCTGACAGCTCTTTCTAACAATTCATGCATCCATTGTGTCAAGCACATTTGTACATCTGTTGCCATCATCATTTTCAGAACGTTTTCTTTCTACTTGAGCCTTTGGTATCAGCTCCTCGTTTTATATTTACTTTTTAAGCAGTGATCTGTTAGGATGAAAATGTCACGGGGGGCCGAGGACTCTGTTGGTTGTGTTTCCAATGTACCTCCAGACCTAAGATAATTCCCAGCACAAAGAAATACAGGGCTCTCTAAGAGAGATGAAATGTCTTGTACAACCTGCTTTGAAGTTGTTTTCATTGACCTTTCATTTTGAATTGTAAACCAACTCTTTCTTTCCCACTTAGCCTTTTGAACATGTCTTCCCATTGTCTTCCAGTCTTTCCTTTTTCTTTGTTGGGAGGAGTGGGTATTGCTTATCTTTTCCTTGTGAATATAATATTGTCATGTGTTTTTTTTCCCTTGCTGCTTTTTAGATCTTCTCTTTACTATTTTTAAACATGGCATGTGATTTTCTTTGTGTGTATCTTGCCGATGGTGTAGTGGTCATGTGTTGGGTTGCAGTTCACATGGTTGGCAGTTCAAAAGCACGAGGAGCTCCACAGGAGAAAGACGGGGCTTTCTACTCCTGTAAACAGTTACAGGCTCAGAGACCCACAGGGGTCACTATGATTTAGCATCGACTTGATGGCAGCGGACAACCAACTTTGGGTTCATTGAGTTTGTTGGATCTCTGCTGAGTTTATACTTTTCCTCAGATTTGAAAATGTTTACGTTGTGTCTGTTCCTCTTTTTTCTTACTGAGTAATTCTAGTTTCAGTTCTCAGCAACTCTTTTCTCCTTAAACCTACTATTTTTTATGGTCCTCCTCATTACCCAGAAAAGAAAGTTTTACTCTTTAACATTTGCATTTTAAAGCCTTCAGAGTTAGGCTTCAGCCAGCTTTTTGTATTCTTATTTTCTGCTTTTCTCTGCCTCCCTCTGTCATTGAATCAAATTGAACTTCCTTGGTCAACATCCTTTATACTTAGCTGTTTCTTTGACAGTAGTGTTTCCTTTGAGGAAAGATCCTCACTGCCACGCCTCCTGCCCCAGCCACTGTTCACCCCTCTTTGGCAAAATCTTAATCATTTCCCAATGTCTCCCATTTCTTTATTGTAGGACTTTGTTAGGCTGAGACCTGCAAGGACATGTGTTCAAAACCACCAGTTGCTCGAGGGAGAACGATGAGGCTTTTTACTTAGGTAAAAAGTTACATTCTGAGAAAACCAGGAGGGCAGTTCTACCCTTTTCTGTATGGTCACCTATAGGAATAGGCTTACTGTTAGTGAGTTTTTTTTTTCCCCCCTCTCCAAACTGTGCTATTTAAGTCTTTTGAATTTGTTAAATTCTCCCTACTCATTCGTAAGCTCACCAGATGTCTTATTTATCTCTGATTCTCCCAATGAGCTTACGACCTGACACACAGTTTACCACAGTTTAAACTCAAACTCAATGCCATTGAGTCAGTTTGTACCATAGTGCCTATAGGATGGGGTAGAACTGCTCTGTGGGTTTCTGAGGCTATAAATCTTTAAAAAAAAAAAAGCTCACTGCCATGAAGTCAATCAAGTCAACTCATAGCAACCCCCTGTGAGTTTCCGAGACTATAACTACAGGAGTAGAAAACTCAGTCCTTCTCCAGCAGAGATGCTGGCGGTTTTGAACTGCCAACCATGTGGGGAACTTCCAACTTAAGGGGAACAGAAAGCTTCATGCTTCTCCTGTGGCTCATGGGTTTAAACTACAGACCTTGATGTTAGCAGTAACCCACTGTGCCACCAGGGTTCCTTAAACCCCCAAACCAAAAACAACCCTCTCTCCATCTCATGCCCAACTCATTGACATGATCAATGCGGACTCACAGCGTCCCTATAGGACAGAATAGAACTGCTCCTGTGAGACTGCTTCTGAGACTGTAATTGTCGACGGAATAGAAAGCCCTGTCTTTCTCCTGAGGGATGGCTGGTGGTTTGAAACTGCAGACCCTAGGGATTGTAGGCCAACACAACACACAACACAACACATCAACACACCAGGGCTCCTCTCCTTGACACAGTTCATGTTCCGTAAATATTTACCGAATATTTACTACTGTAATCTTAAAATGGAAAGCTGTTGAGAAATCTGCTGGTGGGCCCTCCCCTGCCTTTCGGGTACCTTGAAGTGGATTTACAGTGTGACTTGCTGAATGGATAAGGTCAACAGTGGGGGAGAGGAGTGTGCAGGAGAACAAACCGACGAGAAAGAAAAAAGTGTGCAGGAATGCACTCTGTTCTCCCAGTGCCGTGCTTCTCCCTCAAGGAGCCGTTCTTCTGATTGTTTTCTGGAGGGCAGATAGAAACAAAAGGCCCACCCACTGACCTATGCAGCAACGTGGCCATCTTGAGGTGGACTCCAGCCCTTTCTCTGCTGTACATCATGCCTTTCTTTTTCTTGTAACTTTCATGGGAGTTGCTTGACCTATTTTAGTCAGACATTTTTAATATTTGTCATGGAGGACAGATACTGTGCTACTATGGGGCTAACACAAATGAGTAGCCCTCGGTGACATATTTACTTATTACTACTTAGCACTTCTATACTAATAGTAGAGATGCCCAGAGCTTTTCAGTGTGACATGGGTAGGAGAGTGCCTGGGTGGTGAACAGGGGCTAATGGATTCAGCTGCTAAGTGAAAGGCTGGAGACTCCTGCCTACGTAGAGGTGGGCGAAAGGCTTGGTGATCTACTTCTTCAAACTCTGCCACGGAAACTCCTACTCTGAAACACATGGGGTCGCCTCAAGTCAGAGTTGACTTGACGGCAACCGGAGGGCACGGTTGAGTCTCATCTCCTGTGCAGGAGACCTGGCTCTGATTCCTGGTTAATGAGCCTTAGGCACAGTCATCATCCACCTGTCGCAGCCATGGTGCCGAGCAGTTTTCAGTGGTGCTTGCAGACTGAGGGAGGAAGGCCTGTAGATCTGTTTCTGGAAATAAGCCAATGAAAACTCAGCGGACTGTCATGGAGGACAGCAACTGATCACGTGGGGGTGGCAGGGGTCTGAGCATTTGTTGTTCTGTTGTGCATGTGATGGACTGGAGTTGAGGGCCAGCTAATAACAAACACGTGGGTAACTGGAAATGGGTGCTGTGGTAGTACAGAGAGGAGCCCTGGATGCTTTGATTGCCCTTTTAGATTCTCACAGGATCTATCTTGATGCAGAAATAGGGGAGTGCCAAATGCGATTTGTTAGCACAGCTTTCACTGACCCAGGAATCTATTTTCAGATAGTCTTTCAGATACTGGAAGCTGTCATTGTTTAATTTTATACATGCATCCACTTATTTATACCTGCTGTCATTTGCTGAGGTCATTTCTTAAAACAAAAAACAAAACCCACATTTTTTGAGAGGCCCCATGATGTGCTGGCACTAAACAGATTAGAAAGACCTGCTTCCTGGCCTTCAGAAGTTTTGATTTGTGATTGGAGGCCACAGTTTAAGGGCCCTGGCTTTTATGTACTTAGGTTTGTTTCCAGGAAGCTTATAGGCCTTGAACTATTGATGTTGTTTTAAAAAGAGCTTCCAAGGCCTACTTTTGGTGTCTTATCCTGTGTTTAATAAGATAGGTGGTCCAATTAGTTGCATAGCCTCAGATTGTGATCTTTACATCTTTAGAAAGAGTAACCCTTTTCAACCTCTAAGGCAGGTAAGGTAATTTGGAAGGGTTATTTCATCCTCCAAAGAAATTGGGTTATTTACAAACTTGAAGAAAAAAACTGACCTGTAACATTAGATGTTTGTTTTATAACCTGGAGTTATTTGAAAATATCAGAGCAAGTAAAAAATTATAGGCACCCCTATTAAACAAAAATATCAAATTGTGAAGCTATTATTTCGCAGCGTATCCTCCATCTAGGTCAGGATGCGTCTGAAGATGGCATTTACATTGCTCTAATATAATACTTCTCCAAGGAATTCTGTACTTTTCGATATATGCCACATCAAAACGACACATCTGACATCCTCAGGGCACTTAAATCGTATTTCTTTTAACTATTTTTTGAGTTTGGGGAACAAAAAGAAGTATGAAGGGGGAAAATCAAGGCTGTTGGGTGGATAGAGGAAAGCTTCCCAATTAAATTCTTATTGGACTGCTCTTGCTACACTGGATGAATGAACAACTACATTGTCATGATGGAAAAAAGTTTCTCTGCTCACCTTTTCTGGCCCATTTTTTCATTGCAGCCATTTTCAGTGAAACACATTCTTAATAAGCCTGTGTTATTTGAGAATACCTATTAAGATGTGAAACCAGTTGCCACAAGCTGCTGGACTGACCTCTCTGCATTGGATTTAACTGGCCCAGCAGAACCTTCCGGGAAGCCACTGTTTTGATTGGACCTTTTTTTGAAGGCACCTGGTGGTAAGATTTGCTGTTAGAATAATGCCAGACTAGAGCCCTGGTGGCATAGTGGTTACTTGTTTGGCTTTGATCCGAAAGTTTGGCAGTTCAAAACCATCTGCTCTTCAGGGGAAAGATGGGATTTTCTATTCCTGTAAACTGTTACATTTGTCAACTAAGTCCACATCGAGGAAGCACACCAGCCTGTGTGACCCAAAGATGACAGTAACAAAATCCAAATATAACGAAGATAAAAGTATTGGAGTTTAAACCGTGAACACCCACTTTTTAGAAGGCTATGGAGAACAGTGAGAGCCCCCAATCCATCTGCAGACTATCTAGTCAGATTAAGGCTCTGGTAGATCCACTCTAGCTACAGCTGAGGGACTCAAAACAACCTTATTATCAGATTATTGTAAACCTGATTATGATGGATCGAACCATGGTATAATATGATACATGGTCAGCTGACCTCCCTTTTGACCCAACCTGAATTCAAATACTTCTTGCTTGTTCCACAAAAGAAATACTTTTTTTCTGGCTTTTAAAATATTGATGGTAGTCTTTCCTTCCTTACCTTTTAGTTTCATCTTTATATTATTAATATTTTCTCCTTGTGGTTTCTGTTTTTATTGTTTTTATTGGGTTCTCAGTTTACGACGCACAGAAGGAATGGATGCATAGAGACTATATAACTGATGCAATGGTTTATCAGGGATGTGGGCATGAGGGAATTTGGAGAGCAAAGAATGAATACAGGAGGGGATAAGGGAACATTGGAACTGATTGTGATGATGTATATGCAACTCTTTTAAAAGCGCTTTAACCATGGAAGTGTATGATATGTGAATATATTAAGAAAGCTACAAAAAAAAAAAAAAAAGAAACCAGAGCTGACCACTGGTTACCATGGGTGAAGGGGAAAGAGTTGTTGCTTAGGGGACATTCCATTTATGTTATTAATGGTGGAATAATTTGGAAAAGGATATCAATAATGGTTGTATAACACGAAGAGTTTAGTCAATGGCACTGAATTATATATGCAGATGTTGTTGAATTAGAGAATTTTTTTGTGTATATTTTTGACACAATTAGAAAAACAATAATTACATGAATAACAGCACAGGAAGAAGAAAAATATTCTAGAATTGATTTTGGTGATAATTGTACAACTCTTCTTGATATGATTGAATTATTGAACTGTGTAGCATGTGGGAGTAGTGCCAATAAAACTTAAAAAATAGTAAAATACACAGTTGCAGTCTTGGAAACTCATGGGCACTTCCCTGTCCTGTAGGATTAATACGAGTGGGCATCGCCTCAGTGGCAGTGGCCGTGAGGCCCAAAGACCTGGAGATTGTCCCATGTCCCAAGTGTCCCAATTTTCCAAGGTGTTACTCTACTCCATTTTTCCTGATGGTAACCACTCCTTTTCGCAGAATTCAACAAGCTTTAAGAACATGGCTTTGGAGGTGGTTAGTGCTGCTAAGTCTCAACTCTGAAGCACAGGCCTCTGTCTGAAGGACCTTCCTCATCTACAAGGCTGCAGCAACTGGTGAAAAATTCAGGACAGGTGATAGACCACAAAAATCAAGGCCAAAGAACCAGAAGTCTGGCAGGAGCAAGCCAAATACACAGCCCAGAGCCAGAGGCTAAGAATGATCTGAAGTGAAATCAGGTCTTCTTGGGTCTTATCAATGCTCACTCAGGAAGCGAGGTCACAATAGGGGAGGCTTTGATGAAGTGTGATTTTTGTCTTTCAAGCCAACCAACCATACTCCTAAGGAAACAAAGATGGTGACTTGAGTCTCACCCTCATAATGTGGAGACTCAGAATACATCCCACCTTACTTCTATTCATTAGTATAACATCACTCAAAATGGGATTATAGCCAGAAGTACAGTGGTCTATGCCTGTTTACAGTAGATCACAAAAGGAATTATGACTAGAAGGCTTATCTATATTATGTAACTGATTACATCACATACCCTAATGAAACTAAGATGTGTGTATTACTGAGAGAACCTGTCTGGAACCATCAACTGACTGCAGAGAAATGTTTAAACATATTGTTTGGAAAGTGCCAGTTCATGTGTGAACTGGAAGCCCAGTAACAGTACTTTTTTTCCCCCCAAAACTAATTTATTGAGAGCTAATATAGATATTATATCATTCCATAGTTCAAGCATATCAAGCAGTGTTGTACAGTTGCTACCACAATCAGTTTCAAAACATTCTTCTTCTTGGACTCTGACATCAGCTTACTTTTACACTCCTAATCCTCCACCCCCTCAAGCAGTACTTTTTGACTCAATCTAGTAATTACTCTTTAGGAAGTAATTACCAATATGTAAATTCAATTTGTTAATATTCTTAGTGATACACATTTTGCTATGTCGCACAGCTGTGATGTTTTCTGTAATGAATTTGAAACATAAGTAATTTTTAATAAATATTAAAATATTGACCCCACAGTTGATTTGATTTGTTTCCCCCCCCTATTTTTGCCCAATGTGTTAGATCTTAGTAAACAGATGATCAGATTAAAAACTGTAAAAATGAAAGTGCCTCAATGTAAAAATTCACAATTTTGGGGAAACAAAATATAATGCCTAAAATATTCTCCATTTCAGGAGATAGCATATAAGCAAGAGACAATGGCAGTGAAGGAAGAAGTTCTGGCTGCATTGAAAGCATTAGCCAAAAACAAGGCTCCGGGAATTGATGGAATACCCATTGAAAGGAATACCCATTGAAATGTTTCAACAAGCTGATGAAGCACGGGAAGCACTTACTCATGTATGCCAGGAAATTTGGAAGACAGCTAGTTGACCAACTGACCAGAAGACATCCATATTTTTACCCATTCCGAAGAAAGATAACCTAAAACAGAATGCTCAAATTATACAAAAATATTACTATCACATGCAAATTAAATTTTGCTGAAGATCATTCGATGAGAAGAGTGGCAATTCCAGAGCACTTCATTGGGTTCATGTGGAACTAGTACTTAACCAAGAGTCAATTATGTGAACAGAACAAGGGAATGGTTTAAATCAGGAAATCAGGGTTTAAATCACGATTTAAAATCAGGATAGGTGTGCATCAGGGTTGTATGCTCTTACCATACTCAATCTGTGCTGAGACCTGGATTCTATGAAGGTGATTGTGGCATCAGGATTAGAAGAAGGCTTATTGATCTGCAATAGGCACATGACAACCTTGCTTGCTGAAAGTGAGGAGGACTTGATGCACTTGCTGATGACAATTAAGAGTTTTAGCCTTTAATATGGATTACAATTCAGTGTAGAGAAGATCAAAATCCTCACAAGAGGACACATGGGTGACACAATAAACGAAGACAACGTTGAAGTTGTCAAGGCTTTTGCCTTACTCGGAGTCATAGTCAAAGCTCACGGAAGCAGCAGTCACGAGATCCAGCAGCAAGTCGCATTGGGTATCTGCTGAACACGACCTCTTTAGAGTGTTGAAGAGCAAGGAGGTACTTTGAGGGCTTGAATGCATCTTCCAAAAACACAAGTCATGGTGTTTTTCATCACCTCATATGCATGTGAAAGTTGGACGTTGAATCAGGAAAACCAAAGAATAATCAATGCATTGAATTTAGGGGGCTGGCGAAGAGTATTGAAATTTCCATGGACGGCCGAAAGAACAAACAAAACTGTCTAGGAAGAAGTGCATTCAGAATGCTCCTTAGAGGTAAGGATGGTAAGACTTCGTCTCACATACTTTAGACATGTTTTCAGGAGAGACCAGCCCCTGGAAGGACATCATGCATGGTAAAGTAGAAGGGCAGCGAAAAAGAGGAAGACCCTGGAGAAGATGGATTAATACAGAAAAAGAAAAAAATTATGTAAACCATTAATAATAGTATTTCAGTAGTCAAGGAAAATGATAAGCTCAACACTCTGAACCAGTGGCTCAAAGAAATTTTTGTTGTTGTTAGGTGCTATCCAGTCATTCTGACCCATAGTGACAATAGAATGAAACCCTTTCCGGTCCTGGGCTATGCTCACAATTGTTATTGTGCACCATAATTCAAATGCATTGATTCTCCTCTGCTCTTCCTTATTCTGTGTCCAACTTTCACATGCATATGAGGTGCTTGAAAGTACCATGATTTTGGTCAGGTGCACTTTAGCCCTCAAAATAACCTCCTTGCTGTTTAGTACCGTAAAGAGGTCTTGTCCAGCAGATTTACCCAATGCAGCTTGCTGTTGGTTCTCGTGTCTGCTGCTTCCTTGAGCATTGATTGTGAATCCAAGTAAGGCAAAATCCTTGATAACTTAAATCTTTTCTTTATTCATCATGTTACCTATTGGTCCAGCTGTGAGGATTTTGGTCTTCTTTACACTGAGTTGTAATCCAAACTGAAGACTGTCATCCTGAATTTTCTTTAGCAAGTGCTTCAAATCCTCATGTTAGCAAGCAAGGTTATGTCATCTGCATATCACAGGTTATTAATAAGCCTTCTAATCCTGATGCCACAATCACCTTAATAAAATCCAGCTTCTTTAATCATTTTCTTCGCATACAGATAGTGTAAGTTTTGAGATAGCATACAACCGTGATGCACACCTTTCCTGATATTGTTCCATTCATACAACTGCCTCTTGATCCAAGTAAAAGTTCTGCGTGAGCACAATGAAGGGTTCTGAAACTACCATTCTTTTCAAGGCTTCCCAAAGTTTGTTATGACCCACACAGTTGAATGCCTTGGCATAGTTAGTAAAACACAAGCAAATGCTTTTGTGGTTTTCTCTGTTTTCGGCCAAAATCCTTCTGACAGCAGTGATATCCCTTGTTCCACATCCTCTTCTGAACCAGGCCTGAACTTCTGGCAGTATACTGCTACAACCGCTGTTGGATGATGATCAGTTCAGCAAAGTTTTACTTGCATATGATGTTAACGATAAAAAAACCAAACTAAACCCACTGCCATGACTGACGCAGACTCATAGTTACTGTATAGGACAGGGTAGAACTGTCCTGTCTCTTTCTGAGACTGTAACTCTTGATGTTAGTGGAAAGCCTTCTCTTTTTTTCTGATAATGATATTGTTCTATAATTTGGGTCACCTTTCTTTGGAATGGGTACAGATATGGAGCTCTTCCAGTCAGTTGGCCAATAACTGTCTTCCATATTTCCTGGCTTAGACCAATGAATGCCACCATGGCTTCATCAGCTTGTTGAAACATTTTAATCGGTATTTTCAAAATAATCTTAATGTCTAAAATTTAATGAGAGTTTACTGTGGGTTCCTATATAGGGCTTCTGAGACTGAAACTCTATGGGAGCAGTCAGCCTCATCTTTCTTTTAGTGTGGCTAGTGGGTTTGAACTGCTGGCTTACAGTTAGCGCACCAATGCCCATCCCACAGTGCCACAGGCCTCCTTCATCTATGCCCGTACTATTTAAAGAGTTCCTATGGTAACAGAAAGATTAGCTGGAACTTTGATTTAAGGCACTAATATTCAATAGATGCTTTTATATCCAAAGGGAGTGATAGACATATGTAGACATGTGGAAATCTGGATGTAAAAAGCTGGGGGGAAATTCCATCAGTTAACTTTTTATGAAATGTCTTTGGACTGTTGTGTTTTTTATCTACTCCCACAAGTCAGAAGGATCTGACTCTTTGATCAACCACAGTAATGACAGCACGTTTCAGCTAGAATGCATGGCTCCTGTAGTTGGGAATGCACAAAACTGATGTCTCATTCTGACTGTGACAACTGATCTGTTATGTGTCAGGAGGGTGGGGTTTGAGAAGTAATTGTGCTGTTTTTGGACAATTCTAGGGTATATAAATCCCAGGACTTGAACATTAGCTAAGTTTTATTTAAAAAGGGATCTTGCCCAAGAAAGTTTCTCTGCTAATTTCAGAGGATCCCAGTAGTAAAGGGGAGAAAAGTCAGGGTGCAATGTAACAACGATGAGAAATACAACTTTCCTCTAATTCCTAAATGTTTCCTCCCCGCTGCCACTACCATGACTCGAATTCGACCTTGCAAGTCTGGCTAGACCAGAGGATGTACACTGTACAGATAGGAATTGAAAATACAGGGAATCCAGGGCGGATGAGCCCTGCAGGACCAGTGGTGTGAGTGGCGAAACAGGGAGGGTAAAGGGAGAGTGGGTAGGAAAGAGGGAACCGATTACAAGGAACTATATGTGACCTCCTCCCTGGGGGACAGACAACAGAAAATTGGATGAAGGGAGACGTCGGACAGGGCAAGATATGACAAAGTACCAATTTATAAACTATCAAGGGCTCATGAGGGAGGAGGGAGGGGAGGGAGGGGAAAAATGAGGACCTAATGTTGGGGGTTTAAGTGGAGAGAAAATGTTTTGAGAATGATGTACAAATGCGCTTTACACAATTGATGTGTGTATGGATTGGGATAAGAGTTGTATGAGCCCCTAATAAAATGTTTAAAAAAAAACCCCCAACTTATTTATGAGCCACCTTATACAAGATATTTATCAGTATAAATAATACAATTAAGTTGTTTCATTATGTTTGCATTCAGATGCTTTCAAATCACTTGCATTTTTGTCTCCTTTTTCTGTACTTAAGATTAAAATTGCAAGTAAAGTGAAAAAAAAAAAAAGCTGAAGGGAACTTTGGGAGGGAGCTGTTAGATGAGGGAGAAGCACAGCTCCTGGCAGGGATTTATAATTGGAGGATCAGAGCTTCAGAAGAGTGCACAAAAGCTGCCCAAGAGAGGAAGAATCCTTTATAAAAACCTTCCCATACCCTTGTTGTCCTAGGCAATTTTGCTACATGAACAGTCACATAAGGACGGATCTATACTTCTGGCCTCTCCTCTCTCTCCACAGTGGTCAGCTCAGACAGTTCAGGAAAATGGTGGCAGCGAATATCTTATAGTGAGAAGACAAAGCTCTTGCCCTGACTCACTGACAGACCATCTCAGAATAGGCCCCAGATGAGTGGAGAAGAAAACATTTAACATTAAAACCTTGGGCTAATGGTTTCCCTCATCTAGGTGATATGTCGCTGTAGTTGTCTTATCCTTTATTAAGCTTAAAAAAATAAACCAAACCGATGCAAAGCATACTCACTGCCATCGAGTCAATCCTTACTCATCACGGCACTATCAGATGGAGCAGAACTGTACATGTGAGTTTCTGAGATTGTACCTGCTTATGAGGGTAGAAAGCTTGTCTTTTTCCTGAGGAGTGGATGGTGGTTTTGATCTATGGATGTTGTGTTAGCCGTCCAACATGTAACCACTATGCTACCAGGGCTCTCTTCTTAAGACTAAATAAATGTTCTCTTAAAAATTAAAAAAAGAAGAAGAAAATAATGGCAGCCACAAAGAAAAAATAATAAAGATTTCATGCTCAAATTAAGAAAAAAAACTATAGGAAAAGACTACACCCTTTTCTGTAGTTTAAATATGACACATGTAACAATTGCAGCCTCGCAACCATTAGGACCAGGAGCTTGGCCAAGGACAGGTCTTCCCACTAAATATCACAGAACAGAAAGAAGAAAAATAACTGAGTCGTCATAACATTTCTGAACAACTGAGCTAAGCAAATCTGGAATTGCCCTTCCTTGGGAACATCTTAATATGTAAAATAACAAAGTTTCTTATTAAAAAATAATGTTAAATATACTTGGAATTTTGATGATTCCTTAAATCTAAGCTTTTAATTTAGAAAAAATTTAGGACTAAGGTAATATTGAAACTAATATTTTGATCACTCCATTTGTTTTACCAGATATTAACATTTTACCACAACTCATATGTATATATAATCACATATTACAGTGAGGGTATGGGTGGAGTTTAAGTATTTGAAAATGACATCTTACCCCTAAGTACTTGAGTTTGTATTTCTTAAGAATTAGGACATTTTCCTACATAACCATAATACTGATATGAAGGCCAGGATTTTACCACTGATACAACTGTGTTACGTAATGCATAGCCCATAATCAGATTTCATCCTTCAATCTGAGAATGCTACATTTTAATTACCAAATTGACAACTACCATTTAGAGTGACCAAAGATGACTCTTACTTGTCATCAGAGACATCGTGAAGTCACTTGAGTTTTCACCTTCAGGCAGGGGCTAGCTTACCACTGAACAGGTCTAATGACCAGTTAGAGCCAAAAGTAAAGTTCATTTTGTGAGAATGATGTGTTTCTGACGTGGTCAGCATGCTGGTATACCCTAAAGTAGAGGTGCTGAAGCTGGGTCATGGTGATTCATGAAACCCCTCTCGTCAATATTTGAAAATTCTCATATTAAAAACTTAAAGATTGTCTTGAATTTTCTAATTTCTGGATTTGGGAATGTTAGTAAATCATTTAGTACCAATATAAGATGAAATCAATTTATAGAACTGAAGCACAGTCATAATACTTTTTGTGAATTTAACATTTACAGTTACTAGACTAAGTCTTCTCCATAGTCAAACCTCCTCTCCAAGGTGAATCTTTCTAAGAAAAAGTCATTATTGGAGAGTTCGGCCTACCCGTTTCCCTTCACCTTTTCCTTCCTGTAAGCCTTGTCTGGCAGTGGAGGAGGGACGGACTGAATCAGTCACAGTGGACACTAATCAGTGTGAGGGTGTCCTGGGTGAAAAGTTGGGTTTGGGTAAAAGTTCACTTTGGGCCCTAAAGTAAAGCTAAAGGTTAAGGACTCAGGGTTGAGGCTAAGAAATTTCAGTCTAATACCACCTCTAAATGTCCCTGTGCACATTAGTTAATTCTGAGTGGTGTCTCCCCCCCCCCCTTGTTTAGTATGTTGTATAAAGGCTCTAAAAATGAGTAATCATAAAAAAGTGCTACACTTATAAATGACATGATTTTAGTTTGGGCTTTGTAAGAAACGTAATCTTCAATGTCTCTTAGAAACACAAAGTATTCCTATCTTGGGCATATTCATGTCTTTTCTTCATATGCACATTTGGAAATGTTTTATTTGACCTAATAATTGTCCATCTATTCTGACACTCTCCGTACTTCTTCATTACCTAAGCATCCTCATTAAACTTCATGCTGATAACATATATTCTTTCAGCTTAATAACCCACAGTGTGACTTGAGAATCATTTGGCTTGTCAAAATCTTAAAACAGTTCTGGGAAATAAATTTCTTTTGTGTATTGTGAAGCTAAAAGTTATTGAAAATGCGTTGTATTTTCATAAAACAAGTATAAAAATACTGCCTTGGGAGTGAGCTAAATATTTTCTTATTGTCCTAAGTCTCAAGGGAGTTAGTGTAATCACTTGTGATAAAGAAATAGCTTTGCTATGTTTTGGTAAGTTCACTTTGATTCAGTTTAGATCATAATTTATAAAAATGCTGGGTTGATAGTGTTATTCATCATTCATCTACTCAACATATATTTATTGAACACTTACAACATGCCAGGCTCTGTGACACAAGCCTTAGGGACACACTGGTGAGCAAACTATGGGATCTCTTGGAAGGCATCCTAGTGGCACAGTGGGTAGCAGCCCAGCCATTAACTGAAAGGTTGGGGGTTTGAACCTGCCAGCTACTGTGCAGGAAAGACATGGCAGTCTGTTTGCTTGGGGATAACAGCCTTAGCAGCCCTATGGGACAGTTTTATTTGGTCCTATAGGGTTGATGTGAGTCGGAATGTCCATCAGTGGGCTGCTCTTGAGAAAAGGAAATCAGATTGAGATCAAGTAACTGAAGAACCTGATCTGGTCAGGTAGGTGAGGTTCGCCGGAGGAAATGAGCTGTAGCTGGAACATGCAGCTCATTGCAGGGCATTTCTGCCAGGAGCAACCTGTGCAAAGACCAGATGGCAGGAGAGAGCAGGGCTTCCTGAACTGCAAGCAGGCCAGGGAGGCTGGAGTACAGTACTCAGAGATGCCTGCAAACTGAGACTTGTAAGAAAATCGGTATTGCATAAAAATTATATTCTTTGAAGATGGTTACAAAATGTATTAAATCAACACTTTTCTCATAATTGACTCCTCTGTATCAGTTTACGATACCAAGGCCTAGTTCAGATACCCAGAATTGAAGTTCTTACAGTGTTTATCCCCCCCATCCCCGCCCCTTTGGTGCTTTAATCACCAAGCAATCCCCGCTGATCATCCATGCCCTGTTTGAGTAGCCCCTTCCCAGTGGCAGAGCCACTCTTTCCGTCCTTGTAATCACCTTTCCAATCGGCAGCCTTTTGTATATGAAGCACTATCTTGATTTCTACTTTTGATGGCAGTGTAGTTTTCTGAGGCAAAACTAAACATGTCCAGTTGCTCTTAGACTCTTTAACGTGCTTGAAGATTGCAGATGTTTGGCCACAAGCCTCTCTTTCCCCCAAATTTCATTTCCCCCAGTATTTCAAAACTCTCCAAAATATACCGCAAAGAGACACTAGTAGTGTGAAATATCTTTTCTCCCTGACAGGTACCTATTGCTTATCTCCCACAATCATTACCCTATGTCTTTGATCAACACACAAATAGTCATTGCGGAGTTGTCTTAAGTAGTATACTCTATATCTAGATTGCAATATCCATTGTGATGGCTACATAGAACTTGTAGACAAAATTTATGCTTAAAAGGTTTATTAAGAAAGTTGAGAAATTGTTATGAAGAGGAGAAATGCTCAGGATAGAATTATTCATAAGGACATATTACCGAGTTCTTTCAGGGATGGCAATAGATGCCCCAACAGCATGCTTTTCAGCTTTAAGCCTCAATCTGCAGGCACTGAGTTCAAGCTCTGTGGGTCAACAAGCCCAACTCCCCCAATTAAGTGCTCAGAGACACCTCCTTCTGCAAGTGTGCCTCCTGCTTTAAAGCACTCCGATGTACTTGTTCTGTGGGTTTGAAAGCCCATTGCCCTGACGCCTGGTTCTGCTGTTGTTCCTCTGATATTATAGCTGTGTTTTGAGTCCAGGAGTTTCACTACATGGGGATCTTTGGGTTTAGAGGATGCACCCCTATACTGGCTCTTGCTGGCAATGAGATCCCCACCCCTGTTGCTCAGAGGGTTCATTTCTTACACTGCAGGATGGCATTCCAGGGAATCCTGTTCACAATTACAAACGGGTGAATCCTATCAGTATCATTCCCCTACCTCCTTACAAGACCATATAGGAAAAGGTCATTTGGTGGGAGCTGGAGACCAGCTCGAAGAGCCACATTAAATAATTCACTGCTCTTGCAATTGCCCTTGTTGCCTAGGTTCCATCAAGTCAAGGGAGACCCATAGGGACCCTATGTAGAGTTTCCAAGGCTTTTCTTAAACATTTTTTATTGGCACTTAACCCACATATCAGACATTGCAGTAGAGGTGGTCAATCTTTTTTTTTTTTTTTAAGTCATTTTATAGGGGGCTCTTACATGTGAATCTTTATAGAAACAGGTAGTTTCATGTTTCTCTCAAAGAATGGCTGGTGGGCTTGAACCACTAACCTTGTGATTAGCAGACCAGTGCTTACCTGATAGCACCACCAGAATTCCTTGCACTAGTTTTCTGCAGGAACAATATGTCCGTCTGTTTCTGTGGAGATTACAGCCTTTGGAGCCCTATGGGACAGTTTTACTCGGTCCTATAGGGTTGATGTGAGTCGGTATGTCCATCAGTGGGCTGCTCTTGAGAAAAGGAAATCAGATTGTTTGAGAGCATGTAAAAGAGGAACCTGATCTCGTTAGGTAGGTGAGGTTCGCCAGAGGAAATGGACTGTGGCTGCCACGTGAAGCTCATTCCTGTTTCTGGAGCTATAGAACAGGGTCCATGAATTTCTAGCCTAAAGGAATTGGAGGGTAAAATAAGAAATCAATAATATAACATGATACATAAAGTTGTCTAATTTGCAAAAAACATTATGGGATTATGAAGTGAAAGTACAGGAAGAGTGCTTTACCCTGCTGATGAGTGGTGGAGCTAGGGGGAATTATTCTACAAAATGAGGTTCTGGGAACACTTCCAGGGAGTCTTTGAGAATGTGAGCAAGGTAACCAAAGTTCATTAGACACTAGAAAACCTAAAATAAAAACCTTGCATTGGTAAGTAAAATCATATATCAGCATGCAAGTAAGGTTTCTATAGAGATGGCCCTTGGCTTTCCCTAGCTCCACAAAGACATCCACGATACAAAATAAATCCTTTATCTAGTCTATTATAAAAGATGAAGCCAGGGGCGTTGGACTTGGTAGTAGTTAAGTATTCCTTAATGGTCAGCGCAGACATTGATGCGGGTGAAAAGGCCAGAACAATCTTAAAGAGACTCAACTCAGTGTTACAGCTCTTTTAGAATTTGCCTAGCAGGGTTTCTATTTTTTTCTGGAAAACAAAAAAAAAAAAAAAAAAAGTGAGAGAGAGGGAGAGAGACTCAAGTCAATCCAACTGCAAGCCATTTTATTATTGCAGATAGAAAAGTACGTATGTGTGCTTCTCTTAACTCATTGGTTTAACTCTTATTCTAGGAGGTCAAAGTTTCAAAACTTTGATGATATCCTACCAAGAGTCTAAACACTGCTTCTTACTCAAATGTTGGGGCCCTCCCATAATGCAATTTGAAATGCATGCTGTGTAAACACAGTGGAAGCTTATGTGCTGAAAGTTATGCTCCAATCTATCCTTTCCTTAGGACCTTACCAAGGATGTGTCATTAACATGATCTTGTTATTTCTTGAGATTCGCCTGCCTGATTTTTGAAACTGCTGTAACCTCACTCAGTACAACTACAGTAGAGCATAAGACTCTTTGTGCACACACAGGAATGGAGTAGTAGTCAGAGCACACAATTTCCTTGTAGTCAAAGCCTTTCCAAGCAAGGAAACAGGTATTATTTACAGTACATACTAGACAGATTGGAAGCAGGTGCTTCCCCCACTGTAATCTTTGCAGCTGTTCTTTAACTTTGTAGTTGCTTGCATCTGTATAGTACACGAGTTGCTATTGTTTTTCTCCTTTCTTATGTTTGGAATAGATGTGTATCAGAAAAGCTGTAATGTAGTCTCTTTTATTCATTCAGAATGTCACTTTGTGCTTGAATACTGTAGTAGTCTATTTGATCACTCCTTTTAAAATATGATTTGCTTGTTAATTTTTCTTATTCGCTATTTAAAAGTTACATATATCCTCGAGTCTGACTAAAGTGATCAGTCCTTTTGATGTGTGTAAAATACCTTACTTCATTGGCAGGTAGTTTGTGCTGTATTTTGGTCATGTGGTGATCATTTTTAAAAATTCATGAAGATTATCTTTCAAAATGAAATAAAAAATGATATGGTTTATTTTTTGAATTGATAGGATTTGTCTGTTATCAAAATAATATTTTTTTCCATAAAATAGGTTTATAGATGTCTTCTCTGTAACAGAAGTCTGTTTCAGTTACATAATCTAAGTAAGCCATCACTTTCTTTAGACATGCTTCATCTTATTGAACATTTTTATTTGATTGCCATTGTGATAATATAGATTAAGATATGGGGTTACATCAATTATTTGAGATTATTGTAGTTAGTGGCCAAAGAGTCAGTTTCAATTCTTAGCAACCCTACGTATGATAGAATCAGACACTACCCTAGTACTGCCCCATACTCAAAATCCTTGCTGTGTTTGAGCCCATTGTTGCAGCCACTTTGTTAATCCATGTCTAAGTAGTATTTGAAAATAGTGTCAGAATTCTAAGTGTTATTATTATCTTTAATGTTCTTGTTTATGATATAGGATCCTAAGCACGTAATAGCTAGAACGAAGAAGAAATATTAGACGATAAATAACTTGAATTAAGTTGTGGTAGTCACCTAATCTGATGTCAATTTAAGGATTAAGAGTGTAGGGGTGGAGTCTAGGCTGTCTATCTAGAGATAGCCAAGGAGACTTCTGTGGGCATGGCCTTCTCCTGAGCATTCTGGGAAATCTGGTACTTCCTCCTTGGGGCGGAAGACACCTCTCTCTCTGCTACTTCCTGGGAGACATTGTAGAAGACAAGCCACATGGAAACAACCAGACCTCGGAAGTCGGAGAAGCCGCAGAGAGACCCCTGCCAGCGCTCAGATGTTTCCAATGACACTGGAGCCAAAGACTTTCTGTCCAACTTTCTACCCACTGGCCTGTGATCTTCTGCATTCGGCATCATTGCATGTGTTTCGTGAGTCTGAAGAGGACTTTATAGATTGATATCGGAAATATGGGCTAATATCGGACTTATGGATATGATCTGGACTGGGCTAGGATGTTTTCTCAATGTTCAGTTGCTCTTGTATATAAATCTCTTTCTTATACACATATGTGTGTCTATGAATATGTTTCTCTAGTCTACCAGACTAACACAGAAGGATATGTTATTAGGGAGGTACAAATAAAACCCAGAGGAAAAAGGATTATTTTACAGTAGACATTTTATAAGAAATGTGTGAGTTGGGCCTCAAGTGTCCTTCCTTTGTTGTTAGGTGCTGTAGAAATAATTCTGATACAATGGAATGAAACATAGCCTGATCTTGCACCTCTTTACAAGTGTTATTATGTTTGAACTCATTGTTGAACTCATTATGTTTGAACTCAACTGTCAAGCCATGTTGCTGATGGTCATCCTCTTTTTCACGAATTGCCTAGTTTACAAAGCATCATGGGCTTCTCCAGAAACTTCTCTGTCCTGATGACATGTCCAAAGCCTTGCTTCTAAAGAGCATTCTGGCTGTACTACTTCCAACACAGATATATTCATTATTCTAGCAGTTTATAGTATATTTTTTATTCTTTGCTAACATCACAACTCAAAGGCATCGATTCTTCTTCAGTATTCTTATTCACTGTCCAGCAATCTCATGCATATGAAGCTATAGACATTACCATGGCATGGTCAGGGGCACTTGAGTCTTTAAAGTGACATCTTTGCTTTCTTAACATTTTAAAGAGATCTTTTGCAAGTGAGAGAGAGCAAGAGCGAGAGAGATCTTTTGCAGTACATTTGCCCAACGCAATACATTTTATTTCTTGACTGTTGCTTCTAAGGCATTGATTATTGATAAAAGCAACTGATCAGCAACTTGGAATATGCAGATGACATAATTGTATATGCTGAAAACTAGGAATACTTGCAGAACTTAAAAAGACCACAGTCTTCAGTATGAATTGCACCTCAACATAAAAACACAAATCTCTATAACTAGACTAATAAGCAGCATCTGGATAACTGGAAAAAATATTGAAGTTGTTAAAGATTTTATTTTATTTGGGCCCTAAATGACTGTTGGAAAATTGGTAAGGGAAGATTTGGGAAAAGGACATTTCAATTTGAGAACTGTATTATAAAGGCCCAGAGTCTTGAAAGCACAGTTGAACAGTTTCTAGTGGTCTTGCATAGGAGAGAAGAGGAGCAGTTGAGGTTGGAGTGGAATAACATTGAGGTGGACTTTCTCACTAGGCTATGTAGATCATATTTGGTAGGTCCTTGGGTGATCAGCCCTTGAAGGTTTATTATAAAGTATCCCATATCAGACCTTAGCAGGTCTTCTGACTTATTTGGTTAGTCATTGCAACTCTTGATTGACTACTACAACTGTTGATTAGCCATTACAACTCCATTTTAGAGCAGAGAAGAACTGAAGCTCCAAGGAGTTATATGATTTGCCCAAGGTCTCATGGCAAGTAATTCTCAGAGCTAGGATTCAAATCAAGTATTTTATGTTTGTTTTTGACCATGTCGGTATGTATGCTTTCTTTTCTTTTTTCTCTCCGTACTTTTATTAGGGGCTCTTACATCTCTTATCACAATCCATACGTTCCTCCAGTGTGTCAAGTACATCTTCACATATGCTGCCATCATTTTCAAAGCATTCTCTTCCCACTTGCGCCCCTGATATCAGCTCCCCATTCTTCCCCCTTCCTCCCCTGCTAACCCTCCCTCACAAACCCTTGATAAGTTATAGATTATTATTTTCATATCTTACTTCGTCCTCCGTCGCCCCTCACCCACTTTTCTGTTGTTCATCCCCCTGGGACAGGGTTATAGATTGATCCTTGTGATCAAGTACCCCTTTCTCCCCAGACCCTCCCGTAATCCTCCTGGTATCTCTGCTCTCATTGTTGGCCCGGAGGGGTTTATCTATCCTGGATTTCCTGTGTTGTGGGCTCTTATCTATAGCAGTGTGCATGTTCTGGTCTAATCTGATTTGTAAGGTGGAATTGAGGTCAAGATAGTGGGGGGAAGGAAGCACCAAAGAACTAAGGGAAAGTTGTGTTTCATCAGTGCTATACTGCACCCCGACTGACTCATTTCTTCCCTGTGACCCCTCTGTGAGGGGATGTCCAATTGTCTACAGATAGATATTGGGTCTCCACTCCATGCCCTCCCCCCATTAAAATTGGTATGATTTTGTTCTGTGTCTTAGATGCCTGATACCTGATCCCATCGACACCTCATGATCACACAGGCTGGTGTGCTTCTTCCATGTGGGCTTTGTTGCTTCCGAGCTAGATAGCTGCTTGTTTTGCCTTCAAGTCTTTAACCCTATAATGCCTGGATTTTTAATTTCAGGAAAAAATTTTTTTGTTTTTATTCTTTACTTTCATAGTTATCAATATATATATACACATTAATATATACATTTAATTAAATGTTATGTCACGATTGGCATTATAGGGTTAAGACCCCAGATGCTATAGCTTTTGATAGCTGGGCACTATCAGCTTTCTTCACCACATTTGCTTATGTACCCATTTTGTTTTAAGTGATTGTATTGGGAAGGTGAGCATCACAGAAAGCCGGATTGTTAGAACAAAATGTTTTTGTGTTGAGGGAGTACTTGAGTTGAGGCCCAGTGTCCATCTGCAGCCTTAATTCTTAATATGTAGATATGATTACATAGTTCTATTCCCCTCTCGTTATATATATATATTTACATATGTACATTCCTGTATTTAGACCTCTATAAATATCCTTTGCCTCCTGGTTCTTTCCTCTATTTCATTTTACTTTCCTCTTGTCCCACCATCATGTTCGGCCTTCATTCGGATTTAGTAATTCCTCGCTGCTAAATTGCCCTTGATTAAGCCCTACTCGGCATCCTACACACTTCTTTCCATTGATTTTAGTTCACTTGTTGTTTCCTTGTCCCTGAGTTGGTTCCCTGCCCCCTCCTTTCTCCCACTTGCCTTTCTCCCATATCCCCTTGGAACCATTAGTCCCATTCTTTTCCTCTCCAAATTATTTATCCTGCCTATCTTATTTAGATAGACATACAGATACATTACTAAGTGCAAAAACCAGGCAAAGCCAAATAAAACAACAAAGGAAGTCAAAACCAACAAAACAATAACAACCAAAAAAACCCAAAATCAAAATAGCAAGAAATAGAAAGCCACTGACAAAAATGGAGAAACCTATAAATAGTTTAAGGTTCGTGGGCCTTAGTCAGTGTTTTTCCAATCAAGTCTGATGTGGTGTCACACTCTCCCTCCAAAGTCTATTTTTGGTATTCCCCAGGGATTTCATCACTTTGCTCCCCTTGCTGCTCTGTTGCATGTCCTTGGTGTTTTGCCCCAGTGTGATGGGGTCAGATTGCGTACTATTCCCACACTGTTCCTCCAGTGTTGCCCCTCACAGCGCTAAGGTGTAGTGAGGGACGTCATGTCTCGTGGTGGGGCTGACCCTATGGTCCTCTCTGTGCGTTGTGTACTCAGAGCAGGAATATCGTCCTCAGGGCTTAGTGGGCCAGACTTTCTTTCTTTTAAGTGGTAGCATAAGACACACAGGATAAATTATTAAGCACTCAGCTACTGGCTTTAAGATTGGCAGTTTGAGTGAGCCCTGCTGGCCTACTCAGTTATGCATTGGGCTGCTAACTGTCAGGTCAACAGTTTGAAACTTCCCTCGGTGGGAGCAAAATAAGCACTACAACTCTCATAAAGCTTTATAGTCTCAGATCTGAGCAACAGAAGTTCCCAACTCCGCCCTGCAGTACCACTATGAGTTGGGATTGACTCCGTGGCAGTGAACTTTGTTTACAGGTGCCTTGGGAGAAAGCCCTGTCAATGTACTGTTCTTTCCAAATTTCAGCCACTGAAAACCCTGTGGAGCACAATTCTACTTTGACACACAGTGGGCGGGGACTCGTCAAGGTTTGTGATTGGTCTCCTTTTGATTTAAGTCATATGCCTTTTTCCTTTGCTGATTCTGCTTTCTACTCATTCTCTGTAATAAATGTTAACCAAGAGGATGATTATGTTGTAAGCCTGTGCATTTTTCTGCTCAGTCTGAACCTCAGTGGTCTGGGGACTGTAGACATACCTATCCTATACACTATGCGCAGTTCTTCTCATCGCGACATAAGGGGATTGAAATCTATTGGATTTAGCATTTGATTGGATATGCGAAACCAAAAGGAAGTGGGAGGCACCGCTGATTCCTTTATTCTGAGGTGAACTCCTGGGTGGATTCGGATGACGCTCCTGGAAAGAAGACAATAGTGATGCAGCAAACAGGATAGGAAGTGTGATGGAGGCAGAGGAATGAGAAAAACCTCATTTTCAGATATATGTTTAAGGGACACTTTTCATCCTGACCTCATTGTGTATTGGGCAGAGTGACTTTGGACAGATTTCTCTTCGAGCTTCTGTACAATTTCTGAACTGCTGATACTTGCTCTAGAGAATTGTTTTGAAGACTAAATGGTACAATGCATGTGAAGCGCTGGACAGGGTCAAGTGCACCGCACATTCGGTAACTGCCACTGTTTCCCTCCTCAGTCATCTAGTGCTCCCC
>NW_022103900.1:33210236-33211984 GCF_000313985.2 Echinops telfairi
TCAGGGGCTCCATAAATGAGGCTTTCGAGCAACACAGGTGACTTGGTCCTGTAGTTGAGAACCTCCACTTCTAAGAGATGGGAACATGGAATTCTAAAACTCAGATTTTCTGCTTGTTTCTCCTATTTTTTTTTCTAACAGGGATAGAGTTAAATGTATAGTCAGCATTCTCCTGACTTCTTGGATCAGTGGTTGTTGAACGTATTAGGAAAGTACAACCTGTAGCATGGTAACTGAGGATCTTCAAAGAAGTCTAGATAACCAAATTACGTGTCTTGGGCTATCTTCACAGAAAATTAAAGGGTCTAATGCTTATGCCATGTAACTGATATGGTAATTTTCTACAACTATCTTTTTAAAGTTAACTGAGCATGGCCTACAGCTCCTATGACTCCAGGTTGGTCTTGTGGGAAGCCAAGCCTTTCAAGGCTGCTTGAATCTCTACTTTGAGCCAAATTATATATACCTTGTTGAAATAAAGTCTCAACTTAAAGGTTTGTATTACATCTCTTCATGGGGAAAGCCTAAGCAAGGAAGCCAGGAAACTCCTCTCAGAAGATAGAATGCCATGGCTTACACCACCAGAGATATCTGTAGAAAGTCATCATCATTTACCAGTCTCTAGAGAACAGCATTTCCACAAATGATTTTAATGCATACTGAATGCAGAGTGGAATCGTGAGGGAAACCACAGATTTGTGTGTAGAGGCTTAGAAGACTGCTATCACACTGCACTTCTGCCACCTACCCTCTGTACTCTACAGACTTTTCCGGGGTTTAGGCCAGGATGCTTATTGACCTTTTTGATTTAATTAACTTTTTCTATAGTTTCATATGCAATTACTAAGCAACTGACACGAAAGCAGTTACAAATTCTCAATTTTCATCTAAATGTGACATAATTTTTGCATCTGGAAAATATTTCAGTGATAGGGTTTGTATGAAGTCCGTTAGAGTAAAATCAAACAGAAACACTGGGTTCAATTTAAACCCTTTAAAACAGTTGAAGGGAGATGTTAAGTGCACTGACAAAAAATTCAAACCCAGGTCTCTTGCACGAAAGGCAAGAATTCTTCCACTGGGTCCCCCATGTCTCATGATCAAATTGCAGGTTTGTAACTATGTGTCTTGTTAGTAAAATAAATCAGGCTGATAATCTGATCCAAATTCTGTGAATATGAACAGAAGTATATATGTTTAGGATATGGTTTTCATTAGCACAATATTTTTTGGAGTAGCATAGTAAAGGTCAAATCTTTTGCTCCTACCTATATTAAATCTATCAGTACTTTAACCTCCCAATAAAGTCTTAGTAAGCAGCCCTGGTATTGAGCACTTTTTCTGATAACCTAAAAGTCAGTGGTTCAAGCCCACCAACAGCTCCACAAGACAAATTGACCTATCAATCTGCTCCCCTGCAGATGACAGCCTAGAAAACCTTATGGGACAGGTTTACTCTGCCACATGGCGTCACTATGAATCAGAATCAGCTTGACACAGAAAGGTCATAAGGGATAGTAAAGATAATGGTCATAATTTCAGAAAAGCTGTTGCGTGTCATCAACTTAGTTCTGACTCACAATGACCCTATGTGCAACAGAGCAAAAACATTGTACAATTCACCAAAACTTGTCGAGGGTATTTGTCTTTTTCATTGACCCTCTATTTTACCAAGGGCAATGTCCTGTTCTAGGGACTGCTTTCTCCTGATCACATGTCCAAAGCACATAAAATGGTTAGCTATCCTC
>NW_022103900.1:33212103-33221042 GCF_000313985.2 Echinops telfairi
CTCCAGATTGTTCATCCAGCCTATCTTATTTAGAAAGACCTGCAGACATAATAACATGCACAAAAACAAGACAGAGCCAAACCAAGCGACAATATACAACAACAACAACAACAACAACAAACCAATGACAAAAAAACAAAACAAAACACCACAAGAAAGAAAAGCTTGTAGTTTGTTGCCCTTTAGGAGTGTTTTCCAGTCCAGTCTGTTGGGGCACCATGCCCTGGCCGCAAAGTCCACCTTCAGCATTCCCTGGGAACCTTGCCACTCCATTCCCTTGTTGTTCTGTTGCACTCCCTTTGTGTTTTGCCTCAGTGTGGCGGGATCAGATCGGATGCACTTCCCACACTGTGTCTCTGGTGTTGTCCCATGTAGGGCTATGGGTAGTGAGGGGTGTCATGTCTAATAGTGGGGCTGGCCATGTGATCCTCTCTGTGGACTGGCTGCTCTAATTGTCCTCATGGCCTGGTGGGTCAGGATGTGCTCCACTCTCTCCTCCTCCCCCCGTCATCTGCACCCGTGTGCTCCGATCAGATATGCCCCTCTCCAGGAGCTGCACATTCAATGCTGTATTTTGAAATAAATTCTTCTGGGGGGAGGGGCAGGTTTCCACTTAGTAGTTGGGATTGGGGCCAGCCCCCACACCTCTCCACTGGTTCCCTACTCCATGCTGGCATGTTGCATTCACATCTTGGAGCACTGGGTTGAAGTCTGGTCCCTCGTTCCCTGTGGAGATATAAACAATACCCTCCCCTTGGGTAGGTTAGGACCCAGTGCTCCCACTACCTATTTTTTTTAAAAAAATTTTTCCCCCTTTTCCCCACCTCCTTTTCAGTTGTCTACCATGTGTATCCCTGTATTTGGTCTGGTCCCTGCCATATTACCATGGTACTTTTTATATTCTTCATCAGTACCACAATTCAAATGTATCCATTTCTCTGTCTTATTCACTGTCCAGATTTCCCATGCCCATGAAGCCATTGAAATTGCCATGACTAGGGCAAGGTGCATCCGAGACTTCAAAGTGATGTCTTTGGATTTTAATACTTTAAAGAAGTTTTTTTGGGTGGGGTGAGGTTGGGGGAGGGTGCTTGGGGGGAGCATAGAGGAGCAAGAAAATTGCCATGTATTGTCCTTGATCATATGTACACAAGATCATTTGCTAACATATTGTCATATATTGTGGGTACTTAGTTCAGGTCAAAATATTCATGCCCTGGGATAATACTCGGCAATAACAAAGAGTTAAAAATTGATATACAAAATTTCAAACTGGAATTTTCCCCACAAAGCTATGTAATTAAAAAAATTTTAAAAACACCTTTAACACTTTCAAAATATGTGCCATTACACTTAATACATTTGTCAAATCTGCGATTCTATTTGTGGAAACATTTTTCAAACTCATCTGTTTGGATGGCCGACAGCACCTCCTTTGTTTTTGTATTCACTTCTTTAGTCATCAAATAGCTGTGTTTTCATGTTTCTCTTCATGGAAACAAAAAGAAGTCGCACAGAGTGAGGTCAGGTGAGTAAGGTGCTTGGTGGGGTGGGGGGTGGGCTGCGGAGAGGCATCCTGTTTGTTGACAAAAACTGGCACACTGAGATAATTGCATGAGCAGGTGCATTGTCATGGTTACAAAACCAGTCTCCAGCCTGCCACAGATAAGACTTTTTTGTTGCACACTGTTATACAGTCTTTTCAGAATCTCTTAATAGAAAGCTTGATTAACAGTCTGACCTGGTGGAATGAACTCCAAATGCACTATCTCCTTCACATTACATCTGTTTTTTGTTTTTTTTGGGGGGGTACCCCCTTGTGTACTACAAAGGTGAATATTGAAAACATTATCCTAAATGAAAGAAGATAGAGAAAAGATTATATATTATGTTAGTCCATTTTTATGAAATGTCCAGAATATGCAAACCCATAGACATATGAAGCAGATTAGTGTCTGCTAAGGGATGGGGGGAAGGCGGGGAATGGGGCATGACTACTAATGGGTAAAGCATCCATTTTTTGCCTAATGAACATGTTCTAAACTTGGAGAGTGGCAATGACTACACAACTGACTATAGTTTTTAAAAGGATGAATTTTATGTTATGTGAATACTGTGGCTACTTTAGGAAAATAGAAGGTGGTAGAATAAAATGAAAACAGAATATTTAACTGCCAAAAGCTACTCTAATATATTTTAGTTATTTTTTATTCCAGTGGCTAAAATAAGTTTGGGTTAGGAACTTAGTGAATATCCCTGTTGAAAACCTAAAATAATTAATTTTATCCTGCATGATTCTTCTAAATCTTCGTGGCAAGGGTCTGAAGGAAGTGTCAGAGTGAGGGAAGCAGATAAGAAAAACGCTTTCTCAAACTTCAAGGATGCTTTACCGCCAGGCATGGAACACTAAATTCAACAGTACCTTCACTAAAAAAGTTAAATTTCACTATGATATCTCACTGTTTAGGATAATATTTCCTTACACATTTCCTTACCCTGATGATTAGAATTTATTTTCCTTGACGTTGTCCTATAGAGAAAACAGATAGTTTTAGGTGTTGTACTGAATTCTGAAATGAACCAAGAGGCAGGGAAAGTGTTGTGGCTATGGCTATGTTTAGCTGTTTATAATGCTCCGTAACTCTTCTCTCTCTCTCTCTCTCTCTCTCTCTCTCTCTACACACACACACACACACACACACACACACACACACACACACACACACCTGCTAACTGCAAGGTAAGCAGTTCATCAAAATTAGCAGCCTCAGAAACCCTGAGGAGCAGCTCTCCTCTGCCCTTTAGGGGCTCTGTGAGTTGGAACAAGTGTGATGGCGATGAGTGAGTGAGGTATGGCTTCTTTACTGACACTTCAAAAGAATGGCCTATAAGCATGACTGGGTGCTTTGCTCTGGAGTTTGCAGTTCATTAGGCAGAGTTTATCTTTGCATCAGCTGTGGTGGCTCAAATGTGGAGACTGGAATTGCTTGAAGACTTACCGTGACACCCCTGGTGGTTGATGCTAGTTTTGACCTGAGACGTGCAGCCCTTGGGCTGACTTTCATGTGGCCTTTCTGTGTAGTTTAGGTTTCCTTACTGTAAGTGGCTGTCCAGGTTCTCTGTGACAATAGGGAGAACTGAAAATAGGACACAGAGAAGTAGGCAGGAAGAGAGGTGTGAGGGGGTGGGGGTGGGGTGGAGGGAGAAAGGAAAATGAGAGAAGAGAGATACAAGGAAATACAGAGAGGAAGAGGAGGGCTTGGTTAGGGTAAGAGCACAAGTTCCATTGCCTTTCAAGGCCGACTTGTGGAAGTCTCCCATCATCACTTCCAAGGAACTTTGTTCCTACATGGCCTGCCAAGGTTTCCGCAATTTGAACCAGAGGGTTGGGGGAATGACAAGCTTCTATGAGGGAAATATTACTGAAAATATTACTGCTGCCACTTTTGGAAAATTTAGTCTTCCATAACAGGTTACCTGTATTCTCCTACCTTTGTCCTCAAATGAATGGGTTCAGAATATGGGGTCAAAGTGTTTCATAGTTTCATAGTTCATTGTCAAGGATAGAGATTTAAATACTTTTCCTGTACTGATTATAGACTTACCTTCAGTTAGACTTTCATCATGATTGTATGTGTCATGTGCGTGTTTTATGTGCGTGTGTATTTTAACTGTCCTCCTTTGTCTTTAGTGGGCAGGGTTTGGTCTAGGTTAATCTGGTAAAACCTAGCATTCTGTGTTATCAGTTTGGATAGAAAGGTGGTATGATGCACTGCAGTTGAATTGACCAGAATTCAAGTGCAAGTTCTACAACTCCAGCATTGTGATATTGTTCCTAAACCATTCTGAGCTTGACTCATCTATCAAGTCAAGGCAATGATACCTTCTTTATGGACTTGGTCTGTATAGACATGCTGCATGTGTATGGAAGAGCCAAGCCATTGGGAGCCCTTAGGATCTCAACTATTGTCCTTGATGAAATTGTGTCGTTTAGGATATTAAGTTTAAGAAATTGATGCAGATGTCATGAAACTAGGAAAAATATAATCTACAACTCAAAGGAATTAGAAGGTAGGGGAAACCTAAGAAAGACACTAGAAGGTTAATATTTCCATTTTGGAGAACACATGATCGATCCCTTTCCAGTTACAGGTGACTTTTTTTAGTGAAGTAAATGTTTCAAAGAGTTATTAAAGTAGCCCTGGTGTTGTAGTGGCTACCCATTGGGTTGCTGACCAGAAGGCCAGCAGTTTGAAGTCTACTAGCCATTCCGCAGGAGAAAGGCTTTCTTGTCTACTGCCATAAAGTGTTATAGTCTCCCAAACCCACAAGCCCAGTTTTACCTTGTCTTATAGGATCACTATGAGTTGGAATTAATTTAATGACAGCGAGTTGGGTTTTTGGAAGAGTTCTTGATATGTTCATTAAAATAACTAGCCCTTCGTTAAGGCATTTTTATTGATGGCTTTAGCTCTTAGTATGCAGTGGTTTATGCTTAATGGAAACGACTATTCTGTTTCTTTCTCTGAACGTAAAAATAACATATGTTACAGAAAAGAAATCGAGGAGGAAACAAGACAGCCACGATCACATTAGCTAGAGCCAAACTGTTAATATTTTCTCATAGTTGTTTTCAATATTTTTCTTTGAAACTTTGTTTTTAGAGTACAAATCATACTATATGTAATATTGTATAGCTTCCTTTTCACTTAATATAATCACCATTTCCCACATATCATTAAGATGTCTGCCATATGATGTATGGTGATTTGTTTATTTTGGGGGTGTGTGATTATTTTTGTGTAATAGTGTGGTGATGAGTATATCTGCACAAATGATTATTGTCATTATTTTGATGACTTCTGTAGGATACATTCGTAGAAAGAAAATAACTGGATCAAAGGGTGTGACTATTTGTAAGCCCTTGTAAATTTATGTGTCACATTGTTTCCATGATTCTTCTTCGTCTCCTCCTCTTCTTCCTCCCCCCCCTTCCTTTTAATGGGACTGTCTTGATAGGTAAAATAGGTATGTATCATTTATAATGTTTACATTTACTCTAAGTAGCAATAGTGGCACTCACTACAAGCGCTCAGCTACTAACCTAAAATTGGAATGTTTGAACCCAACAGCTTCTCCATTGGAGGAAAATGTGACAGTGGTTTCCCGAAAAGATGATAGTATTTGACACTCTGTTGGCAGGTCTGCACTGTCCTACAGGATCGCTATGAGTTGAATAGACTCAACAGCAGATTTGGCTTAGTTTTAGTACTTATTCTAAATGTGTGGGCTTGAATGTTTGTTATATTATTTTTATTTTATTTCTATACATGCTGACAGAATATGTTCATGTCTATTACAAGTATTTCCCCCTGATTTTCTAAACGTTATTGCATAATTTTCTTTTCTCAAGGATTGGAGGCAATTTACCACCAGTTGTCGAAACGTACAGCATTGAAGAAGCTCCTTATCTTGCTGATTCTTGATCACATTCCCCTTGCTTCTACCTGGGAGGTAACCAGTATTCTGCATTAGGTGTGTATAGTCTCATACTTGTTTTTGTACCTTTATTTAATAAATATATATTTATAATAAAAAAACTTACATAAATGGTATATTTACCTGCTCTTCTATAACTTGCTCCTTTTTTGGGGGGGCCCATTCTTATGTTTTTAAGGCATCTAGGTTGCTGTAGCTTAGTGACTCTCAGAATGTGGTCCCAGATCAGCAGTCTCAACCACAAACAAAACAAAAAACAAAAATTCTCAAACTAGGATCAGATATATAAAGTTAACATGGCCCAGTGCAAAATAAAATATGGGGCTTCTTGTTAAAAAAGCACTAATTTCAAGATGGCACACGTGAAGCAGTAAGGCTCAGTGAGGCCTTTCTGAGCACATTTTCCCACCTTGCAGCTGGCTGTGCCTCAGGGTTCACCACAGACCTACTAAAGAGAAACTGGAAGTTGGCTTGAACAATCAATGTTTTAACACCCCCCCCCCCACATGGTTCTAATGAATATTTGAGACACTACTATAGTTCAGTAACATTAGGACTGTGTTGTATTCAATTTTACCTTTATTTTTCCTTTGTCTTTTTATCTATTTTCTTTTCTTTTTTTCTCTAACAAAAAACACTGCTATGAATAGGTTCATGCAAGTACTTTGCACTCCTTGTGTCTGAGGAGATATAATGGGAGGAATTACTGGTCTCCGGAGGATGGAATCTCCAGTTTTGTAGTTATTGTCAGCTTGCTCAAAAAAAGTGGTTATACCAATGTGTTTTCCCACTGGATATCTCTGAGAGTTCTTGCTTCATTTTCTTCCAGGCAACATTGATTTTGTTAGACTTTTAAAACAAAACAAAACAAAGCAAGCTGGGTCGTGTACTTGCATGTTTAGCTCCTTAATGGAGTTGAGCATTTTTTTATGTGTACATTGGTTATTGTTTCATCCTTTGTGAATTATATGTGCATATCTTTTCCTTATTTTTCTTTTGACTTGTTTATCTTTGTCTTACTGATTTGCACAGTTATTTCTAGGAAAATGGCTGGGGAGGTTTGGGGGGAAATGGGGAGCTAACAATAATGAATGTGAGAAGAAAATGTTCTTAAATGGGTTATGGTGATGCTTGCTCAATGATTATGGTGAGGATTGTGCAACTCTTCTTAATAATATGACTGAATGATTAAATTGGATGATATGTAAATTATATGCCAATAAAGCTTAAAAAAGAGGGAGAAGAGATATGGGATGGGGATGAGTGGGTGAGATAGAATATGAGATGGGAGATATTGATGAGGAGCTTGAACTGTGGAATGTTTTGATGATGGTCTAAAATATAAATCCTCCCCCTGCCTGATTCATAATAAAAATTTCATTAAAAATATCTTCTATTATTCCTTTACTAGTGATACGTGAAAGAAACACCTTCTTCTAGACATACCATAATTAGAACATCTTACCATTAAAAAAATCATTTTATTGGGGGCTCATACAACTCTTATCACAATCCATAATCCATCTATTGTGTCAAGCACATTTGTACATTCATTGCCCTCATCATTCTCAAAACATTTGCTCTCCACTTAAGCCCTTGGTATCAGCCCCTCATTCCCCCCCTCCCTTTCTGTTCCCCCTCTCTCATGAACCCTTGATAATTTATAAATTATTATTATTTTGCCATGTCTTACACTATCTGATGTCTCCCTCCCTTCACCCACTTTTCTGTTGTCCGTCACCCAGGGAGGAGGTTATATGTAGATCCTTATAATCGGTCCCCTCTTTCTACCCCACCTTCCCTCCATCCTCTGGTATTGCCACTCTCAGCACTGGACCTGAAGGGATCATCTGTCTTGGATTCCCTGTATTTCCGGTTCCTATCTGTACCAGTGTACATCTTCTGGTCTAGTTGGATTTATAAGGTAGAATTGGGATCATGATAGTGGGAGGGGAGGGAGCATTTAAGAATTAGAAGAGAGTTGTATGTTTCATCGTTGCTATACTGCACCCTGACCGGCTCATCTCCTCCCTACAACCCTTCTGTAAGGGGATGTCCCATTACCTATAGATGGGCTTTGGGTCCCCAATCTGCACTCCTCCTCATTTACAATGATATGATTTTTTGTTCTTTGATGCCTGATACCTGATCCCTTCTACACCTCATGGTCACACAGGCTGATGTGCTTCTTCCATGTGGGTTTTGTTGCTTCTGAGCTAGATGGCCGCTTGTTTACCTTCAAGCCTTTAAGACCCCAGATGCTATATCTTTTGATAGCCGGGCACCATCAGCTTTCTTCACCACATTTGCTTATGCACACATTTGTCTTCAGCGATCATGTCATGTGCATCATGGGATGCCAATTTAATAAAACAAAGTGTTCTTTCATTGAGGAAGTACTTGAGTGGACGTCCATTGTCCATATGCTGCCTTAATACTAAACCTATAAGTATATGCATCTATTTACCCATCATCATATATAAATATACTTACATATGTAGAAGCCTGTATTTAGACCTCTTTCTTATCATTTTTTAATGAGGTTTTCTTTGGTGTAGGCATTTTAATACTCAATGTAATGCATACTAATTTTTTTCCCCCTGAAGCCTTTTCACTCTCTCTTTCTGTTCATTTTTGATTTGGTGTCTTGATAGCCTTTAAGGGCCTTGATGTAATTTCAATGAAAATAAACAAAAACCCAACAACACTTACTCGCTTTCATTTTATGAAAGGTGGGCCTCTGCTAATGCTTAACTTTGCTAGTTTGGGATTTTAGATGTTGTCTCTGCTTTATACGATTGGGTTTCCTCAACGGGACCAACGGTTCCGGGGGGACACGCGAGAGGGGGAGGCAGGGGTAAGGAGGCGGTGCTGACCAACCCAGGGACAGGGGAGCAACAAGTGTTCCAAAAACAGTGGCAAGGAGGGTGCGAAAGGCCTGATAGGCATTCAGCAAGGGCAATGAAACCGAGAGAAATCACTGAAACCCAAATGAAGGCTGAGCATGATAGTGGGACAAGAGGAAAGTAAAGGGAAATAGAGGAAAGAACTAGGGGACAAAGAGTATGTATAGAGGTTTTAAGACTGGAATGTACATATGTAAATATGTTTATATAAGAGTGTGGGGAAACAGATCTACGTGCATATATTCATAGGTTTAATATTAAGGCAGCAGATGGACATTGGGCCTCCCCTCAAGCACTTACTGATTGCAAGAACACATTGTTCTATTAAATTGGCATTCCAGGATGCACACCTTCCTGACACGATTGCTGAAGAAAAATGTGAACATAAGCAAAGGTGGTGAAGAAAGCTGATGGTGCTCAACTACCATAAGATACAGCGTCTTGGGTCGTAAAGGCTTGAAGACAAACAAGCAGCCATCTAGCTGAGAAGCATCAAAGCCCATATGGAAGAAGCACACCAGCCTGTCTGACCAC
>NW_022103900.1:33222002-33224581 GCF_000313985.2 Echinops telfairi
GGGGAGGGAGGGGGAAAATGAGCAACTGATATTAAGGGCTAAAGTAGAAGGCAAATGTTTTGAGAATGATGAGGGCAACAAATATACATATGTGCTTGACACAATGGATGTATGTATGGATTGTGATAAGAATTGTATGAGCCCCGAATAAAATAATTAAAAAAAAAAGATAGGCTTTTCTATCTCGTTCAATATATGTTGTTTTGAATCTTATTTTGAGTTAAATCCAGAAGCTGCTATTTCCACGTTTACGGAGATCTGTTGTAATGATACTAAATAATAAAGCTGCTTCCTTTGTTAGTAAACAAAAGAGAACAGTGACTCCATTATCATGGACATCCTGTCTCAGACTTTCAAGATCTTTGTAGCTCAGTATCATCTGGGAATAATCTTCTTTCTCATTCGTATTATGTTTTCACGCTAATGTTCTTTTACTGAAATGTCCTCTCTTAGTCAAAAGTCTTCTTTGTCCTTTCTCCCCTCCTCGCCCTCCTACCCCCTTCCCAGGTAGGCAGTGCTTCTCTTTGTGCTGAGCTGACATTATGCAATTCATAGTTTCTTCAAATTGTAGGCCTATCTCCTAACAATTCCAGCATATAAAGCTTTGCATGGGTAAACTGCAAAGTCTTCTGAGTCACTTGGGACCATTTGTTGACCTGGAGCAGTCTCCCCCTCACTTTGACTCTGCGAAACCATTGCCATTTTCTTATGTGCCACGAGTTACTGTCTGGTGTCTGAGCTAAATGGACAAAACCGGAGTTTGGGATTATTAGTAATGAGGTCTAGTATCACTCTCATTTGGGTGTTGATAGGTTTGCGGATTTTCAGGCTTTTGGAGCCCGCCTCTGCAGGGAAGGCTGAGGAGTTGCTTTCTGTGCGGGCTCAGTGATGTGGAGCTGGTGGAAGAGGGCTGTGGAGGAGAGGCATTTCTTTGCTGTCTTGAAGTTCCCTGAGGACCCTGTGGTGTATGTAAATCCTCGCAGTGGTGCTGCTGCTTTTCCTTTTGATGGGGGTGAAGTGGAGGGTGGGTTAGGCTTACTCCTGGCCAATGCAGTCACCTTCAGAGTCGACTGTGTATTATAATTTTTCCCTTCATGCCGAGGCATTCTGCATCTGCAGTCGCTAGACTTTTTAATTTACATAGCCTTGTGGATGTTCATCTGGAGTCCTTACTCTCAAAGTGAAAGAAGTGATTTATTGACTGTCAAGCTAAAGCAGTGACAGAAATGTACAGTGTGGTCCCCGCCCACACGCTTTGAGACCTGGGTTCAAATTCTGATTCTGAACTTGACTTTCATTGTAATCTTTGGCATTGTTCTTAATCTTTCAGCATCTCATTTTCGTCCGTGTTGTAAATTAGGGCAAAACCTACTGTGCATTTCTTACTGGGATGTTCAGAGGATTAAACGAAGTAATGTATATGAAACACTTTAAACATAATAGGCACTCAGTAAATGCTAGCTGGATGCTATTATCATTATAATCATCATCATCTAGTTATTTCTGTATTTGAACATCACACTTGAATCTACAGGGCATACTATATTAATGGCCTAGGTGGCACTTTTCAGGAATTGCTTCCATGGCTATGTGATGATCCCATCACGGTGGATAATTTAATTAGCCCTTGCCTGCTGAGCACTACAACTGTCACAGTCCGTAAGAGAAATGTGATGTAGAAAGAGCCAAGGCTTTAGTGTCAGACAGATCTTGATCTGTCATTACTCCAACAGTCCCAAGCTATGCACTTTGGGCCACTTGCTTAGGCTTTTCGTACTTATCAGTAGAAAAAGAAAATGAACACTCCCTAGGAAGGGTTCTCTCGTGGGGATTAATGAGACTATGTAGTCCAAAGTAGGAATATAATAAAATTTGAGAGCATCTTGCATTTGATGGTTGAGGTGACCCCAGATCTCTCTCAGCACTAGAATTCTGAGTTTGAATGCAGTCATTTCTTCTTTGCAGTAATTCCTATTTTGATAAATAAGATGCATCCTCACAATATACATCCTTGTATGACGTTTATCTGTACAGGCACAATTACTACATTCTAGAATTGTTATTTGTTCTAGATTTGATAATGAATTGACTCACCTAGAAGACCAAGCTTTGAGACTACTGAAAACCGTCTCTGTTTGAATACATTTCCCTCTTTTTCTGGCGGTGTTTCCTTTTGAGCCCTGAGATTACTGTCCTTTCCTTGCAGACTGGCGTTTGAAAGATTTGTACTGAAACTAGCAACACCTGCTCTTTCTCATATGCTGCCATCCACAGCTCAAAATAAACGAACACATTTGTAAGTCTCTTCAAGTTTATTCCAACTCACAGCTATGGACCCTACCAGACAGAATAGAACTGATTTCCAAGATTGTAACCTCTATGGAACCATTGTCCATGGAGCTGTTGGTAGGTTGAAACAGCAAATCTTTCAGTTCACCCACCTACCAATTCTGGTCAAGTCTAACTCATTGTAGTCATGTTGATTCCTTCTATTCTTTCTCTGTTTCACTTACTTCTTCTCCAATCTTTATTATTTGTTTTCTTCTGGTCCATTGATGATGGTGTGTTTTGCTGCTTAC
>NW_022103900.1:33225290-33264205 GCF_000313985.2 Echinops telfairi
ATCATTCTCAAAACATTTTCTTTCTACTTGAGCCCTTGGTATCAGCTCTTCATTTTTTACCCTTTCCTCCTCCACCTTTCTCCCTCATGAACCCTTAAAGTATCATCTATTATTGTGGCGTTGTCTGTTTCTATTTTTAATGCTGTTAAAAGTTGATTTATGTACTTCGGGATTTTCTCATTGGGTACATATATATTTATTATGGTTATGTTTGCTTATCCAAGTAACCTTTATTTAGTTGTTTTGTTTTTTAAAGTAATTTTATTTATTTATTTTTATTAATCATTTTATTGGGGGCGCTTACAAATCTTATGACAATCCATCATTCAATTGTATTAAGCACACTTGTTTATATGTTGCCATCAACATTTCCAAAACATTTTCTTTCTACTTGAGTCCTTGGTATCAGCTCCTTTTTTCCCCCCTCCCTCCCTCACCCTCCCAACCTCATGAATACTTGATCAATTATATATTATTGTTGCTATTTCATGTCTTACACTGTCCATTGTCTCCCTTCATCCGAGTGACCTTTATTATATAATGTCTTTCCTCATCTCTTATGCTTGTGTCGGTCTTAAAGTTTATTTTAAAAGCAGTTAAAATTGCCAGTCTTGGTTTTTTTTAAAACTGCTATTTGTGTTTTCTTTCTTTCATTTTTAGTCTATTTTTATCTTTGTTTCTAGTGTATGTTTCTTACAGACAAGTATTGATGGTTCATGTTTTTATCCAATCTGCTTCTCTCTGTCCCTTGACTCTACATTGAATCCGTTTACATATAGTATAATTACTGACAAGCATTGTTACTTTTATTTTAGTATGTGTGTGTGCCTTTTTTAATGGTTCTGCTGTTATGTGTAATTTTGAGTTTTGAGTGTATTTTGGTTTTGGATTTCTCATCCTTTGTGGTTGTTTTAGTGTTTTCTCAATCTTTATATGATTTCCCCCCCTTATTGTTTTGATGAAGTTTATTAATTTCCTTTGAGGTTACATATAATTTATTATTTTCTTCCGAAGTTTAAAACAGTGTGTTCTATCTTGAAATCACCCTGACTTCCTCTTCATTTCATTGTTCTTTAACTAACTGTTCATTCCCTCTTTTTGCTTTGTAGTTATTCCTGTTTACAAATTGATATCTCTGGTTCCCTATTTTTAGCCTTGTGGTTTCTTTTACTTTGGATGCTTGTATGTCTCTGGCTCAACTTCTGGGTGATGTTGTTTTAGGTATTAGCATCAGGCTGTTGTCTGCTGCTCTTTGTTCTCTGTCCTAAGAAATCTCTTTACTATTTTTTATAAGGTTGGCTTGGTTTTTACAAATTCTATTAATTTCTGTTTTTGTGGAGATGCCCTAATTTTGTTGTTATATTTAAGAGTCAATTTGACTGGGGATATAATACTTGTTGGCAATTTACTTCTTTTAGGTTTTAAATATGTCATCCTATTTATTACCTTCTTTTTTTTAGGATTCTTCTTTGTCAAGTCTGATTATGATATATGCTGGTGATTTTCTTCTGCATTCTATTTTGTTTGGGGTTTGTTGAGCTTCCTGAATGTATATCTTGTCTTTCATGATATTGGGGTAGTTTCCTCCAATAGCTTTTCAGCAATTTCCTCTGTGCTTTTTTGTGTCTCTTCCTGTTCTGGAATTTTAATCCCATGTACATTATTCCTCTTTATGGTCTCTCGCACTGTTTGGGGGCTTTCCTTGTTTTCGTAGTTGTTTTGTTCTGTTTCCTGATTGTACCTCCAATGCAGCATTTCCCAGAGTGGGGGACACTGCTTACTAGGAGGCACTGGTGTGATCCTAGAGGAGTGGAAAGGCAGATACCTACATTTTATCCTAGGTGTTGGACTATGTACAAACGTTTTTAATTGCCAGAGGGGCTTTTCATAATTTTTCTTTTCTGAGAAGGGAACAGTAGGTCAAATAAAGTTTGGACCCTAAGCTCTAACAGATTAGTATTGAGAAATGTCTTCAGTCTTGCTTGACCTGTTGTCCATTGATTTGCTTCTGCTTTTTTGTTCTCCCAGTGAATTATTTTTCTGAAATCACATTATTAATCTTTTGGATTTTATTTGTTACGTTCAGATTTTTTATTGACACTTTCAGCTTGTCTTTGTCGTGTTTTCTTGAATTCTTTTAGAATTTTCCCAGTGTTTTCCTTGTTGATTGTGTTGTCCTTAACACTTCTGTCAATCTATTAAAGGTACTTAAGATATCATTCTTTGGAGTTTTTATTAGGTAGTTTCTCAGGAATCTTTTCTAGTCCGTAGTTTGGTCATTTGTTTGAGCCACTCTGTTTTGTTTCTTCTTTGAACTGAGCTTGTTTGTTGTCTTGGAGACTAGTCTGCTGGTATGATTTTGTATTAAACTGATGATTGCTTAAAACTGTGTTTTGCTCAGAGTTTTATTGACTTTATTTTTGCTTTATCTGCTAGAACAGTTTGTGTATGTGCTACTCTGTTAGCTTGACAGAATTTTAGCACTTGCTACCTGTGTCTTGATATGTGTGATAGAGGATACGAGTGTGCATAGTTCTCTGTTCCTGTAGAGCAACTGAGGGTGGATCGAGCTGATGTTGGCCACTATCTATCATTGATAAGGTGGTATAGTAGTGGATAGTGGTCCTTTCCCAGTGGATGGGGTTGCAAGAGGTAAAAATGTGGATTGGCAGTGTGAGCATGATTGCTGTCTCCCTCTTTGTAGGACAAGAAAAGGAGTTAAAAAATTCAAAAACCTACATATATATGTATATGTGTGTATTCAAATGTATATGGAAAAACAAAATAATTAAATAAGAGAAAAGAAGCATGAAAGAAAATCAACAAATGCAGGAAAATATAAAAAATATGAGAGAACTTAAAAAGGGAAGAAACAAAAGAAAAGCAAGAAAAAAAGGCAATAAGAAAAATAAAAAAATAAAAGGGAAGGCAAAGGCAAGCAAAAGGGAAAAAAAGGAAAACCCCAACAAACACGAGAAAATTTGGGTGGGAGCAGGGACTCTCAGGATGAATCAGAAGAGATTGTGGGGGAGCAGGGCACCCTGCATCTTTTGGTCTGCTGTGCTGGGTGAGGAGGCCAACGGTGGACAGGACCCTTTGTCCCAGAAAGAATTCTTGCTAGTTCAGAGGGCAGCTGGAGCAGGGTGATTGGTCTAGGAAAGAGTTCTCCTCTGCTTAGAGGGAGGCTAGAGGCACGATATCTAGTGCTGGAAGGAGTTCTTGCTGGTTCAGAAGGCGGTAGGAATAGGCTGCTGAACTGGCCCCACACCTTCTGCTAGGAGTAAGTGATGGAGTGTGTCTGTCTCCCAGTTAAGCGTGTACCAAGGCTCTGGACCCCGATCCGTAATGGCATACCTCCATCGTTAAGTGGCGCAGGGGCTGCAAGAGGCAGGACATAGTGGTGGGTGAGAGAGGTGGTTGTTTTTCAGCTGATAGGTAGGTGGGGTTAGTGGATGGTCACACCTTTGGCTACCTGGAGAGTATGGGGAAGAAGGGGAAGATTACATCTTTCTGGTCACAGCTCTTGGTATGAATGGGCATTGGTATGCTCCTGCTGAGCAGAGCAGATTAAGTTGCATCACCAATCTGAATGCTTCCTGCAAAAATTAAAAGTGGCCATGCTGTGACACGCCACCTGATAAATCACTTTTTTCATTTATCTCTTTTGTTGCTGTTTTTCTTTGGGTTTTCCTTTTAGTTGGTGTTTGATCTACTGCGTTATCTTTTTCTTTGAAGCTCAGGGTCCCAGAGTAGTTACACACATCCACCATATTTGGTTTCTTGTGTCTTTGTTACAGAGAGTTTGGTTGGCTTGTACAACCAGTCTGCCATCTTACTGGAAGTTGTTGTCTGCCTTCTTCTTTCTCTTCTTTCTGTAGTTTGACAATCTGTCATTTGACAATCATTACATTTCAACATTCATATTTTATTAAATGAATTATATAAAGATAATTTACTATATTTGTGTTGAAAGCAAGCTTTCTGGAGTAGAAAGCCAGGTACATAAATCTCTGAGTATCTGTGAATTTAGTGGGTTTACAATTTGTTAATGGTTATATGGTTTATCTTGTGAAGAATCAAAAGGCCTGACACTGTGTCAGTAAAACTGTCTCATATAGGTATGATTCAAACAGTTTTATTGGCAACATATGGGGTATGAAGGAGCCACAGAGGGGAGTTTGGAGTGTGAGGGTTCTGGTCTGTCTATTTTGGCATGTAATTATATCAGTCCTCATGCATGGTGTTATTTGTTGCTGTCTAGGGAATATAGAAAGATAACTTCTTATGTGGTGAAACAAAAAATCAGAATAAATTAGAATTGTTACATCGACAGGAACTTATATAGATGAAAGAGGTATTTAAAATTTTATTCTGCATTTTCAATTAACACCCAGGTTTTTAAATATGTGCATCAATTTGATGTAATACAGACATAGTTGTTTCATAAATGAGAAAGAAATTTGTTTCTTTTCCCTCTATGGTGACAATGTATGGTTATATTTAATTAGTTGTACTAAATATATATTAATTTTTCTTTAGAGTAAGTGATTTCCATGTGTTGATTATTGTATGGTACACAGAGGATAATACCAGTTACAGCCTGTGGGCTTATGGAGTTTAATTCTCTGAAAGCAATCACAAGTAGACGGTGTTTAAATAGTCAATGATAGGAATGGGAGACACATGTATCAGAAAAATGTTTATCTCTGGAAAAGCGAGAAGGAAATGGGATCAGGGAGGGATACAAAGGAACTTCATTTGCTCTTCTTCTTCTAACCTTCATTTCAGCTACGATTTACTGCTGGGCAGACATTTTTAAACAAGATTCAAGTTGAGGCAAAGGTAGTGGTCTAGTGGACTTCATTTTCTCTTCCTACAACTATTACCTAGTTTGCTCTGTTGGCTGCATTATTTTGACTTCCATGGAGCATGGCTCCCCCTGTTCCCCGCCCGTGGTGTCTGCCTCAATCTCTCTGCCTATTTTCTCACTTCTTGTTTCGTTCCTATGCTAGACCACCACTCTGCCTGTACTTGAACCTTTGGTTTCTAATACATCTGGACCCCATTGTATGGAAAACATAGGAATTGAACCCATTGCATCTGTTGATGCAGTTGATGGAGAAGCTCAAAACAGTGGAGGCTACAATGAAACATTCCATCCTTTGCTCATATGTAAGTTCAAGTTAAAGCTGAAGAAAATCAAAACAAGTCTACAAGAGCCAACATAGGACCTTGAGTATATCCCACATGTAGTTAAAGGCCGTTTCAAGTATAGATTTGATACATTAAAGCACTAATGACTAGCGACCAGATGAATTGTGGGGTGACGTCATGGATAGCATGCATACAGAAAGCAAAGGGTCGTCAAAAAGACAGGAAAGAAAGAAAAGACCAGATTGGATATCAGAAGAAACTCTAAAACTTGCTCTTGAACATAGAACAGCTAATGTGAATGGAAGAAATGAGTAAATAAAAGAGCTGGAGAAGATTTCAAAGGAGAGTTTGAGAAGACAAAGTAAAGTATTATAAATAAGTGGCAGACACCTAGAATTGCAAAACCAAAAATGAAGAACATACTTATCATTTCTCTAGCTGAAAGAACTGAAGAAAATACTTAAGCCTTGAGTTGTAACATTGAAAGAGTCTATGGGCAAAATACTGAACAATGCAGAGCCCATCAAAAGGAAATAGCAAAACACACAGAATCACTGTACTAAAAATATTTGGTTGATGTTCACCTACTTAAGAGGCAACATATGATCATGCACAGGTGCTATTGAAAGAAAAATCCAAACTATAGTGAAGATTTTGGAAACAAACAAACAAAGATCCCATTTTCAAGCAAGTAGTTATAACACCAGGAACTCACTTTTCTATGCCAAAATATTTGGAAGTCAGCTGCATGTCCAACAGGCTGGAGGAGATCTATATTTGTGCCCATTTCAAAGAAAGATGATCTCTCAGAATGTAGAATTTATTGAACAATATTAACATCAATTCATATAAAGTTTTGCTGAGAAAAGTTAAAAAGTTGTCTCCAGCAGTATATCCACCTGGAATTAACAGGAAGCAGGCCAGGTTCAGAGGAAGATGTAGATTTATTATGTAGTATTATTAATGTTATGTAGTATTATTGCTGATGTCAGATCTTTACTGAAAGAAGAGAATACTAAATGCATGTTTACCTGTGCTTTGTTAATTATAGGAGAACATTGAATATATGGATAATAACAATATGGACAGCATTGTGAAGACTGGGATTTCCAGAAAACTTTATTGTGTGCATTTCAAACCTGTACACAGAAAAAGGCAGTTGTTAAAATCGAATGGAGGGATACTGTATGTTCAAAATTCAGGAAGGGTGTGTCTCAGATTGTATCCTTTCACCATGTGAAAGAAAATTCATTAAAAACCTGCTATGATACGCAGGTGATACAATCTTATTTGCTAAACATGAAGACTTGAAGCACTTACTGATGAAGATAGAAAACTAAAGTCTCCATTTTTTGTTACATCTCAACATAAAGAAAACAAGCAGATAGGTAAACAGCATCATGATAAACAGAGATGATATTGAAGTTGTGAAAGATTTCATTTTACTTGAATTCATCATCACCATCCACAAAGCTCAAGCCGACCTCATTGCCATTGAGCCCATTCTGCTCCTAGCGACCATATAGCACAGGGTAGAATTGCCCCTGTGTGTTTACCAGGCTGTGAATCTTTCTAGGGAGCAGAAAGTCTCACCGTTTTTCCGTGGAGTGGCTGCTGAGTTTAGCAGCTCAGTGTGTAAAACCCAATGCCACCTGGAAAGTAAGAGTCAGGAAATGAAGGGCCCGTTGTATTGGGCAACTCTGTTGCAGAAGACCTCTGAAGTGTTAGCAAGCATAGATGTCACTTTGAGGAAAAAAGCCATGCTTGTCCAAGCTCTGCTATTATTATTTTTAATATTTTATTGGTAGCTCTTACAGATATTATTATAATCCATAGATCAAGCATAATTGCACAATTGCTGCATGTTCAATGCATTTTCTTTTCTTAAACCTCTTGATATCAGCTCCCCTTTATCCCCTCCCTCCCTCAACCTACCACCCCCCTTAACCCCCAGTATATTATATATTAATATTATTATTATTTTGCCCTAACTTACACCAGCTCATGTATCCATTCTCTGTAAATTCTGATGTTCATTCCCTTCAAGTGGGGTCATACAGTACTAAAAGCTCTCTGTTCCCTCTTCCCTTCTACCCACCCTCTCGTCCCATATCCTGAGGAAGTCGACACTCCCTTTACTGTTCCTGAGGGAATACTCTCTCTTGAATTCTGTGCATTGAAAGATCTTGATTGCCTCATATGTATGTGAAAAGTGGACAATAAATAAGGAAAACTGAGGGAAAATTCATCAATTTGAATGATTGTATTGGAGAAGAATATTGAATCTACTATGCAGTGAAGGTACAAATCCGTGTTGGAAGTAGTACCGTTAGAATGCTCCTTGGAAATAAGGATTACAAGCCTTTGACTCATGTTGTCATGGAAGAGCTAGTTCCTGGATAAGGACATCATGCTCAATAAAGAAGGACATTTTGAGAAAAAGAGGAATATTTTTCATTTCACAATAAGGTGTACTGACAGAGTGACTACAGCAGTTATTTCAGACATAGCAAGAGGTTGCAGTTGGTGCCGAACTAGCAGTGCTTCACCCTGTTGGGCTTATGGTTGCTATGAGCTGTGGGGCATTTAAGAACAACATTTGATCAGTCTACTCTTACTTTGTTTACACAGGACTTATTTCTCTAACCTGCACCACCAGAGGTAGGTCTGATCTTAAGTTAAAGAGTTTAGTTCTCTAGACAGCCTACTCAGTCCAAAACGTTAGATGCATGCTAAAAGCGAGGTTCCTAAGATATCCTCTTTTCTGATCTGTTAGGTACAAATTCATAGTTTTTCACTACTTGCTTAGGATGTCAGTGTTAAGGTTGGAGTTTCTAGGACTTTGTTACTTCTGACCAGCTGGCTACAATGCTGGGGGTTCACTCTGGCCCCAAGGATAGCAGTTCTAATTTGGGGAACTTCAATTTCCCTTACTCTGACCTGTTGTCTCCTATTATGCTTTTGGGTTTGTTAATTCACTGGAAAAAATATACAACTCATGGAAAGTGCTTTCTCAATGATTACTGTTTTGGTAATACAAATAGAGATAAGGATAGAGATAAATAGATACGCAGGCTCAGGCCTGAGGGGGTTCCAACATGGAATTTCATGTCTCAAAGGATGTGCTACTATCCATATTTATTACCAACTGTAAGCTCATAGAACTTAGCTCTCCAGAGCAGATATTGGGACCTTATTAGGCATCAGCCCATCTTGTGTGAGGTTGGGCTAATAGCACTTGGTGGGTCTTTCTGTTATGGCCAAACGGAAACAAAACAAAACAAAAATCCAGCAAACCACACTCACTGCCATTAAGTCAATTCTGATGCAAAGTGACCCAAAGAGCAGGGTAGAACTACCCCTGTGGGTTTCTGAAGCTGTAACTCTTTACGGGAATAGAAAGCCCTGGCTTTCTTCCTCAGAGAGTGCTGGTGATTTTGAACTGCTGACCTTACCATTAGCAGACCAGTAGGTGACCGTTATGCCACCAGAGCTCCTCTGGTGGCTGGCGTGGTCAGCCCCTATTTAAGAGATACTTTGTTAACATAAACTCACAGGTCTGGAGACCTTGAACACACTTTTAATCACTAGGAAAATTTCAAGCATTTTGAGATTATTTCCCAGGAACCAAGGACAAAGAACAAATTCTTTGTGTAAACTTAATAGTAAACCTCATTAGGGCTATTCTGGAAAACTTTAATGTGTCAAAATTAAAATATTATTTAAAAACCTTGGAAAAGGTGCTGAAATGGTCTTCAAAGTCAGAGACTTAGGTTAAATGTAAGCACTTAAGTTGTTGTCTTCCTGGAAATTCCAACCTTTTAAAGTAGATGATTTCTCAGAAAGTTATTGTGAGATAAATTTTCTTTACTTGCGATTTGCGTTTGACTTTAACATTCTGGTTTAAGGAGATTTAACCTCTAAAATGGATGATTCTAAAACTGGCTAATCTCAAAACGGCTGGAGTGGTTTCTTCCATACACTAGTGAAATCATTGGAAGTCGAGCTGCACAATATTTAGATCTCAGTGATTAAGAAAGCAACACGGATTATACTTACGTCTAGAATATCAGCAAATAGGGCCATACTTTACGTGCTTTTCAAATGCTTGTGACTACTGCCATGCTTTTATTTTTTTTAATGACATGATGATTTTATTAATTTCCAAAGGGTTTTTGTTATCTAGGAGAGACCAAAATTCTGTTTCTAAAATGTAAAGAGAGATTTTTACCTTCACTCTCCCTATAAAAGCCAGGTTGAAAGTTTAACCTGTCCTATGGAGTTAAAAATAAAAAGGTTCAGTTGATAGTTTTGTTTTACCCAGAAACAAAAATTTTAGTAAACTGTTAGTTAAAGTTTACAGTAGACTCACAGAAGAAGAGATTATATTGAATACTCTGTGTTAACCTACAGAAAGGGACTTTTTAAAAGATGATAAAAAATAGTGATAGTTTTAAACTTATCATTTGTTTAAACCTTTCATACCCTAGCAGCTAAAATGTATTTTATCGGATTTGAATTTAACTGCTATTATCTTTCCTTTAGAAAACTACCTAATGATTAAGGTAGAAGACCTAACTGACTGGATAATCAAGATTTAACGGTTCTGACATTTACAACTAAGTATGTCCATTAAAGTTCAGGGAATAATGGAAATAGTGAAGTGGCATTATAGTTTTAAAAAATTCATTAAGCATAAAGAGAGAATATGGATTAATTAAACAAATCCATCTAAACTATGAAATAATGACTAATGGACTGTGGCCTTATATTTGTGGAGCTGTGTGTGGATGTGTAAATGTATAGTTCATTTTGATGTAGTGACTTAGATTTCTTGCATATGCTGTTTCACTTTATCATCACCACAGTTTTGGTAGTAAGTGGGGTAGGGGAGATTCTCTTTACTAAATGAGGAAATGGAGCAGCACAGTAATTGAATGCTTTTTCCATAGGTAGGGTTGGACTAAAACCAGGGTTTCCAACTCAAGGTTAGTGCTCTTTCTGACTGGACCTTAGTTACAATCAGGGAAATAAGGAATTTTCTGACCCATTGTATCTTTTCTTTGATCGTTGTATCTTAATGTGCTTCACCACAACCTCTTCTGTTGCTTGGAAAGAAAAAAAAAGAGCCTATTCTCTAATAATCAGTTTGTTATAATTAATACTTTGGCTTATAGATTTGGTGATCGACGAGGAAACAAATGACATTTGGGGCATGTGCCTCCTGTTTATTTATGAGATGTTAATAAGTTTGATCACTGTTACCGAAAGGCTGAGTTTGAGCCTACCAAGAGGTCTTTGAAGAAAGGTTTGTCAATCTGATCTTGATAAGTCTTGGTTGCATGGCTTTACATGGCCACACTTGGGGTAGCCCTGAGTTGGAATTAGAGTTGGAATTGACTCAGTATCTCCTGTTTTGTAAATGTGGCACATAATATAGAAAAAGTCAAGAATTCGCCCGATTCCATTAAACTTGTAAAATTAGGGCAGAAGTCTTCTTAGTTAACTTGTCAGGAGAACCGTGTTTCATTCCCTTTCGTCTTGAAAGCCTGCCTCAGGTTAGATGCTGGGAGCTTCAAGATTCTGTGGCGAGTTTTACTCAACTTTTCTCACGACAACTTTTGGAATGATTATTTTTATATAATCTTTTTTTGGGAATGTACTATGCTTTTAATTAAATGAAACTCTGAGTGCTTCTTTAAATTGACTTGCTAGTATTACAGTAATCTGTCATGTAAAGCCATGTTATGTGAAAATAGAATGCTATGTGCTTTGGATGTTATGGGAACCCTGTATCTTTAAGCACCTTGAACAATTATATATGCCTTAGCAGTGACCATCAACGTGTTGAGAGGGATTTACTTTTGTGCTTGGTCCTCAGTCCACACCATTGTCAAATTTTCCATATCTGATAGGTCTCGCTTGTATTTTTGTTAGGAGTTATAGTGGTGTAGTGGGTTATGTGTTGGGGACTTGAAACATCAGCCATTCAGTGGTTGAAAGATGAGGCTTTCGAATCACGCAAAGAATTAGAGTCTCCGAAACCCATGGGGCAGCTGTACTCTGTACTACAGGGTGGCAATGAATCAGAATTAACTTGATAGTAGTGGGCCTTGGTTTGAGTTTATAGCTTTGTTAACCTTGTAGCTCTCAGTTTTGTTAACCTTGTAGCGAACCTGGTGGCAGAGTTGGATACTTGGGCTACTGACTATAGTATAGGTTCAGCTGTTCTAAACCACCAGCTGCTCTGAGGGAGAAAGATGAGACTTCCTACTCCCCAAAAGAGTTAGTCTCAGAAACCCACAGGGGCCCTTTACCCCACCCTCTAGCTTGCTGTGTGTTGGACTCAACTCCATGGCGATGAAGTTTTTTACTTTTTTGTAGTTTTCCATGGAGCTAATCCTTTAACAACTTGGAGAACTAGTTCTCTGTTTTTGAGTAACGTAATTCTTTTTGAATGTGACATGGCCATGTCTAAATCACGAGCAGTATCCTCTACTTGTCTTCAATTTTAGTTTTATTTTTAATAACCTTTGTTCAAGTCCAAATCCATACTTCTCTGTTACTTTGGTTGTAGGTATCATTCACTGGTTTTGCTGTGTTTGTGAGTCATGATGCACTTAACAGTAATATTTTCAAAAGTAAATTAAATACTACAACACTCATGAGGTACACAGCACACAAAACTAGATGCTGCTGCCCATAAGTTGAAATGTATACTGTGATATGGTAATGAAACATTCACATTAAAATGATAGACAATGCAGTATAGTTAAGAATGCACATAAATCAGGAATACAAGAGTTTATTATGACTATCAAACATATGTATTATATAGGTTATATACACACTGTACCATTAAATGCCTGGCAGCACAATTACTTTGTATGCAAGATACGATGTTTTTTTGTAAGGAGCTGTTGCATTTGCTTCCTCTGGGTCAGCAGTTCTTAACCCACAGAGGTCACCTGATTCATAACAGTGAAATTACTGTTAAGAAATAGCAACGAAAATCATTTTGTGGTTGGGGGTCACCATAACATGAGGAACTGTATGAAAGGGTCGCGGCGTTAGGAAGCTTGAGAACCCCTGCTCTAGGTGCTTCCACTGGGCCCCATTCTCTGATTAGGATTTCTGAACTCTAAGATCAGTTAGAGGACAATGGATGCACATGGTCAAATGTTGCCTGAACAGATTACGTGTTTATATTATGACCCGTACCACAGAAAGACATTTATTTGTCATGGATATTTATAGCTGTTAAGAAATGAAAATTTGAAATACTATAAAGGTAATCTATTTATCATATTGCTATGTCGTATTATAAGGAATATTTATTTAATAGAATGGGAACATCATTTTCTAATGAGCAATCCACTCATCCACCCCAAGGATACTATGTGTTGCCTGTAGTAGTTAGGAAATATAGCTTAGTTATTCAAATGCTTTATTTGGGATACTTGAATTAATTATAATCAGAAGCTCAGATCGCTTTGGGGCTAACTCATCTTTCTCTCTTTCCTTTGCCCTTCACTTGCAGTAACATTTAATTTCCATGTGTTGTACCACTTATATATGTCTTTTGGGAGATTTTGAAAAACTTTAGTCTTGGTTCTCCTGTGGAAGTATCAAAACTCCTAAGCCGCTTTCTTGAGATAAAGTTTGTCCCCTTTCAATCATTAAATGTGCTTTTCTTTTATCTGTGAATTTCACCTTCAGTTTATGGGCAACGACTTTTCGATGTGTCAGGGAATTTTGATTAACTTCTTGCAATCTGGTGTTAGTCCCACCCTTGTGCTAAAGCTGCATTCTGAAGGGCACTGCTGACCACATTCTAGCCAAATGTAGCTTTTTTCCTCCTCTCCCCTCAGTTCTAAAGCTCATTGGCATGAGAATGCCATGCACCCTTGACTTTCAATTGCACCAACACTGTTCTTTGGAGTTTTACTTTAAACACTCTTGCCCACTCTTCCAGTAATACCTGTCCTTTGGAGTTTTACTTTAAATTCTCTGTTGCCCACTCTTCCAGTAATACCTGTCTCCTCTCTGTGGGGTGGGTTTTGCCCTTGCCCTTTGCTGGGTATTCACTTCCTGTATTTTGCATCTTAAAACTGAAGCTCTTTCTGCTTTGCATTTTTTGGCTCAGATAAATTATTTCCCGGAGCTCTCACTTTGATGGCTACTGCGGGTGCTTTTTGGAACTCCTTGTGAAATCATTGTTATGGTTCAAACTCTAGTCCTTCTCTTTGACCTGCTTTGGCATAGTTTGCCCTTTCACTCCAGAACACACCCTTCTCAAATCAGCTCCATGCTTCTTGTAAAGCAGCATTCTCTTCAGATCCTGGGATTTTTATTTGCTGTCGATTACACTAGAGGGCCACTTTGATTTGGAACTCACATTGACAGCAGTGACTATGCTGCTTCCTGCCAAGGTCTCCAATGCCCTCAATACTTCCTTGGAAATATTTCTTTAACATGTCCTCAATTTGATTCCTTTATTTCTTCCTAAGTAGCTTATAGTTTTTGAAACACTTTCCTATCTATATTTTTCTGTATATCAATTTTGCTGGGATATTTCAAGTAGGCAACACAGTTTTGTGGAATAAGATAAGGGTTGAGTTTATTTTCACATCATGAAATTTGTACTAAGAAGTTACTTGCTTGATGCCCCATTGCGAGCTAAGGAAAGCACCTGTTCAAAAGCCAAGGTGAAAGAAATTAAGCAAATGTGGTTTATGAAGGGTTGTTGGGTCCCACTCATAACCCTCCATATAAAGAGAAGTAAGCAGCGGCCTGTCCTCCACCATCCTCCCAATTGTTGCTAGGCTTGAGCCTGTTGTTGCAGCCTCTGTGTCAGTCCACCTGGTCGAGCACCTTCTTCTTTCTCACTGCCCTTCTGTTTTTCCAAGCATGATGTTCTTCTCCAAAGCCTGGGCCTTCCTGATACCATGTCCAAAGTTTGTGAGAAAGAAGTTATACCATCCTTGCTTCCAAGGAACATCCTGATTGTACTTCAACCAAAACAAATTTGTTCTTTCTTCTGTCAGTACAGGACATGATGTATTAGGTATTCGTTACCAACACCACATTTCAAAGGAATCATTGACCTTCCTTACTCATTGTTCAGCTTTCCCATGCATATGATGCAACTGAGAACACCATGGCTTAGGTCAGATGCACCTTAGTCCTCAAAATGACTATTTTGCTTTTTAATACTGTAAAGAGGTCTTTTACAGCAGATTTGCTCAGTGCAATATGTCATTTGATTTCTTCACTGCTGTTCCGATGGGCATTGATTATAGATTGAAGTAAAATGAAATCCTTGGCAACTTCTATCCTGCTTTTCCTGATGTTGCTTGGTAGTCCAGTTACCTATCACCGACACATTATACTTCAGGATAAACCTCGAAATATTCTATTTGATGATGAATGTGATATCATTTCTATTTAATTTGTTATTCCTGGCATAGGATACTATATGATTTTCAAATTGTTCATAGGCTTGTATCCAAATCAAGTGAACATTACAATTTTCCATGAAGTGATCCTTCAGCTTCTAGTCTTTCCCTTAATTCACTTCACTTATGATGCTAGATTACAGCAGCAATCATATATTGGTATACTTTGTCAGTCATAATGCTAGATAATATAATCAGAATTACTGTGCACTGTAGATCCCATTGTCCCATTTTACAGATAAGGAATCCGAGGCTTAGAGCTGTTAAATAGATTGCTAGTCATAAGACATCATGGGGAGGGGGGATTTATACTTCTTTATATAACCACATTCAGCTATCTGTTACAATCTTGATGTTTTCCCTCTTTTTAAGAACTTCTTAGGATCTCCATTTGCCTACCCAACCCCATTGATATGCCATTGTCAACTTTCAAGACCTTTCTTCATAAACTTAATTTCCATAATATTCTCCCAACATAACGAACCCTTGGCTCTTGACCTTGTTGTCTTCCCACATAGATCTTATGTCAAAAGCTCAGTGACATTGGTTATCCTATGTCTCATCCTATGAGCGGTCCTATGAGACAGGATAGAATTGCCCTTGTGAGTTTCCAAGTCTGTAACTATTTATGGGAGTAGAAAGCCCTATCTTCCTCCCATGAAGTGAGTGGTGCTTTTGAATTGCACCATTCTGCAGCTCTCAGTCCAAGTCATAACCACTATGTCCAAGTCTCCCCTTTACTACCTTCTTACCTATGCATTTTATTCTTGTATAGAATTATTACACCTCAACTTTTAAAAAATCAATCTGTAGAGCTAGTGCTTTGTCTTCTCTTCATTCTAACATTTAGTGAGCTTTTCTCAAAAACGCTGCTATTTCTGAGTCATAGCAACCCTATAGGGCAGGGTTGAACTGCTTCGATGGGCTTCTGATCCTATAAGTCTTTAGGGAACTAGAAAGGCTCCTCTTCCTCCTGCAGAGTGACTAGGGGTTTGAACTTCTTGCCCTTGCAGTTAGCAGTCCAGTGTGTAACAACTCTGCTATTACTTATACTACCATAATAAGAATTGTTATTATGTAGATGAATTCCAGGTTCTTTAGAGAAGCAAAATCAATGATGCTTATATAGGTATATAAAAAGGGAATTTCTTATCAAGAAAATTGGCTCTCATAGTTGTAGGAGTGGGTAAATCTAGTTCAGTTCAATTTTGTGGGTCAGCTGTTAAGCTAGAGGATCTACCTGAACCATTCAGCTGCCACGGTTGATGGACAGGAAGCAGGAAACCACAGGCTGGTGGATGTCAGCATATAAGGTGTGTGGCTGGCAGATTCAAATGAATGAAAAATTGCCAGGCAATATAGCAGGCCAGTGATAATTCCCTGGGTTGGAAGACAATATGATGGCCCCTTAGCCAGAGATCTATGAGACGGATGCCAGATCAAGGCCAGCAAGAGAAAATGAAGGTTTCCAGAGCTTCCATTTAAATATCAAGTAGGCCACACTCTCAAGAAGATAGCATCATTAATTGCCTGGCTCACAGCACATCTCATCATGGAGTTGATTATTTTATGTTAGATCACATTATGGGGGAGGCCTGAGCTGCCAAACCGCTGGGAATGCTTGCCCAGCCAAGTTGACACAAAACATAACAGTCACAGGAAGTGAGCAGTTAATGGCAGGAGCCATACTGTAATCACTTGTGATAGTTAGGTTTATTGTGCCAGTTAGGCTTCCAGAGGAACATGTGGGCGGAGTTTTATCAGGTAGCAGCTTGGTTGGAGGGCAACTGAGATAAATGCTATTCGAGACCAGCATCCGTCTCTCTTTCTCCCTAGTGATCGGACCAGTGTGCTGCTGTTTGAGCTAATTTTTTGCCTCAACTATGTGCTGCATTATCTGTGGGTCATGTAGCCTTGCCTTGCTGATGGGGCCTGCTATTCTGGCTCCTGCACTACTGACTGTTGCTGCCCCACCCCCGCTCTCTGTGGCCTGGGGCCTGCAGCTCAACTCTGCCTGTCTTGCCTGAGGGCAGACTCCGCTGTCTGCTTCCTTGACCTTGGACCAGCAGCCCTTGTGAGTTGAAGGACTTCCATAATATTAACTATTCCATGAAAGGGTGTTGAGCTGAGCCCTCTGTACCACTCTGTGGACTAATTAGCCATTGTATACCTTCTTGCTGTATACACACACACACACATATATGTACAGTGAACCCTCGCCACTTCGCGCTTTGACGTCCGCTGCTTCACTCTATCGCGGTTTTTGCGTAACAGCGCCTGCTCTGTCATTACTGCCACTGATTGGCTCATACTGTACACGCTTCTGTCTGCATCGCTACGTATCGGAGCTACGTGTCAGATGCATTTTTGCTTTTGTACAGTGTACTGTAATTGTTTGCGATTTTTAAGAAATTTTATCTAAGCCCTATGATGGCTCCTAAATGAGCTGCTTCTTCTAAGCCTTCTGACAGTAAAAATAAGCGCCAGAGGAAGATGCTCACCATCCAGGAAAAGGTAAAACTTTTGGATATGATCAAAGATGGCAAGAAAATCGTGGAGGTTGCACACCATTTCGACTTGAATGAGCCTTCCGTTCGCTCCATCCGTAAAGAGGAAAAAAACATCCGTGCTACGGCTACTTTCACTTTCAACAAGGAAGCAAAGCGCATCGTGACAAGTCGTAATACTGTAAACTAGATGCCATAAATAATATAATAAATAATAAATGATAATTGTAACGTCCAAAATGTTTTACTGTATTTTCCCTTTTTCGTTTAATAAATTGGGTAATACGAGTGTAATGGTGACTAAAGGGTGTTTTTTCATGTCCTCTATGCTCTAACTACGAAAATATTTGATTTACAAATAAGGAATCCTACTTCGCGGAATTTCATTTATCACGGTAGAGTCTAGAACCGATTAATCACGATAAACGAGGGTTCACTGTATATATATCCATTGCATTCCTTCTTGCTGTATGTATATATAATCATAAGTGCCCTGGTTTTGTGTCTCTAGAGACCCCTGCCTAACACATCACCTTTCTGATTTGGGAACACTAGTGGAGGGAGGTGTACAGTACATGGTAATTTTACTTGAGTGGTTGGGGAAGATGTGAAAGGAGAAGTAATGTATTTGAGCTAGCCTTAAGGAGGAGCTCTCCAAGTAGCGAAAGGAAAGGAGAGGACATTTTGGAAAGGGGAAGTATTACATGATTAGAGGAATGAAATCACAATGATGTGTGCCAGATATGCAGTCTGAATGTAAAGGTATTTGTTGCAGGGCTCTGTGAAGGAGTGTGTTAGTATCAACAGGTCCCAGGTGACTGGCCTTCCCTTGGTAGAGTCACCCCAGTTTGAGGCCCTATTGTTTGACGTTATACTTTCAGACACTGGATTTACTGGGCTCACTCAAAGTTGGCCTCTTTCAAGGACAGGCACATTTTAACCATGCTCTTAGAAAAATTATACACTCATTTATTTTCATCTCCATATTTTGTGCATGTGTTTGCCAATTTATCAATTTCCAATGAGAAATAAAACTGTCAAACAGATTGGATTGCTTGATTTGGAATATAGTACATGTTCTCCCTGTAGACACACTTCTTGGGAAGCCAAGTTGTTACCATGGAGGTCATTTGATGATTGAGAAACACAGCTGTCACATTGACCCATCATTTCTGACCAGTGTGCTCCCTCCTTCTTCTGGCAAGATACGTGGGAAGCCATGTTGCCAGAGGACCACCCATTGAGCCTGGATAGAACCTGGAGGATTATTTGTTTGAAGTAGTATCTCAGCTGAATTAGTTTGATGCCATCTTACCCACTAATGGAATAACCTTGCCAAGGAAACCATATTATTCCAGTCAACTCCGTCTCTCCTGGCTTAGCTTGATCATGTCAACATTTGCCTAGGTGGTTTTTCTGATGTCTTTGCTGACCAGCCCCCGTCTCTCCTTACCTCCACCTTCTGGCTGATGGAGAATCAGAGAAGCCTAAAGAGCTAGGGAGGCAAAGGAATGATTAGATTTGTGTTTCGATCCATATAGTTTTTGTTTTAAAATATAAGTCCAAGAGAAATCTCACTACTTTTATTTTCAGTTATTTGGGACCCAAAGCAGGGAAGAAAGGAAAGTTGAGGTCCCATCATGAAGAGCCTTAAGCGCATACTAAAGAGCTTGAAGTTCAGACCCTCCCAATTCAAGTCACTGTCTGTAAATGCATCACCTCCCCAGCCCCTCAAGTCAGGTTTCTTTTCAGCTTCTGAGAGTTTCCGTTATCTTTATGACACCATTAGTGTCATATTATAGGGCATATGTTCTTAGTTCAGGCTAACCCACAATTCCCTTCTTACAGGTGTTTTAAGGCAAGAGAACACTTTCATTATTATTATGTGATGTTTCTGTCATGGTGCTTATGTTGTATGTATGAATATCTCTTACTCATTAATTAATTATCAATTATCAGTTGCCTTTTCCCCCTTTCTCCTCTCTGTCCACTTGCTACTTTCTTGTATTTGTTGTTATGGTGCTTGTTGTTGTTGTTATGTGCCGTCGAGTCAGTTCTGTCTGACTCATCGTGACCCTGTGCACAATAGAATGAAACACTGCTGAGACGTGAGCCATTCTCCAAATTGTCTGTATGCCTGAGCCCATTGTTGCAGCCACTCTGTCAATCATCTTGTTGAGAGCCTTCCTCTTTTCCCCTCCAGGGGAAAGTTCTCCAGGGATCAGTCTCTCCTGGCAACACGTCCATAGGATGTAAGATGAAGTCATGCCATCCTTGCCTCTAAGGAGCACCCTGGCCAAATTTCTTCCAAGATAGATTTATGTGTCCTTTTGGCTGTCCATGCATGGACAGTCGCCAGCACCACAGTTCAAAGTTCTTCATTTTATGTTGAAGTGTCTCAAGGCATCGAAAATCTGGTTTCCAAAATTTTCTATATTTTTGGTTTGTATTATTTTGTTTTTTGTTCATTCCTAGTAGAGTGTATCTGAGAGGTGGTAGGCCACCCTCTTGAAGCTGTATGTTACAGGCTTTTCCATTTTTTGCTATATGAACCCCAGGATTGATGAATGTATAGGGGCAGCAAGTAGAATAAGGGGTTTAGGGGAAGTTTAGTCTAGTCCAGTACACCTTCTCTACAGGGGGAAACTGAGGTCTAGGAAAGCCCTAATTGAAATGAACACATATTGGTAGTTCTGGGATTAGACTAGGTCCTCGGTACTCCATGGCACTTGCTCCTTATTCCTTATTTGGTTGAGCTGTCTTTTCATAGCTGTCTTTTCACTTATATCAAAGTCCTGTATCCAGAACCTCTATATGACTCCTTAAGTAAACAGCACTTCTGGAAGAGCCGTGGAAGCAGAACGTTTTGAATATGTTAGGATTTATCGTGCAAGATGAAAAAACCTGAAAGCAATAATGAAAGCACCAGAGAAGCCAACAACAGGGGGAAAGGAGGAAAGGAAAAGCGTTCACCTCTCAGATACTGTCTGCCTTCCTGCCAGTCAGTGTCCCAGGGGCTTTCTGTGCACCCCCTTAACTATTTCAAATTCAGGCATTCCTTCGAGGTGGCTGTTAACATTTTGTTGATAAGGAAACTCAGACTTTCAAAGGTGACACATCTTGTCACTAGCTCTGAGCTGTGAAGCTAGACCCATATGACTCAAAGACCATGCTCTTTAATTTACCTTCACTGTCTACCTGTTGCCAGAATCCTTGAGAACCTCAGCAGCAGGTACCAAGCCCAACCGACTTCCCTATGAAGAGCACTTGAGCTGTCTTGCCCCATTGCCTGTGGCAAAAACCCCCTCATGCCATAGAGCTGATGCAATTCTACCCTATAGGACAGGGTAGAATTGCCCCTGGGTCTCTGAGTACTGTAACTCTGTATGGGAGTAGAAAGGCTTGTCTTTCTCCCGTGGAACAGTTGATTTTAAATTGCTGACCTTGCAGTTAACAGCCCAACGTGTAACTACTCCGCCACCAGTATGCCCTCATTGTCTAGGGCAGCGTTGGCAAATGTTGGTGTCCCAGCTGGGTGGAAGTTCCTGACTCACTAAATCACCTTACACATTCTCACCATGGTTTGTGGCTCATATTTGTGACCTTTTATGTGTGTATCTTGTGTCATTGTTCCCATTTCCCTTGAGGAGGGGGGTGGGGACTGCTTCATGCTGTAAGCCTACATCTCAATCTTGTTTGCACTTACAACCCTGATTTCTGTCTTGTTAATGTTCTTTCTTCTCTTTCTCCCTCTGTCCTTTTGGTGTGGAGAGAAAACTGGATACGTTTTATAAAAGGTACTTGAGTGGGTCAGCCTTCCTAAAACGTGGAGCAAAAGAGAAAAAAAGTGATGAATAATCATATTATTTTCTTCCAGGAAAATACTTTCAAAAATGACAAGATATATGTAATTTATAACTCAACACACACTATACAGATATATACTTTGTATTTATAAAATCTGTGTTTTGAGGTGAAATACTTTTACTTCAACTTTCAAGGAGTGGCTTTAAAATACTTTTGTGTCTTCTTAAGAGCATTCCGCACTGTATAAATTAGAACACGTTTTAGCATTTCCTTCTGTGCACCTGTTGTTGGCATCATCTTAGCGAATGTGGGCCACTTCTTTGCAAGGTGTGAGTGGAGACTTAGTCAACAAATGTCATTATACAGGCAAGTTTCAAAACCAACCAAGGGAAATTATGTCTAACCTTTTCAGAGAGGTGTTATCTGGACTTTCCCCCATTTCAGAAAAAACAATGTAAATCAGGATGGGTAATCAATGTACATGCTTCCAAATAGGTATCTCCTTTTAGGTTTTCCCGATGATCACTTTTGTTTAGCTATCAGGCTTTCTCTTCGGAAATTTAAAATGTTTCTGGTAAATAGTTTACTATAATCAGATGATTTCCATTGCTTTCCTCATTCAATTGAATTCTTAGGGGTTGTTTCTTAAAAAGAGCAATACAATTGTGAGATGAATTAGAGCTGTGGCACTTGATTAAATGCGTTCATAGGGGAAAATATGCTAAGAAGGCATTAGAATTTCCCCTTTATGCCAGAAAGTCCATTAAGCTGGTAGGCTGTAACAGAAGGAGGTAGCTCAAGGGAATAACCTGAGGTGGAAGGTATTGGATAACCAGAAAACAAAGCGAGGCAATACTTTTTCCTAGCATGCAAAGTGTGGTCCCTTTTCCAAGTAAAAGGGCTCACATCTCATACCAGTATGTTGAGATAGCATTTTTTTATTTAGGTTTTGCTCTTTGTTTACCTAATGGTTAAAAGAAGACCTTGTTTGTAAAAAAAACCCCAAAAAGCAAACATATATACATACACACGGCAAAATTCATTAACAGAGAGGGTGTATGCAATGAGTATTAATTTAAGTGTTAAAATTTTTCCAGTATTACTTGGCTGTGTTTATTTGAGATTTTAAATTTTATAAGACTCATGCCTTTTCTTAGAACATTCCATTTTTTACATTTGTTCTATCTAGGCCAACTTAAAAAATTGTTTATTAAGTATGTAATAACACAATGTTCAGGACAGCTTTATATCTATTTCATGTCTTTTGTGTAGTGGGCACTAGATAATTATTGGTTGGATAAATGATTAGTAGATGACTAAATATATACAGAAATTTGCCATTGTCTGGTAGATGTATGCTTTCTGTGATATAGATCTCTTAATTTCTTTAAATACAGTTTTGCATTAGAGTATGTGCTCATTATAAAACTTGTAAGCAATTAGAAGGAAGAAGAAATTAAAAAATGTGTTATCATAACCATTATCATTATTTAGAACATCACTTCTGACCTTTTTTCCCCTCTGCTGTGTATGTACGTGTGCATAAACATGTATGCATACATGCACACACATATATCTCTATAGATGACTAGAGCTGGAGGGAGGAAGACCAATAGTTATCGGCCAGTCACTACTCACCAAGGTAGGATGTAGAAGTCTTTGTGAGCTATGCTATGCCAGTTGCCCCCAGTGTCCTCTGAAAGTGATGTGTTCTTAAAGAGTTGGGCGGTCAGTGTGAGACACTGATGCCTGTTGAATAACATAAAGGTGGTTTTTGCAATGTCATTACCAAATAGCCGTTTGCATTGTCGTTTAAGTGCAGATTTTGAAATGCAGTGTTTTATTTCCCTTTAGTTGTATATTTTGGTGGATTAGTTGTGTTTGAGCAGCCCAAACCCGGGATGCTGGCTCATTCTCCAAAAGGTTCCTAACACATTCATTTGGTTCCATAAAAACAGATCCAGTGGTCCTTCTGAGTCATGCCACTGTGGATCTCCCTGCTCTGCTGAGATCTACTGACTGTAGACCTATTTCTGGGTGAGCAGAATGAAAAAGACCCAGTTACTTTGTGGTGTATGTAGGCTGGAAAGACAATTCTCTCCAATTTTCTCCTATTTGACTATGCTGCACCCTTTTATATTCCTTTCCTTTGCGCTTGATAAGAGGAGGTGACATTAAAGTAGACTTGCCTTTTAATCATACATTTGAATATGGGTTCACTCTGTAACGACCCAATGAACACAGACAGAACCTACTTTAGCTTCATCCTGAAAAAGAAAAGAAAAAAAAAGTTCTTATTTATAGTAACAAGAATCTCCACTATTTAATTTTTTTGTTTTGACCCCTTTCTTGATTGGCTGAATTGAATTCTCACAGTAGTTTTTAAGCGAATGTCTGTATATTTCTATCTACAACTATATCTAACTATGTATATGAGTGTGTGTGTGTGTTTCTTAAGATAGGCTCATTGATGCTGTATTTCTCCAGCAATTGAATACCTGAGCATTTGTAGGTTGCTTTTAAGCTTTATAAGGACCCCTGGTGGTATAGTGAATTATGCATTGAGCTGCTAACCACTTGGTCAGCAGTTTGAAACCACCAGATGCTCCATAGGAAACAGATAAGGCTCTTTACTTCCAGTTTACAGTTTCAGAAACCCATAGGGCCAGTCTCTTAAGGTGCTATGAGCCCTTTAGTGTAGCTGTGATTTGGAATTGGCTTGATGGCAGTGAGTTTGAGTTTTGGCTTATACAGTATACCATCTGGCTGGGTATCACATAATTCAATATCATACCTTTCCCTTACAACTCTGAAGAAATTGCCGTACCATTTCCAGATAATGATTATAGAAATGTTAGTTTAATGTCCGACTTGGTATTCCTACCTGGATGCCCATAGAATTCAAACTTTTTGTCTTTCAGATTCTGTAACCTCACAGAAATATGTCTCAATATTAGCGGTTTTGTATTAAAATAACTCAGCATTAACTTTTTTGAGACTAGTTTCTCAAGGAGAATTTTCTTTTTAAGTATTTCCATTGTTCCCTCTGCTCAAATATTTTATTTTTATTATGTCTCTGTATTTCCCCACCCCCATTCCATTTTTTTCTGTTTTCTTTTGTAGGAATGTCAAGTGTACCTCAGCTGTATCTCTTTTATTTTCTATATTTATCATCTTATATTTTATATTTGTTTTGAAGGGCAATTTTTTCCCCTTTGTCATTTGGCTGTGTTCTCCCACCCCACCCTACTCCACCCCACCCTGTTCAATCCCCAGTAATTCTGTTCAAGTTCTTTTTTGCTGACTCGTTTCTGGTTCTTGCCTATTTTTGAATGGGATCGATTCTGTGGTCAAGCATTTTTTGAAAAAACAGTGAGGTCAGATGTTTGTCCTGCATGGTAGGGAAAGGAGGAGACAGGCGGGGTCTGTCTGCACTTCCTTTTGTGTTTGTCATCTCAAACACATCCTCACCCAATCTGTTTCTTTTGCCCAGGGGACAGGTGTGTCACCTCATTTTGCTGTGCTGTGAGGATCACTGTGATCTTGAGACCCTATGAGTCACAGGAGTCTGTGTAGTAAGTGGTCTAGTGATTCTTGCTCCCTCTCTTTCACCCCATATGGTAGTCTCGCTGTGCTGGAGAGCCAAGTCTACAACAGTAAAAATATCTTAATGGCTGTCCTCCTTTGGTGTGGACTTGATTTAGTAAGGACACTTTTCCTATGTTCTCCTAGTTAAATGTCCAAATGCCAACCAGTTCTCTCTTTTTGGGCAATAGGAATGTGCCGATTTCAGAGAAATCTTTTTTCTGAAATGGGTTTTGGCTCTTAGTCTTATTCTTCATTTTGATTCCAGATATCACATACTTTGGCAGCTTTTATTTTTTACTCTCTTATCTCTTAAAAAAATAGTTTGTGGTTGTGTTTTTTGGCTTATTGGTGATGAACTATCCATTATTTCGTATTCTTTTCCTTTTTTTAAAGTGAATTTCTGGATGGAGGATGGAGTAACAGTGTCTCCCCTCTGTCATCTTCTTTAGTTCTGGTGCTGTCTCTGTGGTTTCTCCTATCACTCCCTAAACATACCTGCCCCTTAAATTAAGCATTTATCATCCCAAATCCTGTATTCATTCCATTTTATTAAGCGTTGCTTTTGCTTTCTGTGTAGCCCAATCTAATCCCACACCTTAAACCTTCACTTCTGTTCTAATGATTTTCAGAGTAGCATTCTGGCAGGGATCCACCTGAGTTCCAGCTGTGTACCAAACCTACCGATGTTGTTGTGTGCCGCTGAGTTGACTCCGACTCAGTGCCTCTCTCTCTCTAGCGCAGGGTCAAACTGCCCCATAGGGTTTCCGAGGCTGATATCTGTGCTAGAGCAGATTGCAAGTTTTTTCCTCCTGTGGAGAGGCTAATGGTTTCAAACTACCAGCCTTTTGGCTAACAGCCGGACACTTAAATTAACCATTGTGCCACAGTGGTTTCTTCCAGATACCAGTAACATTTAAAACTCACACAGAAAGTGAGATTTTTAAATAATTTTAAAATATGCTTCTATTTATTACTTTACATCATTTCCCCAAGTTATTAAGGGAAACAATTATAGTTTCCTTTCCCTTCTGTAATTGTTTCAAAGTACCCAGAAATGAGTGACTTTTAAGAAGACACATTTACATTACCTGGAGACTAGTAGTCTGAATTCAAGGGTCCATAGGGCCATGTCTCCTCACCCTGCTCCCCCCACCCCCACCCCCAAGCTCTGGAAGATCCTTTTTTCCCCCTACTGGCCTTCTGGTAGCCCCAAGCACCTTTTGGCTTGTAGCGTCACCTTCTCTTTGTGACTCTGTGGCTTTTGTCTTCATAAGGACATCACTCAGATGAGATTAGGGTCCAACCTACTCACTTATGACCTTATATCAATTTACATTGATAACATCTTCTAAGACCTCTTATTATATTTTACTTTTTCTAATTTCCAAATGTAATATTTTAAGTATGATTATGAAAACACCTCTACAAATCTTCTAAAATAGTATTATCCATAATGAGCGATTGGGGTAGCTGTTCTTACACGTTTCAAAGTTGGGTGTTTTTTTGATTTTGTGTTTTTACATTTAAAAGAAATATGAGTACAAGAAAAAAGGACATTGTTCTAAAATTGATTAAAGTAAGGATTATACAACTCTTCTGGATGTGATTGAACTGTTGAATTGTATGATATGTGGATTATACACTAATAAAACTTTCTTTTCTCTAAAGGAAATGTATTATTTACCTATCTGCAGTCTTTCAGAGACATCAATATACGAGTACTTTGATTTGTGAAAGGAACTTTGCTATGTCTTGAAGGAAGCTAGTACATACCTGGTGTATCTTTTTGCCAATTTGGAAGAAGGGCCCCACCAAGTAATATAAGACAATTTGTGGCAAGTAAAGTAAGTGTGGGTACCAGTACACTGAGCTCAGTAACTAATGCCATCAACAGCTAGTATTTAGAATTGTATGTCAGAAATATAGTAAATTTATACTAAAAGTGCCTGGGGAATTAGAGAGATCATCAAACCAATCCTTAATGAGTGTATTTTTAAGAACTCAATATTATTGAGTTATAATTTATTTGGCAATAAGCTAAACCCATCTTAAGTGTGCAATAGGGTCTTGGGTTTTGACAGAAGAATATAGACACCACAATTAAGATTTAGGTCCTTTCTCTCACTCCACAAAATTCCGTTGTGCCCTCTGGAAGTTAATTCTCCCAAGATCTCTCCATGCAGTACCTTATTTGCTGTTTGTATTATTAATTGGATCGCATTTTCTAGGAGTCTTAGGAGTGTATTTTACTTAACACAGGAGATATATTCTGGAAAATCGACGATAATTGGAATTTTGTGAAACATCTGTTTCTCATATTAAAATTTTAGAGATGCTAGAATCAAGCTCGGTTGGTAGTATTCCTAGCTTTTAAGAAAATCAATTTATTAGATTGGCATACAATTCACATATCATGTGATTCAATAGTTCAACAATATTAAGAAGAGTTTTGCACTCATCACTACAATTGATTTTAGAACATCTTCATCTTTCTGGTAGCCCTAACATTTTCTTATCATAAGTTTTTCAGCCTTTTCTCCTTTTTAAATACCTAAATCTGCAATGCATGTAAATTAGCCATGATGGTACACGGGTAGCGCATGACTGCTGACCAAAAGATTGCGTCTTTGGACCGTCCACCGCTCTGTGGGGAAAAATTTCAAGGTGTGCTTTCGTAAAGCTTTGGAAACTTCTGTAGGCAGTTCTACACTGGCCCTAGGAGCTCTCTGAGTTAAACCTGAGTGGATGATGACAATGGGTCTTTTTATATTACGGTGAACGTGATATAAAGGGAACTTAAGTGCACTCTTTTGCAAAGCAGTGCAACCTTTTGTAATTGAAGTGTTACTTTACCACTTGTTTATTTGTTTTGTGCATGTCAATAAACAGTTTAAGAAGTAGAAGTCTAAAGCTTCTCTTCTCTTTGGAATTTAATTCCTCCCTTTCTCCAGACAGTTGTCATTCAACAGAAAGTACAGTCTAGCTTTGTAAGGGAGCTTTTGCCGTGGCCCCATGACCTCCTGTCTGTACTTCTGGGGATGTCTATTTTCTTTGTCCCTCTCATTAATTCTTTCCATCTCTTCTAGGAGCTGCTGTTTGTAATCTTCCATAAAGTGAATTATATCGGATAATCAATCTTTTTCAATATTTTTCCTTGAGGAGATTTTCCTTAGAGACATCTTCTAGGTCGGCTCTCTTCCTGAGATTTTCTTGTACTGTCAATTTAGGAATTCTCTTGGTTTTTTCTTGAATTGGTTGTTTTCTTTCTTCTTGTCTTAGTTCTACCTTTTGTGGTATATATTCTCTAGTAGTTTCTTATGGCACAATGTTACAAACACTCAGCTGTTAAGTGATAGCCAGGCTAATTAAATTTGCGAGCGACTTTGTAGAAGAAGAGAGTGTAGCGAAGATTTTAGCTTGTAGAAGAAGATCTGAGTGAAGGGTATCCTATGGAGGTAGTTCCACTCTGCCCTATAGGGCTGCAATTGATGCATGGCACACACCACCATCACCTTCACCACCGCCTCCACCACCATCACCACCACTACTACTTCCACCACCACCACCACCACCCCCCGCCCACCATCTCTACCACCACTACCATCACAACCACCACCACTTTCCTAAAAAGGATATGTTCTAGAAAAAATGGCCCCAAGTTCAAATATATTCCATATAAACCCTTTTATTAATCTCCCAACTGGACAAAGAATAGACAAAAGTAATAATCTCAGAATCAGGGATACTGTCAGCATGAACTCAATGGATTTCTGTTGACTTAAAGTCCTGGAATTCCTTGTGTATAATTAGGGGAAAAAGAAACTCACCCAGGCATTATGATTGGCAACCTATCAACTGAACACTGTTGCAGGCTGGACAACAGAGGTAGGAAAAGGGCCATGATTGGGGTAGGTATACAATTGCAGATTATAAAAGCTTACAAGATTGGCTACCTAGTGGTTGGGATATGACTCAGGACCATGCAACCCTGAATCATAGCCACCAGCCAGAACCCAACCTTTTCACACAGGGTAATAAATCATGAGGATGTGAGGATACACCCAGGCAAGCTACCTAGCCCTTTCTGTAAACCCAAAGGCAAAACTTCTCTCTAGGTTTGCCCCAAACCTGTGTAAGCGTTAGCCCTATTGTTGATTTAATGGTCCAAAAGCATGCAAATACTGTCTGAAATGATATCAAGACTCAAAATGGAGTTAGAGTTCCTCCTGTAAATTACAGCCTTCCATAAACCAAGTCTACGGGATTCTATGGGATTCTAAGGGAGTTATGGCTTAAAGCACATTAATGATGTGCTTGCTAAAGCTGTCCACTTTGATGTTTCTGCTACAGCAGCACTAAATAACAAAAAGTGGACAGCCTTAGCAAGCAAGTTTATTTTCTCCTAGTTCAGGAGGGTAGAAGCCTGAACTCAGAGCACTAGCTCTTAGGGGGAGGTCTTCTCTTTCTTTTGCCTCTACAAGAAGGTCCTTGTGCCTTCCAAGCTTCTGTGGCTTGGCCTGGTGGGAATTTTTCCTTCTTTCTTTTGCTTGTCTACTCTCCTTTACATTTTAAAAGAGATTGATTCAAGACACATCCTACACTAACCCTGTCTCATAAACATAAGAAAGATAATTATGTAATTACATAATTTCCAAATGGAATTATAACCATAGTCATAAACTCAAAACCAAACTCATTGCCATCAAGTCAATTATGACTTAGACCCACTCTCTATGGCAGAGTAGAACTGCCCTGTGGGTTTCTGAGACTGCATCTTTACAAGAGTGGAAAGTCTCATCTTTCTATCCTATCATAGGCATTCAGCCATAGGCATTTCTAACCATAGACATAGAGATTAGGATTTATAACATATAACAGGGGATGCACTGGGCTGACTGGGCTCAGGTTAGAGCTGAGTACCTAGTATATTCAGAGAATGAGAGTCACCAGGCCATTTGAGGAGAGTGTGGGGGACACAGTTGGAACACAGTCGATTGCGGTTTCATAACAGAGGTTTTGGCAGTCTTGGTCTGGAGCTTTGGTTTTGTTTTGTGGCTCCCATTGCACCCAGCTGCCATTAGTTGTATGATGCCTCCCTCAACTTATGGTAGGTAAAATTAATTGATCTCATGTTTATATTCCTTTAGTTTTGCTCCATTGCATACATGAATACACATGCACACCTCCCTTTCTTTTAACAGTCTGTATGCTGACCCCATCATTATCTAAATCTTTGGGTGGAGGACTGACTGAATTAATTATGTGCTAATAGAATAAGGGTAGGTCAGTTCTTTACATTTGCAGTGGGAGGGATGTGTTAGTCCAGGTTGACTAGAGAAAAAAATCCGAGACACTCATATATATGTGAGAGAACTTTATATCAAGAAGTAATTGTGCTCAAGAAAACATCTCAGCCCAGTCCAGATCAAGTTCATAAGTGCGCTATTAGCCCATGAATTCCTCTTCAGACTCACGCAGCACATGCAATGATGCCAAATGCAGGAAGATCACAGGCCGGTGGGTGGAAAGTCCTGTGTGTCCAATGGCCGTGGATGCATCTCCAGGGCTCTGGCTGCCATCAGCTTTGCTCCATGTGGCTTGTCAACAGCAATGTGTAGCAGAGAGAGAGTGGGTCTGGCCTCCAGTGAACTATTTATCTCCGTGACATCTTCAAATGAGGTCATCAAGCTGCAACCTGATCGACAGGCTAAACTCTACCCCTTCACTCTTAATACCCTCAAGTTGAGAGGAGATTACGTAACTACCACAGGATGCCATTGGAAAGTGGAGGATGGACAGGAAGACAAAGGGATGAAAAGGAGAACTTAGGAAGTTTATTGCATTGAACAAATTTGAAAACATAAACCTGGGGTGAATTACTTTACTGGTGGTGGGAGGTATATGCTTACCTCAAGCAATTGTATTTTCAGTATTCCCATTAGTCTCATCATTCTTAATAGTGGAAATTGTATATTTGACTTTTGTGAAATGTATTTTGCACAAATGTTGCTTTTTCATTTTTTTCATTAATTCCAGAATAATCTGAATCAATTTTAACTCATTTATTAGTACTTTTAAAAAGTGATGATGTTTTGGTTGTCAGTTGGTGATGCATATTGCTGATGATCTGAAATACGATTTTAACTCCATTTTGTTAAAGAGACATTCACTCGGGAATTTTGAAAGGAAATAATTGATATAAATCTTACATTATCATTTACATAATTTTTTTAATTCTCTGAAGATTCGCTACCTAAAAACATTAGTCTTGACTTTACCTGAAAATCTTTCCAAAATAGATAAAGCTTGAAAGATTTATAGATTGATTAAAAACCAGATCATATATTTACATTTAAAAATGTACTATGTGACCTATAACCATATAACACAATTTTTAAATACCATGATCTTTGAAGAATCTTTACTTAACAGGATGTTTTGTGATTGACTTGTGCTATATTAAGCAATGTCACAATCCATACATTCATCCATGTGTCAGTCATATTTGTACATATGTTGCCATTATCATTTTCAAAACATTTTCTTTCTACTTGAGCACTTAGTATCAGCTCATTTTCCCCCCTCCCACACTCTCTCCCTCATGAACCCTTGATCATTTATAATTTTTTTTTCATGTCTTACACTGACCAGTGTCTTCTCCCTTCACCTACTTTTCTGTTGCCTGTCCCCCTGGGAGGGAGTTATATGTCGATCATTGTGATCCTCCCCCCCCCCAACCTTACCCATACCTTGCTGATATCGCTACTCTCAATATTGGTCCTGAGGGGTTTGTCTGTCCTTCATTCCCTGTGTTGTGAGCTCTTATCTGTACCAGTGTATATCTGCTGGTCTAGCCGAATTTGTAAGGTAGAATTGGGGTCATGAGAGTGGGGATGGGGTGGAGTGAGCATTAAAGAACTAGAGGAAAGTTGTATATTTTGTCAGTGCTATACTGCACCCTGACTGGCTTGTCTCTTCCTTGTGACCCTTCTGTGAAGGAATGTTCAATTGTCTACAGATGGGCTTTGGGTCTCCATTCCGCTCTCCCCTTTATTCACATCGATATGATTTTTTTATTCTGGGTCTTTGATGTCTGATACCTGATCTCATCAACACCTCGTAATCACACAGGCTGGTGTGCTTGTTCCATGTGGGCTTGGTTTTGCTTCTCAGCTAGATGGCCACTTGTTTATCTTTAAGCCTTGAAGACCCCAGGCACTATATCTTTTGATGGGCACTATCAGCTTTCTTCACATTTGCTTATGCACCCATTTTACCTTCAGCGATCGTGTTGGGAAGGTGAACACCACAGAATGATGGTTATTAGAACAAAGTGTTCTTGTGTTGAGGGAGTACTTGAGTAGGGGTCCAATGTCTGCTGCCTTAATACTTACCATATAAGTATATGTGCATAGATCTATTTCCCTATTTTTATATATAACTTTATTTACATATGAACATGCCTGTATTTAGACCTCTATAAATGCCCTTTGCCTCCTAGTTCTTTCCTCTATTTACTTTTACTTTCCCACTATTATGTTCAGCCTTCATTTGGGTTTCAGTAATTCCTCTTGGCTACATTGTCCTTGATCAAGCCTTACCAGGCCTCCTATGCCCTCCTCGCCATCAGTTTTAGATCACTTGTTGTTCCCTTATCCCCTGGGTTTGTTGACACCCCCCTTAAAGCACTCCTTATAAGGTGAGTATTGTGTATCACTAGATAAGCAACACAAATAAAAGTACAGAGAAGATTAAATTTCTTGTCCAAGCAGGAAGTATTTTTCTCTCCCATCTGTATATCTGTGCATTAAGTATATTTCTTTCCAAGTATCATAGGAAAGATTGTAAGAAATATTAATACCTTAATTGGTATCACCTCTAAATAATATGTCTCACCTTCCTTTTGCCATAGGATGACCATTTTGTTCACCAATTCCCTAAAATGGATTGAATTGGTTAGCCACTATGTCAGTTGTTCCCACCCACCAGCTGGTCTGGGAGAGAAAGATGAGGCTACTGCTCTCATAAACATATACAGTCTCAGAACCCCTGGGCAGTTCTGCTTTGTCTCTATGAGTTGAGATTGACTTACAGGCAGTGGGTTTCATTGCTTTCATTTGATAGTGGATAATTTCTTAGGTCTCTTTTTCTGGGTTCTTATGTAAACAATTGCATGCTGGTCAGTACACTTTCAAGATTGAAAAAGTTCAACATAAAATATTATTTGGTTGAGTTTTGTTGCCCTACTGTCTTCTTTCCTGTTTAAAATTTGGGTTATTTTCTTTGAAAATTATTCTTGGTTCTCAAGACAATACACTATCCTATTTTAATGTGTGTGACAGAATAATTTTGCATTATTTACTTTCTGTACTGTCTTATACTATGCCTTCACAAACCATGTGAAAAGCAGCAGTTATTTTTCCCGAGTGGTAACTTAAAAAGTTGTTTTTCAGCATGTTTCTTCCTAAACACCCAACAGTTTGGTATTCTATTAGATGTTTTGCAGGGAGTCAATGAGTCCTTACAGTGATTTTCTTCAAGAGGCAATGCATTAGGCATAGTGTGGCAGCATAGACACCTGTAGAGATCAGCACACCTGCCCTCAAGCAAAAGACAGTAATTAGTTGCTCATATTCCCTTGCAAACTCCCCCAGTGCTGTTGCACTTGAAACACAAAGATCACAGCAATGCTGTCTTGAGCTCCGCTCTGTTGGAGTTGTTTATGCCCACTCAATTTTTAATGTTCCTATAAGACATTTTGTTGAGAACTCTGAGCCCAAAGGGATTTGCATGCTTGATCAAACCTGTGATGATTTAAATATAGAAGTAAAGAGCAACCTTTGGAATTACATCTGACTGTTAAACTTTTAGGATAGCATTAGTGAAAAACATTAACATGATACTTTAGGCAAAGTTGTGTTTGATCAACCTTCATAACTTTTTTGTTTCTTGACAGCAGGTATAGCTCTAGTAAATTTAAACATATTCTTTAATGCTTATAGATCAAAGCGCATGTGGCTATGTGGATGGCATAGTGTGAATATTTTAAAAGATGGTTTCCTCCCAACCACATTTATTGAAATGGAACCACTCTCAAGTACCAACCTGTTAGTCCCACTACATTGTCACCTAGAGTTTATATTATTAACAGATGAGATGATAAGTCATTACTCTAGTAAAGTATGTTTAGTAATGTAAGTGCATTGGAGCTGTCGGGCCAAAGAAATTCACCACTCAAATATTTGGGGGTCTTTACATCCCACTGTTTTGCTTTTACCATTGTATGTGGCCTACATACCACATGAGAAGTAAAAGTTCAGGTGTCACTAGGAGACCTTTCAAGTTGGAAACTTGGGATTAGACCTCTGATTCTCTTTGAATAAGTTATTAATGAACAGTTTCACTCAAGTTGCTTGATTGCTTCTTCATTTATTGTAAAATACTGTCATCCCTAATATTGAGATAAATTTAGTTCATGTTAATTTTGAGAAAAAAAAAATCTCTCCAGTGCCTCATCTTTCAGAGCTACTCTAGTGGATATATGTGTTTTTTAAATTGGTTACCAGAGACAAATGTGTTTTTTGGAACTGTCAGATTATAGTAGAACTAAAGAAAATGTTATACAGCATGGGACTCTCATTGCCAGAGTTAGAATCCTTAGATGCTAATGAATTCATTGTGCCTCACATTTCCCATGAGCCGGGGATGCTCTATTTGTGGGCTGATGATTATGCTACTAGGATAGACACAATACTCCAGTGATACGTGGAGTATTTTGGCTAGATCATACCTCATTGACTTTCAGAAATTTCACAAAAGTAATTTCAAAGAATGGGTCTGTCTGTAGTGGCCATTGGAATTCTTAATAACTTCTCGTTAATGTTGCATAAAATATTTAGCAGTTTGCTTCTTATACAACCGTGCTCCATGCACCTTGGGTCAGTGTCCTATTTATCTTTTTATCCTTAGTGCCTAGCTTAATGTGATCAGTCAAAGCTGCTTGGATTAGCAAATGATTGAATATACTATGTAACGAATAGCCCATGAAAATTGTAAAGAGTAGATTGTGTTTAACATTTCCAATAACAAAAGTGACTTTTCTCCCCTGCGTTTTATTTTTCCCCTTCAGTATTAGTCACAGGTTGAGTTGTGCCCCTACCCCCCCCACCCAAATATAATCCTTATGAATAAGTAAAAAATGTATTGTTGTTAGGGTTCTTGTTCATACATGTATGGGTTTATTCCAAATCAAGTTTAAACATGTTTTTGCCATCAGTAGGTGGCTGCAGACAAGTTCTCTCAATAGCACACTGTGTCAGTCAGCAGCGGTGGGAGTCTAGGTTGGGAAGTCCAATCACAGCCGTGGCTTCTGTAGGCCTGCTGGTCCAGTGAAATTCAAGGCAGAGACATTGCTCGTAAGGTCAGAGGGCATTTGCTGGGACCCCAAAGGGTTCATTTTCATAGATTTTCCTGAAGGACAGAGGGTGGTCACGGAGGCTTATTAGGAAGAAGTGACTGAGAAAGTGCATAGATGAGACAGCCACAAAGGGGTCCACGTACTTTAATGGGGAATATATCAGGGAGCAATTGCTTCACATTTTGACATTTTTATTTGAGAATGGTTTCTATGATGTTGCAGCAATCCTTTTTGACTTAAGATTATGATTTGGCGTTAACATCACTTTTAACTATCAATGCATCCAAACTACACAGTGAACAAAGTAATATTACTATGCTAAAGTTGAACACTCTTTACCCTCTAAATTATAGTATGAACCCATTTAGGCGACTTGGCTTTGTTTTCTACTCTTGCCAGCACTTGCTTCTGTCCCTGCCCAGGCAAGATTTCTCATTCCCTGTTTCAGAGCAAGCCAACCTTCCTGCTGGCATTCAGCTTGTTTGCCTGGGAGTCCCAGTCTTGTAATCTCCTGGAGTGCTTCTGCTCTTGACTAACCCTTTAAGAGCGCAATCATGTGTATTCCTGTGCTTTGCAAAATGTGTGTCATTCACCTAGCTCATGACTTTATTCCCATAACTTAAAACTGGGGTGGGGGGTGGGGGCGGGGAATGCCTTTCCTTACTGTCATATGGCAGAATACGAAGTACTTTGTAGTTCCACAGTAAATACTGCCACACTAGTTAATTCCTAACTTTATAGTAGGAAGATAAGTTTCCTTTCTCCCAAAGAAAAGAGAAAAGAAAGATGGACTGACTAGCAGTCATATTTTGGGGGTGTAAGAAAAATACAATGTTTCTGGAAATTGAAAACCTTCATTTTAGATCCTGATTCTGCTTCTTGACTTTGTACTCTTTAATGTGTGTCTAATAACCTTTGGGTATACAATGGGTAACATCTACTTGGCAAACTTGACTTATCTACCTGACAAAATTATGTAATCTATGAAAACCACTTACTTGCACATTCTCAGGAGCATTGTAGATGCTTAACAGATAGTAGCTAACTCTGTTATCTTCTGTGTAAGCAAGTTGGGTTTAGAGAACTCATCAAGGGTCCTTTACTGAATGAATGCTGGAGACCCAGGTTCTTCTTACTCTAAAACAGTGGTTTCTCCAGCCTTAGGATACGTCAGCATCACTCAAAGGGCTTGTTAAAATATAGCTTGCTGGTTTATTCCTCAAGAGATTTTGATTCAGTACGACTGGGTCTTGACATTTCTAACAAGTGCTGGCCCTGGTCAGAACCAGTGCTCCGGCGATGTCTCTCTTCCTAACATTCATGTCACAATCATCTGGGAGCTTCTCAAGTTTGTAGATGAAACTGGCATCAGTGGCCAAGTGGTCTTAATATCATGCTCTCCCACGCCCCCCACCCCTTTCTTTCTTCTCTTACCTCCTGTCCTCTCCCACTCCAGCTCCAGGTGATTTTAATATTCTGTGGTGCAGAGAAGCACAGTTCTGCCTACAAGCAAGCTCTTTGCAGTTTTCCATTAGAATTGGGTAAAGTGAAACAGCTGGCCCTGAATGCCTCCTGCATGCTCAGTGAAGCAAGGATGCAGTAGTGTGTGTGTGTGTGTGTGTGTGTGTGTGTGCGCGTTTGCCCTGTGATGCTTTAAAATAGTAACTTCAGCCCATTAAAAAAAAATCTGCTGTTTGTGACTGCTTGCTTTTCTCCATAATTTCACCCTCATGTCTTGAATGCCGTCTTCAATTTCTAGTGTGGATTATAGTTAGTATTTGGCAGAAGGAGCTATTTAGTAATAGTTGACTTAAAGATAGAAGTAATGGGATGACTCTAAAAACCAATTACTTTGGCACTTTTCTGATCAGGAGTGTGTTCTTTTTTATGAGATGCTATTTGATACCTTTATATTTGTTTTAGGGCACCTAAATTTTGGATAGAGTTCCTTGGCGGTACAAACAGTTAAAGGCTTCCCTATTGGTGGAAAGGTTGATGGTTCAAATCCACCTAGAAACTCACTGGAAGAAAGATCTAGCAGTCTGCTTCCAGAAGGTCACAGCCTTAAAGATCTTAAAGAATTCCAACCATTAGTTGGAATTCACTTGACCACAACTATCAACAATAGCAATAGAACCCCAGAGCTCACTGCCAGTGAGTCAGTTCTGACTCATATCAACCCTGTAGTGCAGAGTAGAACTGCTCCTTCAGGCTTCTAAGGCTGTTACATTTTATGGGGATGAAAAGCCTCATCTTTCTTCCTAGGAGTGGCTGGTAGGTTTGAACTACTGATTTTGTAGTTACCAGCCCAACTACACCACCAGGACTCCTTAGCAATTGACAGCAGTTTTTGGTTAAAACAGATGATGATTAGTTGTACAGCTTTGAGTCCATAAAATAAAACTGCTAGTAGATCAATTGGTACAAGTAGTAGTTTCTTCTGTTAAATGATTCAGTTGGTGAATATATACAAACTAAGGCATGAAATCATTTACTAGATAAGAGTGGGCAAAATACCACATAATTTCATTAACCTTTAAGCAATGAAATTATAAACCTCTATGCAAATGATTAAGGTTATCATTGCCTATCACCTCTATTTGATATCTACAGACTGTTAATTCTTCTCTGTCCTGCTGAGTCTTATTAAAACTTCTGACTGATGTATTTTTATTAAAAGGTTTAGAATTTACCAATTTAAAACATTTGCTTCACACTATCACCTTTAATTTAACCAGGCCATTAAACATAGTAGTTTGCAAAGGGAAAAAAGTCAATAGCTGTTTCTTTAAAAAAAAAAATTAATATGAATTTTAAACTGCTTAGAGGTGAGTCAACACTGTACACCACTAGGCCTTTTGATAGTTGATTTGTTCCTTTAGTATGCAAATTTTAGGTTTACAAAGATCTAGTGCTTTTATTTAAGAAATATGCCTGGAGGCTAGATTGGTAGGCTTTAGGGAGATATATAGTTTGGTGTGAAATAAATAGTTGTTAAAGGATCACATGAATTGAGTCCCAGAAGATGAAGGAAAGAGCAGAGAAAGACAGATTGAAGAAAACTGACTGTATTTAATTTCATTTGGCTAAAAATATCACTGTATTAAAAATGAAGGCAATGAAAGATGGTAACACCTAGCCAATGAATGGGAATAAGCCATTTATTGTAGATTTGGTGGGAAAACCTGATTTGAAAGAAGCTTAAAGGAAAACGCTTAGGAAGGACATCCCTGCTGAGAGAAGCTTGGCTCATCTCCCCTTGAAAAAGCCAGCCCTTTGAGAGCTTTGCAACTTTGAGAGGAAGGCTAACTCTCCTTTGTCCAGGGATGGAATAGTCCATCAAGTCGGCACTTCTCACATTTGGGTCATTAGTGAGATGGCATTGAGAAAGAAAAGATTCAGGGTAGTAGCATTAGGTTGAAGATAATCAAATTGTTAAGAATTTTAGCTTTGGAGACGTGTTTTTGTGTCACTGCATTTTTAAACCCCCTGACTTTTTTGTTGTTCTTTCCCCCTTTCTACCCTACCCTCCCTCCACCCTCCCTGTATTGCCACTCTCACCACTGGTCCTGAGGGGTTCATCTGTCCTGGGTTTCCTGGGTTTCCAGTTCTTATCTGTACCAGTGTACATCTTCTGGTCTAGTTGGATTTGTAAGGTAGAATTGGGATCATTAAGAACTAGAGGAATGTTGTATGTTTCATTGTTGCTACACTGCACCCTGACTGGCTTGTCTCCTCTCTGCGACCCTTCTGTAAGGGAATGTCCAGTTGCCTACAGATGGGCTTTGGGTCCCCACTCTGTACTCCCCCTCATTCACAGTGATAAGGCTTTTTTGTTCTATGATGCCTGATACTTCATCCCTTCAACACCTAGTGATCACACAGGCTGCTGTGCTTCTTCTATGTGGGCTTTGTTGCTTCAGAGCTAGTGGCTGCTTGTTTATCTTCAAGCCCTTATGACCCCAGACGCTATATCTTTTGATA
>NW_022103900.1:33264305-33270382 GCF_000313985.2 Echinops telfairi
AGGTGAGCATCATGGAATGCCAGTTTAATAGAACAAAGTGTTCTTGCATAGAGGAAGTACTTGAGTGGAGGCCCAATGTCCATCTGCTACCTTAATACTAAACCTATACATATATGCACGTAGATCTATTTCCCTGTCATATATAAATATATTTACATATGTACATGCTTATATTTAGACCTCTATAAATGCCTTTTGCCTCTTAGTTATTTTTATTGGACATGTTTTAATACGGTTGCAACGATAGATTATTTGAGCATATAAAGCATTTGTTATGTGTCTCCATTGGTACAAAGTCAGTAAGGTGTGAGGGGCCCATGATGGTATGTACAGGTTGGATGTTAGCTTCTTTCACTGAAGGTGAGCCTCTAGCCTCTTTATTGCCAAGGACCCCTGTATATATGTATGTATGACTGTATTGATATGTATTTCAAGTCAACATTTTGTTTTTGACTTTAAGATTATTTTTAATTATTTATGTAATATATCATTTGGTTCAAACTGGAAAGGTATTGGGGGTACCCTCTCTTCTGTGATCCAGCCCCTAGACACTTGCTTCTTTTCACACACAGCTAGTGTTACCATTTTGTGTGTGTGTGTGCGCCCTAGTAATAAGGTTGCAAATATAATTGATGCTTGTACATTTGTTTTATAAATTTACCTTTCGAGCATTTTTTTGGAGACTTTTCCAGAATGCCAACCTGCATTAGAAATATGACCGCTTGTGTAGTCATAATATTCAGATGTGAATGATTTCAATAACTCTTTTGAAACGTTGGAATTAGGTCAAATACTGGCCCATTGCTGCAGCCCTGAGAAGAAGCAGAATTACCTGCTAGTCTTCTAAAGGTTTCACAGGTCTTAACTCAGACTTGAAATCCTACTGCTGTGTTATGGAGGCCTTTTGGTTTCTGTAAGAATCCCTGATGGCCTTGTGGGCTACAGTGAAGCCAATGGTTCAAACCTACTAGCCACTCCTCGGGAGAAAGCTGCGGTTGTCTCCTCCTGTAAAGACTTTTAAATCTAAAGGGGCAGTTTTGCTCTGCCCTACAGGGTCACTTTGAGTTGGAATCCACTTGATAGTAGTAAGTTATGGTTTCCATAGCCACACAACAATGCTTTTTTATCCTTGAGGAATTCTCATTTGGCTATATTTTATCTCAGAGGAGAATTTTGTATTCTGTTATTATTCTTGTATTCTCCTACATTCACCTAGTTCTGCTTCTAAATTTCTATTTTCTGTGAATTCAAAATTATATTCACAGTTGGAAAAGTTTTATTTAATTTGACTTCTTTTAATACTAGCTGACATATACATTTATGAGTATTTGGAACCATTGGAGGTTGTCTTGTTCTTTTGAATTATGCAGTCAAACCTCTGAAAGCAAGAAACTGTATAAGATGGAAACCTATTAGAGAAGGAAAATGAGAATAATAGCCACCAACAGAAAGCCATGGACAAAGCTGGAAGACGGAACCCTGCCAAAGGTGGAAAACTTGTGAGAGCTGGAAAAAACAAGGCAATCTCTAATGAGTTCTGACTCTCACAAGTTTCACTGTATTTTTACTGAGAAGATGTTAGGTGTTGAGAGTAGGAGGTCTACTCTCAATTATCTCTGTGTTTCAGGTCTGATTCATTGGTTATGAGAGAAGGGGCATGACCTTGGGCAAGTTACAGAAACTCCTGCCTTGGTTTCCTCCTTTGTAAAATGAGGTTAATATTACAAACTTCAGAAATGTGATGATTAAATTATATACAGTCACTGTGTAGTACGACACAAATATTAGCTATTTGTATTTTGATGATATGGTTGTGACTATATTGGACTTTTATAGTGTATAATTTAGTATTTTTGATGTTGTAATTTTGAGTGTATTTGTGTAAGTGTTAAGACGTATATTACTCATGATTCCAGCACATGATCTTTTTAAAACAGAGTCCACAAGCTATTAAGATAAAGTACATATTTTACAAAAACAATAACTCTGAATGTGAGGTTGGCTAGGCTATTACAAAGATCTCTTTTCTTTCCTTTGTTGATTGAGAATAATGTGTGTATTCAAAAAATTAAAAAAAATAATGGCATTCTTTTTGGGTGTATAGAATTATAATGCAAGTCACATAATTTAGGTTTTCTAGTAGCCACATTAAAATGTAAAATGAATGAGTGAAATTAATTTTAATAATATACAAAGGCAACTCAGAAACCATTGCTACAAAATCATAAACCTTTATTAAAAATAGAAAAACTTGAAGCTAGGTTTTCTTGACATATCCTCCATCTTAATCTATATTCTTCTGGCAGGCAGTGTTTCAGTCTCTCTAACCCTTCCCGGAAGAATCTTCCACTCTCTGATTTACACATCAAGTCTGCAGTTTTGGAGTCTTGGAGTGACTCATTATGTTCCTCTTAATCATTGAGTTTTGGGAGCAAAAAGAAGTGGAAAGGCACAAAATCAAGGCTGCAGGGCGGACGAGGTAAGGTTTCTCAACAAAATTACTTAGTAGGACAGCTGTGGTTAGCCTTGAAGAAAGAGCAAGTAAAGTGGGAAACGAAAAAAATTCCTCGTCACCCTTTCCCTGGCCTTTTCCTCACCAAGACAGTCTTCTTCATTACAAAGAAACCCCAGCTTTATAATGAGCCCTGTGATCATCCTGTGTCCTTTGAGAAGGTCTGTTAAGATTACTCTTTGCTGTCCTCAAAAATGGTTCCCAAACTCTCTGATTTGATCTCCCTGCTTTGAATTTAATTGGTGCAGCAGAACCCCCTCAGAAGCCACTGTGTTGATTGCCCTTGCTCTCTGGGTCATCTTGGCAAGCCTAAGACTTGCCCCCAGTTATGACTTGTTCCATAAAATCACCTTCTTTAGCATTGGTCTTGTTTAAAAGAGTGATAGAATGTTCAGCTATTTAAACTTGCTAATCTCCACTCACTGCGTTTGGTATCCATTGAGCTAAAAGATTACTGAGGTCAAGATGTTCCCTTAAAGTTGAAAATGCCAAGCCATGTGAGATGCTGAACCAGCTTCCGTAGCTATCATCTCAGTGATAATGCTACAGTCCTCTTCTTCTGGAGTTTAGCCACAGTTTCTTCCTTCATTGAGGCTGATGGTCTGCTCTCTCTTGGCTCCTCTTTGAAGTCTTTTCAGTTTTCCTTAAAGTATTTGATCTGTCTGAAAACTGTTGTTTTACATGGGGCAGCATTCTTGAAAACTTAACAAAGAGCTCAGTCTTTGAGATGTTCGAGTTTTGTTAAAAATTTGTTATGAACTCTGACTTCTAGGCAGTTTTTCTTCTTTTTTTTCTTTTAACATGAAAAGTATCTATTATTTGAAGGTACCCTAAAAAATCTAAAATAGGTATATGAGGGGACTTGAAAACAGTTGGTGGAAAAATTTAATTATTTGATGTAAAAATGAATTGGAGGACATATGACCTCCTCTAACCGCACAGTTGGTACGGAGAGCCATCATCATTAGCATCTTCTTCCTTGTACTCACTGTTGTCCATGTAGTTATTTTTTTCTAATTATGCCAGAAATATACACAACAGAATATTCTCCAACTCTCCAACTTCTACATTCAGTGCCATTGATTATACTTGTGTCGTACAACTATGATTGATGTCCTTTTCCAAATTATCCCACCATCATTAACACAAACTCAATGTCCCCCACAAAGCAGCTCTTCCTCCTCCACCCGTGGGAACCACTGGCCAGCTTTGGTTTCTTTTTCCCTCTAGTAGTTCTCTTGATGTAATAGTCACATATCACACACTTCCATGGTTACATCGCTGTAAAAAAGTGTGTATGAATTATCACAATCAATTCTAATGATCCCTCCTCCCTCCCGCATTCATTGTTTGCTCTCCAAATCCCCTCACCCCCGCATCCGTGCCCCCGACCAACCATTGCTTCAGTTATTGTCTCTATGCACCCACTCCTGTGCTTCACAAACTGGGAAACCCAACAGATACAGTAGCAGACAAACAAAAACAAAACAAAAATGACAAGAAGAAAATAATAGAAAGATAAAAATACACAAGAACGAAAAGGCCATCATCAATATCTAAAAAGCCAATTAAATTTTGTCGTGGAACTAGGGAGAAATCCTTGAGCCTAGAGCAAATTCAGGTTGGGTAAAGAGGAAGGTCACGACCAAATATAGTATTATACCATGGTTCGATCCACCATAATCAAGTTTACAATAATTTCTGTCTGTTGAGTCCTTCACCCTGTGGCTAGGGGGGATCTGCCAGTGCTTTAATCTGACTAGATACTCTGCAGATGGCTTTCGGACTCCCACTGTCCTCTGTAGCTTTCGACAAGTGGGGTGTTCACAGTTTAAGCTCTGATACGTTTTCTTGATCATATTTAGATTTTTGTTATTGTCATCTTTGGATCACACAGGCTGGCATGCTTCTTTGATCTGGACTTAGTTGATGGCTCAGTTAATGGCTGCTTGCTTTAATACAAACTTTTAAGACCCCAGACACAATTTTAATTGATAGCTGGGCACCATCTGTTTTCTTCACCACACTTTGCTGTAGTACCCTTATCTCCAGTGATCTTTTCCTGAAGGCGAGGATGTAGCAGGGCCATGTGATAAGAACTAAATGTTCATGGATTGGGGCTAGAATTAATTGGTAGCCCAGAATCCATCTGCTTGTTCAAGGATTCTGAAGAATTTTGGTTTACTTTGGCAGTTGTATTATGACAAAAACCAAAACCAACAAAAACAAACAAGTTGCAGTAAAACAAAAAGCAAAGAAACCAAAAAAAAGAAAAACACTGTCAGTCATTCCCTTGGGGTATGAGACTGTTGCACTGATGACATCAGTAATTTATCCAGTGGAATAAAATTTAAGAGACTGTGGATATGAGGCGTCTATGCAAGTATAGTCCAATTTTGAGCTGCAACCCATATTGCTTTGTACAGATTGATTTCTTTTTTTTCCTTTTAAAAAAATATCATTTTATTATGGGCTCATACAACAAATTGATTTCTTGATTGAGCTCTGTATACGCTGACCGTGAGGGTTGGTGTGAGAGCAAAACTTCCTGTCTCATTTTTTATAAGTAGAGATATTTGCCTATCAGATTAAAACCTGTCATATAATGCAAGGGGAGCATTGAAGTACTGAATATATGGTGGTTCTGGATCCACTAAGGGTCCCACTTAAGGTCCAATGACCGATATTTCCACAGTCTCGGAGTGGCCATCCCTTGCTTCTTTCTCACCAGAGTATTTCAGTCCCAAATCCAAGGGTACAGGTAGTTTTGAGGAAGGACCCAGTTTGTTCAGTTGGGCTTCCACATTGAGTCCTTCTGGTGTGGCCTGTAAGGCCAGTGTCAAGGTCATCATAGTGCTTTGTCCATGGTGTGGTTCACCATAGGTTGAGTAGAAACAAATTTGATGAGTCTACACAGGACATAAAATTGAGTTTATTGTCCCCTGAGGCTCCTTACAACTGTTTAGCACCCCTTCCTGATGTAAGGTTGCTCATCCTTATTTGACCACCATATCCACCAATAGAAATATCAATGCCTCCTCTGAAATGTACATGCATCCCTCCCCTGGTCTTAACTGGATTTTCCAGTAAGGTTTTCTCCTCTCATTCCTGTGAAGGGCCAGTTGATTTATCACAGCCTTGTCTCAATACTGTATGGCATGAAGTGCATGGTTTTCTCCCCCTCTCCACTTCTTAAGGAAGTGACATCAGCCTTTTCGAGATAATTCTTATGAAGTGTACAAAAAGGGGGTGATGCATGGTCCATGGCTGGTAAGCAGATTTTCTACATTTTTTTGTTTGGGATTTAGCCTCTAAGATTTGGCTAATTGGTGTTTCTTCTTATAGTAGTGGACTCGTAAAATACTTGTCCTTTTGTTGTCAATGAGGGTGGCGCGCGATGGAGACCCAATGCCCATCTCTAGACAACTGGACATACCTTGCAGAGGGGGAGTGGGGAGGGAGTGGGGAGATGAGTTACTTAGGGTACAGTATAGCAATAATGAAACTCACAACCTTCCTCTAGTTCTTGAACGCTTCCTCCCCCCAACTACCAGGACCCCAGTTT
>NW_022103900.1:33270698-33309604 GCF_000313985.2 Echinops telfairi
TTCCGGGAACCCAGGAGGCAAGAGAATTTTGGGAATGATGAGGGCAACAAATGTATAGATGTGCTTTACACAATTGATCTATGTATTGTGATAAATTGTATGAGCCCCAATAAATTGATTAATTAAAAAAAATACTTGTCCTTTTGTAACTGACTAATTTCAGTCAGCATAATGGTTTCCATGTACTTCCATGTTGTAGTAGTTCCATAATTTCATGTCAACTTGAAGATGCATAAAAGGGTGGTGTTCAACCTGTCAGTCAGGTCACAGCCTGATGGTGCCTCCTTGTGGGGGTGGCCTTCTCATAAGGAGGGGCCTGGAAACATTCCCTTCCCTCTCTGCCTTCACCTTCCTGATGGCTGACCCTGATTGCTGCCAGAGTCTTGTCGCAGCCATTGGATCCACACGATTTTTCACCCACCAACCTGTGATCGTCATGCATTCTGCAACATTGCTTGTAGCTTCACGAGTCTGAAGAGGGACTTCTGGACTAGTCCTGGACTTAAGAACCTGAGTTAGACTGGGCTGGCATGTTTTCTTGATATACAATTACTCCTTGAAATAAAGCTGTTTCTTACACATATAAGAGTGTCTCTGGATTTGTTTCTCTGGTCAACCTGGCCGAACACACATATCATGCAGTGTTTCATGCTTCCATCCCTGTTTTTCAGGGATGCATAGCATTTCATTGTGTGTATGCATACCATAGTTTCTTTATCCATTCTTCCACTGTTGGACATTTTGGCTGCTTCCAGTGTCTTCCTACTGTGAACTGTGCTGCTCTGAGCATGGGCGATCACGCATCCACTTGTGTTGTGTCTCTTATTTCTTTGCAGTATGTGCCTAATAGTGGTATTGTTGGGTCATATGGGATTTCAATTTCCAGTTGCTTTAAGTATCACCATATTGTTTTCTGTAGTGTTTGTATATATTTATCAGTCCATCAATAATGTATACAAGTTCCTTTCCCTCCACATCCTCTCCAGCATTTGAGGGTGCTCCTTTCATATACACACTGGTGGTAAAATTGACCAGTCTTCGTGCTTGAGATCCAAATTTGTATAATCTCAATGAATCTTGTTAATGATCATTCACATTGAATCATATAACCCTATAGCATCTTCCCCCACCTTCTCTACTCACGGCTACCAGGAAAAAAATCATTTGGTGGGAGTTACAAAGATCATATTACTACTATATCACATTTTCAATCCCATGTTTTCCACAAACGTTTTGAAGCTTTCTTTTATTACTGAAAATACTGGTCTGCAGCCATCCACTGATCACAGACATTTCTAAACATGTTTTATTTGATGTAAATCCATGCATGTATGAATTGGAATTCCAGTTTTCATTTATCTTCTGATTTTATTTAATCCATTAGATTTAAATTATGATTTCAACATGTTAAAAAATGAATCATTAAGTTTCTCAAATTTTGCATTAGAGCCTCAATATTTATTATGTATTTCATAATCATAGCCCACCGTTGTTCAGATTAGCCACATTTCAGGGGCTTAAGTTCCCAAAATAAGTTCCCAAACTTACTTGATCTACTGCCTCCTCTTCAGTTAAACAACAACAACAACAACAAAAACAACAACAAAGTACCCAGGATCCTCTCACCTTTGGCAACCGAAAGCTTTTCTATTGTAGCTCATAAGCCAAGATAAAGTGCAGGGGGGGGGCTCCCCCCACATAATTTTAGTGCTACCCCCCTCTCCCCCAGGGAAACACTGGTTTGTAAAACAAACTTGTAGAACATAGACTTCTTTTAACTTTTTCTTTTTAAAGTCAGGGTGGATATGAATACTTCGCAACTACTAATGAAAGATATGCATTTAAAAACACATGGCCATCAAGTTCATTCCAAGTCGTAGATACCCTATGTAGGATTTCTTAATATCTGCAATCTGTGTGGGAACAGATAGCCTCATCTTTCTCACACAGAGCATCTGGTTGGTTTGAACTGCTGACTTTATAGTTAGCAGTCCATTGCTTACCCCACCATGTTACCTGGGCTCTGTGCATCTAATAGACAGAAATTGTAAGTTTGTAGTGTGGAAAGAGAAGGAGGGGAACTATCTCGATTTACACATCATCAATGATGACATATTAGGTTTCAAAAATTTTGTGGAAAATGGAATGAAAAGATAATGGAATTTGACTACAATTTTTTGATGCCCTCTCATATATGGTTATGAAAGTCCTAAAGACAGGTACATAATGATACTGTTAAATCACCAATGAATAGGGACCTAGGGAATACCTAGGCAGGAGCCACAAGTGAAGTAGAGAAGACCCCGGGTCTAGAGGAGAACCTCTTGTATGCGTGGCTAGAAACTACAGAGAGGGAATTTCAGAGAGGCATGTGGTTAGAAATGAAAACAGGTATTATTTGATTATGGTCCACCTTAGCAATAGCTGTTTCAGTAAACTGATAGACAAGGGAGCTAAGCTATGGTGATTTAAGCATTAGGTAGAGGTTAAGTGAAGATAATGAGTTTATAGGGCTGTTTTGTGAACCTTGACAGGGCCAATTGCAATTCTTACAAGAGGTGTGTTAGTGATGAAGGGAAGAACCCATCTAAAGGAAAAGATTGAAGGTTGAGGGAAAGGCAAACCGTGATAGAACAATGTATTAGAAAAGGCACGAATGAATAGGGTCCGGCATCCAGGCAAAGGGGTTAGTAGTAGAGAAACTTGTTATGTAATTCTTATTTTGAGATGGAAATTTCCGTAAGGGAGACTAGTTCTGTTGGTTAGAGTTCCTAGTTGCATACCATAGCTAAGTTAAGTTGCAGATAGTACCTAGTTTATGCATTCACGGTTATAGAACAAGTTACTGAATTTTTAGAAGTGCCAAGCAACCAAATTTGAAAATTCATAGTTAAGACAACACAGGACAAGAGAAAACACTTAGTTGAAGTTCTGTTCCTCCTCTCTTTTTACTAGACTCTTATCCTCTCCCTCTCTGTCTTTTTTTTTTAATGTGACTCTTCTACTTAGGATCAACGCTGTGACTGTGAGTGCCCGCCCATCTTATCTCAATGGGTGCCTAGAATGCTCTCCAACCCACTTCCTCTGTGATCTAGGTTACTCTGGGCCTGTGACTGTTGTTTCAAGTCATTATTTTACAAGATATGTTTGCCTAATTCTCTGTAATGTTGTGCTGTGTTTGTCAGCTGTGGGATACAGCCCCACATCTTGATGGGTCCTAAGGGGCAGTTGTGTAATTGAGGGGTACATTAAAGAGACACAAGACAAGGCATGCAAGGGCTCACCTCTTCCATGGAGGCCCGAACCAGAATGAGGCAGTTAAGTATTTTCTCAAGAGCTTATCTAATCTTGGGCTTGCAGGCCATGGTAAGCACATACTTAACGTAGCAAGAATGGGCTGTATTAGAGGTATACACGTCATATGGGCCGGATGAGCTACGGGCCTATACACAATAGGAAGAGGAGGTACTAGAGGCATACATGTGACAGGAAGGTACATAAGTAACAAGATGGGCGGGCTCTAGAGTTAAGATGATGGTCTAACCTTAGTCTTCTCTGAGCTCTTCTCCAGGGCAACAATCTACGATCCTTCTCATAAGGGAGTGGGTCCTACTTCGTGGGACAGACGATTGCCCTCCATGGTAGACAACCTTCAGGCAAGTAGCCTTCAAGCCGTTGACTTTCAAGCGTATATAGTTGCAACCATGTGCTTGCAAGTAGCACCTTAAAATTGGCATTATTCCAGGGGACATCGTGGGGAGTAACTTTTATGTAGAAGGTGACTGGAACTCATCTCCAACCCACGCATAAGAAGATCTCCCTCCACGGGAGCCCAGCCTCTCAGACTCCTTAATGTATGAACATAGAGAATTTGTCCCCATATACAATCTTCCGGGTTCTGTTTCCCACAGTTAGCCAACTTTTCTGTTGCTTACATACCCATTGCCATTGAGTTGACTGAGTCATTAGAACCCGATATGACATAGACTGAGTGGCTTGTGAGACTGTGAATCTTTACAGAAGGAGAAGGCACCCTCTTTCTCCTGCACAGTGGCTGGAAGGTTCAAGTGGCTGACCTTTCAGTTACCAGCTGAGTGCTGACCCAAAACACTACTACCAGGCTTCCTTTCATTGCCTTGATAGTTCCTCCTTTTTGCCTGTTAAGTAGTGTCGTTTTTTGAAAGAATTACTGTATTAGTTCTGATCCTGACAGTACTCATATACTTACGAATTCAGACCTAAATGTATTGAGAAGACAAGACAAGAAGTCATGATGTCCAGCTTAGGGTATGTGGTAAGGTGACCAGACGTCCCGCTTTAGGCGGGACAGTCCTGATTTTTAGCAATTTTTCCCACGTCCCGCAGTGTTTTAAAAAAGTCCCGATTTTTGGAAAGAATGTACAGCAAGCTAGGGTATACGGTTTTCGGCTGCCATGTGGCTATTTTGCCAGGATATGAGTTTTATCAATGGTGTCCCGTTTTACCAATGTTAAAATCTGGTCACCCTAGTATATGGTCATGTCTTATTACTTGTCACTGCATATGGCTCAATGGGAACATAAGGCTATTGAAGTCAAGTAACATGAACTCAGTGCATAAACTTTCTGGAAAGCAGTATTCTTAAGAGATTTACTCCACATGTGCAAATGTCTGTGCACCTCTATCATTTCCCTAGCGTTACTGTTATGTGCTGTCAAGTCGATTTTCACTCATAGTGACCTACCTATAAGATAGAGGAGAACTGCCCTATAAGGTTTCTAAGCTTGTCATCTCTATAGTGACAGATCACCAGTCCTCTTTCCTTGGAATGTTTGGTGGGTTTGAACTGATGAACTTTTGGTTAGCACATGTGTACTAAACTATGGTGCCATCTAGTCTCCTTTCTTCCCTAGGGCAAAAAACCCCAATATGGTCTGGTTGTTGTTAAGTGACTTTGATTCTGTTCTAATTGAGAGGCACCCTGTGGCCAATGGAATGGAATGCTATTCTGTCCTGTATCATCCTCACAGTCACTGGTATGCTCGAACCTATTGTTGCAGCCAGTTTGTCAATGTCTTTTGTTAGGGCCTTCCTCTTTTTCACTGACCCCCAACTTTACCAAGCATGATGTCCTTTGCCAAGGTCTGGTCCTTTCTAAACATGTCTAGAGACCTTGTGACAAATTTAAGAAGCATTCTGTCTGTACTTCTTCCAAGATAGATTTGTTTGTTCCCCAGGCAGCTTGTGGTATATTCAGTAGTCTTCAGCAATACCAAAATTCACGATATCAACTTATTTGATCTTCCTTATTTATTGCTTAGCTTTTGCATGCATATGAGGAGATTGAAAACACCATGCCTTGGGTCAGGCATACTTTAGTCCACAAAGTGACATATTTGCTTTTTAACACTTTACATCGAGATTTTGCAGCACTTTCTCCAATGCAATATGTTATTTGATTTCTTGACTGTAGAATCCATGGTTGTTGCAGATCCAAGTACAATGAAATCCTTGATCACATAAATCTTTTTTTTCCTGCTTTATGCACATGTTTCACACGAACACAAGAAATGCTCTGGAATTCCCATTGTTCACAATGTTATCTGCAATTGAATACCTTTGCATAGTATATAAAACATAGTTTTACATACTTCTGTCTTTCTCTGCTTTCAGCCAAGATCAGTATTGACATTAACAATGTTATCTCTCATGCTACATCCTCTTCTGAATCTGGCTGGAATTTTTGGCAGTTCCGTGCTAAGGTACTGTTGTATCTGTCTTTATTATTATTATTATTTTATTTAGTTGTATGTTTTTACATTATCTTCATCAAAATCTTATTTGCGTGTGATAGCAATGATATTGTTCAATAGTTTTTGCATCCCATTAGATTACCTTTCTTTAGAGTGGTGGTTTATCTTCCAGATTTCTGGGCTTAGAGAGTGATCCTGGATTGGCTATTCATATATATTCCAATCTGCCTTTTTGAAGAAGTTCTGCAATAGTTTTTAAGTTTTGCTTGCTTTCTCCTTTTTTAATGGAATTTTTTGAGCTAGGCAAACTATTAACCTTCTCTCCATAGAGATAGCTGTTCACATAAAGCCATAAGTTTTTCATGTCTGTCAGCAGTGTCTTCAGCCTTCTGAAGGCCATCCATGGACCAAGTTAAGGACCTTGAATTCAAATCAATTTTTATATTTAGGGAATCCTTGGAAAGGCTGGAAAAAGAGCTCCTATTAATTGGGAGCTTGGATGCAAAAATTTCTGGGTTTGATAGTTTCCATTCCTGGAATATCCAAGTATAGAGTTGTCATCGAGCCAACTCTTGTCCAGGTTTGCCTTTCCACAGGCCTTCATCAGGCTTCAGAATGTCGGCTCGGCTGAAAGGATGATGACGACAGGGTGTCTTTTGTGATCTCACAGGCACGTCACTGTGGAACAGATTGGACCTGCGCAAAGAAGGTCCCAGTCTAGCTCGTTATTCAGAAGGCAATTGGGCTCATTGTCATTTCTTCATCAGTTCTGATCCTCTGACAGTCTGTGGTCATTTCCTATCATCTACTGTTTACTGCAGTGAGGGTCAGTAAGATGATAAATATTTCTAAAGAGAAGGAAGCAGCTTTTCTGAATCTTTACAAGATTACTTCCTCTGCTGCTTGTAGTCAGATTTCTTTATTTTTATTTTATCTCATTATTTCATATATTCACACTTCTATAGTAGATAAAAATTCCCTACTCTTCTTTTTATGTATATACTTTGGAGAGTTGTGGACAGCTCTCATATTGTTCCTTGGTTGTCAGCCAAGTTATACACATTTAACTCCTTTAATCTTCCGTTGTAATTGAGTCAGCTTGGCTGCTTTTTCCACATCTCCCCCATTTTTATCTGCACCACTAATAAACAGAAAGAACAGGCTATCGCTGTCTTCTTTTACACCTTTCATTCTTCTTGCTTCCTAGTTTTTGCTAGTTTTAGTTCCTTTTGAACTAAAGCCAGCCAGACATCATTTTCAGAACCACTTGGGCAGTACATGAATGCCTTGCCTCCAACAGTATCCCATGCAGTAATAGCATCAGCCAGCACATCTTTGAGTAAAGAAAGTAAAATGGAAAAGGAGAACAGTGAGGAACAACATAATGCATTCTTTGATTATGTGACAGCCGTACGATTGCCACCCAAAGTCAATCAATGTACCTGAAACCTTTCCCACAGCTCCAGCCATCCTCGTGTGCCATTCAGGGACACTTAGTGAGATGTGTGCACATCGTTTGAAGTTCAGCCACTGTTCTCACTTGGTTTCTTCCCCATGTTCTCACTCCCCCACTGCCTTTCTCAGCACCGATCGTGACTTGCTATCAGATTTTTGCGGCCATGAACAAAACTGGGCAGGGGATCATTTTGTCAGAAATTAGATAGGCTCAGGTGGTAAATGCCCCATGCCTCCATGTGTAACATCTGAGGCAAGTACTTTAGTTCTTGCTATTTCTGTAACAGCCGTTGGTCTCCTTTTCACAGCTGATTCAGTGGAGATGTGCAAGAGGAAAGGACTAGTAGACCTTCGGTTCTGTTCATCAGTGGCATATTAGTTTCATAACTCCCCCCCCCCCCCCCCCCCCCCCCCCCACTCCCGATTGGCAGGGAGAAGCATACTGCTTCTTGATGATGCTGAGCTTAGTGTAAAGTAAGCCAGCATGGGATCTGGGCTCATCACAATTCATTCTTTCTTTTCATTTGGTTTGTAGAAAATGGGCTTCTGCCTGTACTGATCTTCTGCATTAAATTGAAAAAGGTCATACCTCTAGGAGCTAATAACTGACTGGTGTTTCTAGGCCCCAGGTCCAGGTAGTATATTGTTTGAAGCTTGCAGCAGCACACCCTTGGCTCTGTCATTTGGGTTAGCCCAGCTTTTAGTACAGAGCTGAATAGGATAGAAGAGTCGGTTTTCCTGTTTGTGTCTGTGGCAGCTTTCTAGATGATTTGTGGTTCAATCCTTTAAACATTTTTGCTCATGTATCACTTCTTTCCCGGTGAAGGCCTACAATGTACAGATTCTAATGCTATTATCTTTTAATCAGATTACCTGATTTTGGTGAAATCAAGGTCAGAATAGCAGTTGACACAGTTGCCTCGGAATAGCATCCTGAAAATGATGGTACTTTTCTTGATTGTTTTTATGGCCCTTCTTAATCTTTTCTGATTTTCAATGAGATTATGTGATGATGAATCATGTATTTCTGCTCTCTGCCTTATGAAACAGGTAACCAGATGACTTGGACCTCTTTTAAGTCTGATTTTTAGAAATGTTAATCTCTCACATAGCTTTTAAAACCATGAACAATATTGTACTCACACTAATTTCTCTTGGCAATTGATGCATTCTTCAATGTAACTTTTGTTTCTTGGGTCTTTTCATGACTTGTCAAAGAAAACAAAATGCTAACCTGACTTTAAAAGGGGGAAAAATCCCCCCCCGCCTCGTACTATATTATTCTTTGTTCTCTGCACCAAAGTGACAATCCCACACGGTCTCAATTCAGGGAGTCTAGCACAAAAATACAAAACAGCTTGGCACTGTGACAGGCTGGCAGCCAAAATGTTTTGTGTAGTTTGGTTCTGGCAGTGGTTTTCAGAAGGCAGAGGGTCTACCCTCACAGCGTTACGAAAGACCAGCAGCCTCAATCTCTCCTAGTTAGACCAATTCTTTTCCCTCTTGCGTTCCTGTTTTTTCATGCACACCACATTCATGCACACCACATCATTAAAAAGTATACATTGAAGAAAAAAAGAACAGGAACAACATTCTCATCATTTCCATACCGAGTAAACAGCATTGTTCCTTACAGAAGCTTTTGCTAAATATGTCTTTTCCAGTCCCTTTGAGATTGCCTTCACAGTTCAGTTTTTACCACAACTTTTCAAAAAGCCCTTCTGATTATTCCTAACTCTGGTCATGTTGACACAGTATTTTAGTATGGTTTGCAGTATTGTCTGCTTTACAGCTTATTATTTTGAATTGGAACTTTTGAGTGGGGCTGCTTGCATTATGTGGATTTTGATACTAAGATATCGATTGTTGAGATAAAACAGCTTTGGCGTTTTTTGGTCTGAAGTTCAGAGTCAATTTATATTTTAAAGAAAAGGAATACTCATTTTCAGACTTTCTGACAAGTGCTTCTAGGTAAGAAAGTGAACTTCCATGAAGTGAAAGAATGCTTTTATTTTGTCCCTTTGAGGTCAATATGCAAGGTAAAATAAGAAATGTTTTTCAGTGTCCCAATTCTCTCGCAATTGTAGTTGGTGACTTTCTATTAGAAGGAATACAAAAATATGACCTGATGATTTTTAAATGAAAATGATCAAGGCAGTATGTTAGATTTTCATTCTGAGCAAGCATTCTGCGAACTTTCATAGGATATTCTTCCAAATGTACATATGTTTCTGTTGTGTTATCAAAAATAATTTACATTAAGTCATCTATTTTAACAATGAATGTTTTTGAAATCAAGATAAAAATAGAGAAATAGGCTCAACATCGTTTTGTAGGAGACTATTAACATTATTTTGACTGAATTTTATTTTTAAATTGTCGATTTTTGGCAATAAGAAAGTTACTTTGGGAGGGAATACCCATGTATTTTTGTAACAGTGTAACAAATGTGACTGAAAAGAACGTAAACAGTAGTTCGTGTTAGAATTATTAATGTGAAACATTTTTTGCTGCCATATATACTGGGGAATGTATCTGTTATAGCTGTGTTAACATGGAGTTGTACAGTGTAACAGTTATTTGTTCACTAAAATTTCTGATTTAGAAAATGCTTCAAAATCATTAAAAAATTTACAACACAGATTTCAGAAACATGCACTAAATAAATTCACCTGTTATTTTCCCTCAGTCTCAAGACAGTCAGCAATATCTTGACTCATTACTTTGACAAAATAAATCCTCATGTGTACCTCATGCCCTTTAGAAATGTCTTTTTAAACTTGTGTTTAAGTGACTCTTTCTTTAGAGCTCCTGAAATCAGCCTGGTAAGTTACATTAGTTAAACCCTTAGGTCAACATTTCTAGCTTCTGGATTATGGCACTTTTCAAACGGAATGCCATCAAAGTTTTTCTGTTGGGCCAGCTCAGGATTGTCTTAACTCTCTGTGCCAGTGTCTGATAACATTAGAACTGGTAATTTAAAGTACTGCTGGCAAAGGAATAAACAAAGTGATCAAACAAACCAAAGCAAACAAAGCAAAACTCCCCTTTGATATTGTATGTCCAGGTGTATTACATATTTTATTATATATTAAATTCGCCTTAGTGACTTGACATTTCTGAAGTGGTAGAATTCTTGTTGCAATGAAACGGTTTATCATTTCTGGGGTAAAGATGTATCTTTCAGTGACTTAGGAATTATAGTATGAATTGTCATTTATTTGTTCATTCTAACTACGCAGAGTCATAGGTAATATATATTTAAGAGCTATGATGTCTAAACAGTTTCTTATTAAGTGCTGTTGAGTTTTTCATTTCTGTAGGCAATAAACTCCATAGTTTGTTTAATTCAGCATGTACATACAAGCTATTATATCTTTATAGTTTGAAATAATAATTTTCAGGGATACAATTGTGATATAGGGATTTAATCTGTATATTTGTACAAACATGGGAAAATAAAATTGCATAAATACTGTTTAATATTTTATCTAGGATTTTATTTTATTATAGTAAGTGCCAAGTTAGTTATTATAGCTAATATTTTATTTTATTCAAATGTTATCCCAGATTTCAAATGTTAACTCCTGGGTCTGCAATTTGAATACATTGTTTGCTATCAGACATTCATGAGATGTGATGACAAATAGAGGTTTCTAAGTTTATGTGGTCAAAAATATGAGTAATCTTCTCTTAAGCATATGGTACATACTTGAGTGTCAGAATTCAGCAGAGTATTGTAGGAAAGGGTACGTGTTAATTCAGTTGTTTGATTCCCTCCCCTCCAATTTTCGATACATTTTAATTTTTCACCCACATCTTATATTATCATTCTGTAGACTACTTTCACAAGTGTTTCATATGTTTTCTGCGGCATCTCGCACTGCTCACTTTTTATCCCTAGTACCATCTGAGTTCCCCTTTGCAGCTTCACGCTGCATATTTTAAGATGCTGATAGTGTAAGTTGATTGCAAGGTAAAGTGACATTTAGGTTTTTGGGGTATTCTCATTTTTAACATGACAACAGGATTTATTTATTTATGTATTTATTTATTTGCCTCTGTCTTAAATCTTTCACATTTTCCATTAATATGATCTCCCTAACATCGAACAAAGAAATTCAGGGATTTGGCTTTGACAGCAGCTGAAATGCATCAAAAAGTGGCTACTACAATACAATTTTATTAATGAACGATCTGCATTGGTTCCAGCTGTGTCCATGTGATTAGACCTTCACCAGGCAACAATGGGTGTTTCCCTATTGCTTTTCTTTGATTTCCAAGAATGTGTCATCTGTTACATCAGCCCCTGCCAATATGCCCCCTGTAAAAGTGGCTTTTTTCCCCCCTTCCAAATTTCTGAAGCACAAGTTGAATACCCACACATATATCCCTGCTGAAATATGGTTCCTTCTGAATAGTGGCCTAGGTTTGTATGCCTCGTGTTGCAGACCCAAATCTGAGAATATTAATGAATGCAACTGACTATTAAGTTATCAGTAAATTTCCAAAAGTGCGCTTGCCTGGCAATGCTAAAGATAGCCTATTTTTGCTCTTACGTTTCCATCTTCATATTTTATTACAGTGGTATAATGTGTTATAGAGGTGGACAAGTTTGCAGATTGAAATGGGGTTCGTCCAGATTGTTCCCTTCCCTGGACCATATGGTATAGTTCTAAAAGCCTTTTGTGTGCTGTCTGTTCAGTTTATTGTAAACTCAGTCTTTAGTGCACCTAAAAAGATAACCAAATAAAAATGGGCCTGAGAAAAAGGACTTCATGTCACGTAAGGACCCCAGAAATATTTGTCTTAAAAAGATAAGTGCAGAAGAAATAAAAGCCGAACTAATATTATAAACAAGAGAGACTTTCCATTCTCTGAATATTCTTTTAAGTTCACATGGGTTGTCCTAGATGGCTGACTTTAAAATGAAGGCATTTAGGTTATCTGGCAAGAAGAAAACATTTACACAGATTATCCCTATTTGCCCCATTCTTTCAGTCGCGTGAAGAGAAGGTATAGCATGTATATAGTTGTTTGATCACAGTGAAATATTAGGGCTAGAAATTCCATTAATTTTTACCTTTTTAGGTATTACTCAGACTCAGAATTTTCATAGTTGAAAATCTTGATTTTTTTTCCCTTGACATCCTGTCCCCCTTGCTATTCTCTGCTCAATGGCCTATTATGATTATTCCATAGTTGTATTTTAGGGATGCTTTTCCCATATGCTAAGATTCCTTATAAGCTGGGAATGAGTGTGATTTTTCTTTCCCTCCAAAGTAAGCCACTCTTAAGAGAAGAACATTACACATCACCCATTGCATTTTTGGCACTAGGGATTTTGAAATTGAAATTCTACCAAATGGAGAGTGAGAAGTGGGGCGGGTGTGGAAGGAGAGCCTGTGAATATGATTCTTTATCATTATTACCCTGAGCCACTGAAAGGGTAACTGAGAGGAACTCCAATGTTATTGGGATGTGTAATTTCCCTTTTGAGTGGCCACAGTAAAATGCATTTGAACAAGAAAAGCTGAAAAAGTGTATGTGGTGTTTGGGGATGATGGTGATTGAAATTAGTGAATCTTTTCGACATTCTCCAATAAAATTTATCCGGAGAATAATACACATTTAAAATTTGTCCCAGAGAAGTTTACATAAAGGGGAAGTTAACCCCTTTGGTAAGTTGCTAGAGATGAATAGAGTATTGTGATAATATAATCATACTAATGGTAAATGGAAAACAAATATTTTTTGCTCTATGTATTTTTCAAGTTTGAAAAATTTTTCACAAATGCAATTACTGACTTCAGGTGATTGGACTTTTTGTGGTCTTTTATTCTGAAGCTACATTGGAAAGCTGCTGTGTACACTCCTCGGTAGGTTAGCTTCTTCTCATTCTCTGACTCCATTTTCCTTACGGTTGTTCCCTTTTCTTCTTAACTCCAGTTGTTTGTTTATACTTGTGATCAGTTATTTATAAATAAAGATATATTTGTAGGTGCTTGGCTTAGTGTCTTTGATAAGTTTTTTAAAATCGGATGGTAGTTAATTTGGACTTTGTGCAAATGTGCTGTCCTCAATCCACATCATTAGCAATTTTGTAATAACTGATTTTGGTCCCTGCCTCATTTTCATTAACTTTGTAATTTTCAGTGGAATTGATCCATTAACATTTTGGAGAATCCCCCCTCAACCCCCCGCCCCCTTATTTTGAGGATCATGGTGATTAGTGTGTCTAAATCACAAGTAATACTGATTTCCTACCTTCGTGTTTTGTTTTTTAATGGTTTATTGTGTATTTAGGTGAAGGTTTACAGAGTGGATTATCAGTTTAACATTTAGCAACTCACACATGATTTGTTTCCATTCGTCTATTGCTGTCCCCTCATTATACCATTGCTTATCTCACTTTCTCCTGTCTCCTGTTTCCATTTCTCTTTCTTTCCATCCCCTTTGTACATTGTCCCTGGTGAAATGCTGTCATTTTGAATCTTAAATGGTTTCTTATTCTAACTGAAGCTAAGTTCAGTTCCACACCTGAAGGGTGACTAATGGTCATAGTTTTAGGGTTCCCATTTGTCTCTATCTGATTAGTAAATCTGCTCTCTCTTATGATTTTGAGTTCTACATTTTTTGCCCATTCTATCCAGGGCTTTCTAATGTGATCCTTTACAGAGTAGTTGGTAATGTTTGTTGGGCACCATGTAGTTCTTCTGGTCTGAGCCTTGTGGAGCTGATATTTGCGTGGTTCATTAATCCATTGGACTGTTTCCATATGTTTTTGGGTTTTCATTATTGTTCTTTCCTACCAAGGTGTTGTTTAATAACCTTTTGTTTTACTTCTAAATCGATGCTTCTCCTTTACCTCTTGTTGCTGCATTTCTAGCGATCACACATTCTGTAGTAACACTTTAAAAGTAAGCTTAACAGAGATCACACTTCAGCATTCAAGAGGCCAATGGTATATGAGATTGGATGTTGTTGCCTACAAATTCAAGCAAACCCTGTTATATAGTAAGCGTTTTAGAAAGAGTACAGTGCCAGCAAAGCAGATATTTATTATGACTATCAGGACATATGTACTGTACCTTTATAACCTGGCAGCACAAGCCGTGTGTATACAAGAGACAGGAGGTGCACATGTTTTGTGTGGGAAGGTTGCTGTTCTCCAAGTGGGATTTCTGAACACTAGTATAACCTTATCGGACCAGGAATATATATGTGGTTGGACACTGCTCAGACATTATGTGGACAAAGACTGTATTACATAAGGAGCAGTGTGCTTAAATGCTTGGTTGCAAACCAAACGTTTCACGAGTTGAACCTACCATCACCTTAGTAGGACAAAGATGTAGCAGTATAGTTCCATAAAGATTAAGAAAAAAGAAAAATAACAACCAAAAAAAGTCCTCCTGCTGCTTATGAGCCAGTTCTAAACCATAATGACCTATGGGACCAAGGTGAATGGCTAGAGGGCTTTGAAGTCTGCAATCTTCATGAGAGCAGGTCTTCACGTCTTTTCTCCTGTGGAACTGCTGGTAGGTTTGAGCCCCAACCTTTGGTTAGTTGCCGAGTCACCACGATAAGCGCTGTACCACCCGGATCCTCCATAAAGTTTAAGCCCATTGCTATTGGGGCGATTCCTATGTAGCATTTTAATACATTTAATACATTTTAATAAAGTCCTTCGTTTTCGTTTTCATTCATGATGGCAGTGATGTTAATTACGAAAACAACCTGTGCATGGATAGAACTTATCTCGAAGCAGGAAATGTATTCATGGGTCTGGAACTCAAATTTTCTATCTGAGCAGTTTATAGTCACTGAGAATAAAGGAATCCTTTTAAAAATTCACCAGCATTCCTAGGAGAGCGTTCCTACATAATCACAAGTGAGGTGAGATAGTTTCAGAGATTCGGATTCAGAATTGGATGTTGGTAGACTTCTTGGCCTTTGAGGTTTGCTACGGTTCCTACTTTTAGAAGGGACTGCTGTATAGGTCAATGCCTCACCCTTAAAAAGAGTCTATTTAAAATTTCAACCTTCTCACACACAATTTTAATTTTTATGTTCTCAGAGCTTAAGGTACTATCTGACCTGTCAGACATCTAGTGAATATTTGTGAACTCATGTTAATATCCCTAGAAATCAAACTCTAGCTAGTGTTCCTGGGGACCGTCGTTTTCTGCTGGCACAAACTGTAATAAACTGGATGGCTTATATGAAGAGACATGTATTGCCGGGCCATCCTGGAGGCTGCCCATCAGATTTAAGGGTGTTTCTCAGTTTACTTTCTTCTGACGCATGGAGAGTGAATCTGTCCGTGCTGGGTTTATGCTTTCGGGAGCTCAAAGTGTTGCTAGGTTTGCATCTGTGTTATCATATGGCATCCTTCTTTTGTCTTTTAGACTCTGTGTCTCTTCTCCATTTTTAAAAGGATACCAGTCATACAGAATTAGAACCCCCTCCTACTCCAGCTTGACCTCATGTTAACCTACCTGGTAACATCTTTAAATACCCAAACCAGGTCACGTTCACAGATCTAGGGTTGAGAATTCCAGTAGATTCTTTTGGAGAACATGATCCTAGGTAATTCTGTGCTTTGCTTTTCCTCATTGCTCGCTCGTTCAGTTTGTTTTACGCTGCCCAAGCACCCATCCTTTACTCTTTGCTGTTTCTCTTCTTATTCAATAACTTGTTTAATGAATTAGAACTCACTTGGATAATTGAATACAACAGTAATGCCTGGACAACCTCCTTTAAGATCATGATGTGCGTTTAGTACATTGACTATATTCTATTAATGGGAATTCAGGGTACAGCGATTGAGTGCTTATTGTGTGCAAAGCACTTTGCTGGGTTATATGAATAGGCATCAACTTGAATTGTGTACTTTGTGCTAATTAGAACCTTATTGGGGAAAATAACATATACTGTAGTAGGAGAGGACTTTAAAAAGTTTATGGAAAATTCTGTTATGTTTTAATTCATGAACTTTTAGAAGACTCTTCATATATGCGTTCAACTACTGTATAGGTAGATTTGTGATACTGTTGTAATTCAGATATAGGGAAAGTTTAGTGATACTATGGAGGAAGGAATTGTTCATTTTAGTTGGCTAAATATTGTATGAGTGATTGACTAAGGTACATGGATGAGATAAAATTTCAGTGGGGCCATCCATAATCTTTAGAAAGTTGATAAGAGAGTGGAAGCTGAAGGGATTCCAGGAAGAAAGACTGACACAAGTAATGCTTCGAGGTGGGAATGTGTGTGGAATGTTTGAAAATTAACAGCGTCTGTTGTGTTTAGTGTAGTGGTGAACCTGTGGGAGTGAGGCTAGAAAGAATATTAAAGGTAAATTGTAAGGAGTTGTATTCTTGCTAAGTAAGTAATTTTAAGTGTAGGCATGTTTCTTTTTAAGTACTTTTCTCTTTAGTCTGTATAAAAAGTTATATATATAACTTTTATATATATATGTATAAAACTACATATATATTTGGTGTGTGTGTTTGTGTGTAAGGAGCCCTGGTCGTGTAGTGGTAATCTGTTGGGCTGCTAACAATAAGGTCAGCAGTTCAAACCTACCAGCTGCTCCATGGGAGAAAGACTAAGTTTTGTACTATGTCAAAGAGTTACTGTCTTGGAAACCCACAGGGGCAGTTCTACCCTGTCCTATAGGATCTCTATGAGTCAGAATTTACTCGATGGCAGTGAGTGTGCACATAGGACTACCAATAAAACGTCTCTACCTCCCAGAGGAAGCATGGAAGAACGATCACAGGTAGCTGCAGGTAGGAATTAGTTAGATGGGTAGTACCTAGTTCAGTTTGAAGGTAATGAGGGAGACGGTGGGCAGATTTTAAGCTCGCTGGGTTATTGATTTGCCAAGAGCTGTGCAGCAGGATAGGGGCTCCTTTAAAGTGGGCCTTCTGAGTCTCCCTTCATTCTACCTGCCTCTCTTGGCAGAACGGTGGCACAGGCTTCTTTCCTTCTACCAGGGAAATCACATTATTTTTGCCAGTGTTCCAGGAGAGGGCAAAAGGAAGAATGTGGTTGAGTGAGCCAAGAGGATCTGTCACATTTCCTTAACTTCTCTTTGTTAGGCTTTTTTGGCCCTCTGCATTTCCTGGGCTCTTGGTTTATCTTATTCAAGTAGAATTTGCTGTTGGTCCATCTTTTAAACTCAGCTCAAATGTTTTATAACATTTATCACTCTGTATTGTAATTATATACAGGTCTGAGGCCAGAAACTATATTTGGGTCATCTTAAGATCTCAAAACACTTAGCATAATTTTGGGAATGTAATCACTCAATAAATACTTGTTGAGAAAAGCAAATTTGTTTGTACTTCACAGTCAGAGACCTCCCAAAGTCTGCACATGCCAAGCGTGCTTCATCTCAGACCTTGCTGTGCTCCCTCCTCGCTTTCCTCCCCACCCCACCCCTCCCTCCTGCTCTGCTCTTTGTTTAGTTGTCATCTCATCATCATGGAGGTGTTCTCTGTCAACTCTATAAAATACAGCACGCCCGACAAAGACCCTCAGCACCCCTGGTCTTTTACCCTGGGTTCCTATTCTTCAAAGCACAGGCTGCCATCTGACACTATGATTGTCTGTCTGCTTTTGCTGGAAAGAGGCTTTTTTATCCACCCAGGAACTTTAGTTGTCTTCCCTGATTTGTCTCCCTAGTACCTAAGTCAACTACAGACCACTTCCCGTAGTAGCAGTTCTCAACCTGTGGGTCGTGACCCCTTTGGGGTTGAACAACCCTTTCACAGGGGTCGCCTGATTCATCACAGTAGCAAAATTACAGTTATGAAGTAGCAATGAAAATAATGTTATGGTTGGGGGGGTCACCACAACATGAGGAACTGTGTTAAAGGGTGGCGGCATGAGGACGGTTGAGAACCACTGGAGTCAGTTCCAAGACGTCATGACTCCATTAGCCTCAGGGCTAGCCTTTTTTGCTAGCCCCATGGAAGCAGATTGTCAGAGCTTTCTTTCACAGCACTGCTGGTGAGGTTGGAAATATCAACCTTTAGGCTTCTAGTTGTATACTGTGTGCACAGCCAGAGTGAGTGAATGGTAGAGTGTCAATGGAACCTCAAAATAAACATTCCTGTGCAGGTCTGTTTATAGACTTATGCAAAACATTGGTATTGTTACAACTTTCATGATACCAGATCATTAGTATTGCTCTCAGAAAATAAAAGCAAATTCGATTTTCTATAGATTGTGCTCATGAAATCTAATTATGGATTAGTATTTGTTTTTTAAAGTATTTGGATGCCAAGCATATTCAGCAAGAAAACACTTTTATTATCCATGCCAGCTTAATTTTCAGGGCAGTGAAATGGAAGACTGTCATTTCAGTAAGCAACTTATATTCAATTGTGAAAATGAAGTATTTTGAATATTCTAATTGATTTTTGAAGACGGTTATATGAGAAAATAATCCCTGTTGCCATACATTGTACATTTTCCATTAAGAGAAGGAAACTAGAAGCAGACCTGGGAATATTTTCCCAGAAACGCGTGAACTACATAGCTAAACTGGTTATTTGATAGGTACATCAGAAGGTCAGTCCATTACATTTTAGAAGGTAAGTATCATGATACTGAGAACTTTAAGGAAGAACTGATACCCCCAGTCATCTCATGTGCATTTAGAGTTTTAAAAGAGATTTCAGAGTCTCCACCATGAACTGCAGCATATGTTTTATTGCAGATTCACTTTTTCCTGAAATCTTAAGTCTGTAATTTGGCAGTAAAAAAAGTTGGTTATCAAATCAATACCATTATATAGCTTTCTAGTGTCATAAGAATTCCCTTTTGAAAACCCATAAAAACCAATTTTTCCTCACTATAAACTTTATCTGTTAGTTTTCTATGAGGTCGTGATACTAATTTTAGCGGTGGCCCACTCTGGGACAGGGAGACTACCAAGTGGTAGTAAATGCCCCTTGGTGCTCTTATAAAGCTTTGGATGTTTTCTTTCTCTTTATTCAAGTTAATGCTTTTTAAAATATACAGAAAGCTATGTAGTGATAGGTATATTCTTAATAACCCTTTAAGTGGAGGTTTGCCTCATATTTGCATTAGGGTACATCAGTTTTTTTTTAATTAAAACATTTTATTGGGGTCTCTCACAGCTCTCATAACAATCCATACATCCATTGTATCAAGCACATTTGTACATATGTTGCCATCATTCTTTTCTAGACATTTGCTTTCTATTGAGCCCTTGGTATCAGCTCCTCTTCCCCACATGCCAACCCCTGACCCCTTGCTAAATTATAAATTACTATTCTTGTCATATGGTACACCGGCTGCTATTTCTGTAGTTTGTCCCCCGGGGTGTATGTGTGTGTGTGTGTGCTTGTAAACTTTAGTATTAGGATATTTTCTTTCAAAATTTGTAAGTTTAGGTCATTCACAATACATAATTTTTGAAAAGAAAATACTGTGAAGTAATTATCAAAATAATTAAGAAATGGAATTATGTCTTAGTACCTGAAAGCGAACTGTAGTCACTGTCATTATAAAATGTATTGGAACTAGGAGGTTTTATTTTAAGATATTTCTCAGCCAAGTCTGAATTAGAATTGTATAAAATTCAGTTGTTTCCACCCATGTTGTATGTATTTATAAATAAAGGAAAAATCTGAGCGGTCCTGAGAGGAGCTGTTAAAGTTGTAGGATTGTAGCTCTCTAAATTGAATAACCAGCCAGTCACTTTGTTTTTTGCAATATATGCAGTACACATGGGTGATCATATAATAACATTTTTCTACTTTCTTAATACAACATGGTACTCTGAAAATTAAGTGTAAAACTGAAATTTCCTCTCAATTTAATTCCCCTTAATTAAATACCTTCCGTTATTTCAAGACTTGTACCTAATTATTTCAAGTCTACATTAATTTCGACATGTTCTTGAACTTATAAAACTTTGAGTTTTCACTATACATTCCTATGCTCCAGCTCTATACTATCAAAATAGTAGCTTAGTTTTTCAAAGTCCAGTTGCAGATCCTTTAAATATAAATAAATATCTTGATCTATTTACAATTACATAATAATTCAAGTTCATGTTTTAATTAATTAAGAATTACTTTTATTTCATGCATTTTAGACAAACAGCATTTGTAAAACCAAATTACAGTGTTTGGGAATAGCTATGATCCCATTAGTTTTAACCCTTGCTGATTAGTTTTTTTTAATAAGTTTCTTAATAGCAGTAGTAGTTCAATTAATATGAAAACCACTTGCAAGCTCCTGGAGGGGAGTAAGCCTTCAGTAATTGGGAAATAGTTTTTATGGTAAACAACTTGGCCTTTTTCTCGAAACTTAAGAGAAACATTAGTTTCTTTTAATTGCAAGGGGAAACATGTTCATTGAAAGTATTTTAAATAATAAAATGAAGCATAAATGTTGTTGCATAAAAGCATAGGTGTGTGGAGTTTGTTTTCACTCAGAGTCACCTCATGTACAGTGGGAAGAAATACTTCTAGTCTTCGACCATCTTCACAATTGTTCTGTTCCAGCCCGTTGTTGCATCCACTGCCTTCACCTTATCTCACTGAAGGGCTTCTCTTTTTTGCAGCCCTTCTCCTTTACCAGGAATGATATCCTTCTCTAGGCTCTGATACCTCCTGGTAACGTGTTGGAAACACATGAGACAAAGTCTCACCATCCTTGCCTCTAAGGAGCATCTGGCCCTATTTCTTTCAAGACAACATTTTCTCATTCTTCTGACAGTCTATGGGCGATTTAATTTCCTCGCCAACACCATAATTCAAAGGTATCAATTCTTCCTTGGTCTTCTTTATTCGCTGTCCAGTTTTGACATGCATATGAGATGATTGAAAATACCATGGCATGGGGCAGGCACCCCCGAGGCCTCAAAGTGACATCTTTGCTTTTTAACTCTTGAAATTTCCTAAGACAAAGTGCTCTCCTTCAAATCTTTCAGTTTAAGAAATGTTGGGTGGATTCTTTCCTTTCACAGCTCTCATTCTTTCTCTCTCTCTCTCTGTACCATTTGTGGAGAACATTTATTAAGTCTTAAATAGGACCATGTACAAAATCACATCATCTGTATAAGGGAGACCATAGGCATGAAGTCATAATAGTGTCCAAGGATTTTCAGGAAACTGGCCACTTACATAGGACAGGAGAGTACAAAAAATCCTATCTCAAAAGCATGATTGGTAAAGCTATAAGCATAGGTGTATACATATGTAAATACATTAATTCATAAAAATGGAGGTATTGGCTTATGTACATATATTTATATGGCAGTACCCTGAGGTAGTGGGTGTACTTCAGACCTCTGCTTATACCCTCCCTCAATATAAGAACACTTTGTTTAAAAAAAACTGGCATTCTGTGATGCTCACACTCCTGACACAATCGCTGAAGACAAAACGGGTGCATAAGCAAATGTGGTGAAGAAAGCGGATGGTGCCCAGCTATTAAAATATATAGCATCTGGGGTCTTAAAGCCTTGAAGATAAACAAGCAGCCACCTAGCAGAGAAGCAACAAGCCTGGCAAGAAGAAGCACACCAGCCTGTGTGATCATGAGGCATCACTGGGACCGGGTAAAACAGGGATCAGAAGACTCATAGCAAAAACAAAAAACAAAAAAACAATGTCATTGAGAACAAGGGTTTTTTGGGCAGAGACCCAAAGCCCATCTATAGGCAATGGGATATCCCCCCCAGAGGGGTCTCAGGGAAGGGATGAGTCAACCAGGGCACAGCGTAGCACCGCTGAAACACACAGTATTCCTCTGGTTGCTTGAGGATTCCTCAACCCTCACGATCATGACCCCATTGCTGCCTCTCACTTCAGATTAGACCAGAGCATGTACCACAGGTACAGATAGGAGCTAAGAGCGCGGGACACACAGACTCCAGGAACAGGAACGGGAATAGCAATACCAGAAGGGTAGGGGGAAGGTGGGGAAAAGGGGGAACTGATTGCAATGATCGACACATAAGCAGCCCCACCCCTCCACCAGGGGGACAAACAGTACAAACTGTCGGGGAAGGGAGACTGCTGTCAGTATAAGATATGAAAATAATAATGTAATTTATCAAGTGGTTATGAGAGTAAGGGGTGGGAAGGGAGGGGAAAAAGAGGAGCTGATACCAAGGGCTCAACAGAAAGTAAATGTCTAGAGCACAATGATGGCAACATATGTACAAATATGCAGGATACAATTGATGTATGGATTGTTATAAGAGTTGTAATAGCCCCCAATTAAATTCTTTTAATAATTCAAAAAACAAAAAGCATGATTGGTGGCAGATAGTTGCGGGTAGGACTGTGTACCCTGTTCTAGATAGGAGAACTTACAAAATTGGTTCAGGGCCTTCCTACCAAGGCACTCAATATGTGAAACAGGAACATGGAGACCCCAATAACCCAAATTCCAACCACTCCCAAGTAAGTCTCTAAGGCTAGGCTACCCTGTCTGGCCTGGCTAGGGGAGTGGTGGTAATCCGCTCTTCAACACACCGCGTCCGAGGGCAAGACCACTCACATGGCTGATTAATTGGGAGGGAAACCGGGATGGAAGCTGAGTTTACATGAAGACCCCCAGATGGATTGACGGTTCACACTATAATCGGTAGCAGTCTACAAACCTAACACTTAGAATGTCAGCTCTGATGCAGAAGGAAGGGAAGTGCGGGGCTGTCACAAACCATGATTTCCTCCCAGTTCTGGAGGCAAACATTTCAAATCCATGTCTGGGCTGTGCATGTGTCTCCTTTCGGCCCATCTCCTAGTTTCCCGTGTCCGACCTCGGGCCCTGGTGCTCTAACAGTGAGGATTAACTGCTTTTTCCTGGAAGCATTTGTGCATTAGGCTGTCACTAGGGCATTGATTGTCCTTCTGGATATACAGTGAACCCTCGTTTATCGCGGTTAATCGGTTCTAGACCCTACCGTGATAAATGAAATTCCGCGAAGTAGGATTCCTTATTTGTAAATCAAATATTTTCGTAGTTAGAGCATAGAGGACATGAAAAAACACCCTTTAGTCACCATTACACTCGTATTACCCAATTTATTAAACGAAAAAGGGAAAATACAGTAAAACATTTTGGACGTTACAATGATCATTTATTATTTATTATATTATTTATGGCATCAAGCGTGTACAGTATGAGCCAATCAGTGGCAGTAATGACAGAGCATGTGCTGTTACGCAAAAACCGCGATAGAGTGAAGCCGCGGAAGTCGAAGCGCAAAGTGGCGAGGGTTCACTGTATGTGGAAATGCTACTTTTGACAATGAGCATGGTACACTTCCTCCTCCATGTTGTAGGGACGCACAGATAGGGAAACCAAATCATTCACAATTCTATTGCAAATGGCACTTTGTCTACCGGTATGCCTATGTCCTCATCCTTGGAGAAAAATCTGTAATGTTTTTATACACATATCCATTTAATGTAATCATGCAATATCGTGAATGGTTTTTTTTGGCAATAAGTATTATTAATGGTTTTTGATAATCATTTTAAACATACTTGCCCTTTTTGGGTATTTCGATTATTTCAAGTTTAGGGCAAAGGTTTTTATTTTTATTATTCTTGGATGTGATATTGATGAATCTAAAGAGATACAAGTTTCAAGCCCTTTGTATTTATTTCCACACATGACAAGGCATTTTACAGTACTTCAAAGCAAAGGTAGCCTTGTGCTAGAGGAGTTAGCAACGTTTACACAACTGTCTTAGATGTCTGTTGCTACTACAACAGAAATACCGCAAATGGATGACTTTAACAAACAGGAATTTTTCTTCTTGCAGTTTAGGAGGCTAGAAGGCCAAATTGAGGCCACCTGCCTTAAGGAAAGCCCCTCTCTCTGTTGATTCTAAAGGAAGAAAGATGTCTTATGTCTTTACTGAGCTTTGCTCCTGGGCAATCTGCATATGCTTTGCATCTCCCCTAACCCATCTCTCTCTCCTCTGCTTGCTTGCTTAATCACTTTTATATCTCAAAAGAGATTGATTCAAGATACACCTTACACCAATCCTGCCTCATTAGCACAATAAAGACAATCCAGTTTCAAATGGCATTATAACAACTGGCATAGAAGTTAGGATTTACAACACATATTTTGGTGGTGGTGTAGGGGAATAATTCAGTCCATAAGAGCTACATTCTCAGGACTTGACAAAGGTGCTTTTCAGGCTCAAATTATGCTCTGTATCTATTTTGCAGATGGCTGATATTTTGCCACCATCTGTTGCTCTTGTGACACGCAGAACCTCCTGAGAGAGGTAGCCCATTGCACCCTGGCCAGCTGACATCTAACAACGTGCAGTCATTTGTCTGCTGTTTCACATGTAATGCTTGCACGTGAACTCTGGAAGCAAGCGAGGGAAAGGGTCGGTGTGAAGAGTCAGTGTCTTCTTTTGCTTCCATTCTACCAACAACACTGGAGCAACTGTTACATAAAGTATAGGATATTACAGGCCTGTTTTAGAAGTTTAAGTTCTCTCTCTTTAAAATGACTCAGGCTATTTGTTAACTATGAATGCTAATTAATACAGTGGAGAGACTAATGGTCCCAGCTATAGTGTGTATTTATGCTGGGTGGATTTGCAGAGGAGAATTAATTAACTCCTAAGCAACCTTACTCTGTTTGATCACTTGTTTGCAATGTGTGAGATCCTTTTTTTCCCCTTAAAGAGACGATGAGGATGTAAAGTGTGACTTTCGCTAGTTTGCAAAGAATAACTCTGGGCTGTAGGGTCTCTGCTTCATTAGACAAAATATTTATATAACCAAAATGCCTCCTTGAAAATCCAGTTGCTAAAGAGATAATAGTGACAGACAAGGCCACTAAACAGATAAAAGTCACAATGCTCGCTCTAGTCAGGAAACTCCAAGCTATTTCTAGTTATCTTTTACTCAGGGGAAACTTGTTTGTCATATGATATGGGCCAGCCCGTGCCTCCTTTGCAGACACTCTGGAGCACGTTAGACCATGTAGAAACCATAAAGTGTTGGCTGTGTGTACTTTCTCTCGATGACACAGGTCAGTCCTAAACATCTTCACGATTTCACAAATCACAGCCTAGTGTTACCATACTGGTGACCCACTTCTTATAATAGTCTCTAGTTCCTTGAGATACTTAAAAATGTGATAGAACTCTTCTGACCACAGCTATTCATCTACTCAGTCCTGGGCTAAGCTGAGTATGTGGATTTTCAGAAGGTGAACATGAAAAGTCTGTAGACTTTATCGAGTCTTTCTGGTATCAGCTTCTCCTACCACGAGCAAATATCTGAGACCAGAAGCATCACAAGATTCTTGAAAGATAGTTGGAGAGTAGAAGAAATAAATGTTGCTACAGTCAATAAATGGAAGATACTACACTTTTAACAAATTCTACTTTAATTTTTCTATTTTTGCAGAAATAGAGGGAGGTGTCACTAAATCTCTTAATTGATATGTCTTAAAGGCTGGTTTTATTGATATGCATTTTAAAGGCTTCATTCTATTGCTGGCTTCGCTTCCAGCTTCCTCACATCATTAGAGAAATTCTGTTACTGCCAGATGATTTTCATCAATACAAGATGACTATTAAAAATATTTCATGTGTCCAACAGTGATACTTCTTAGTATAGATTTCTAGCCTGCCTAGTCCTTTATAAAATCTCTCTTTCTTATCCTCTAAGGTGTTCACTTGATTTATATATATATATATGTATATATTCTCTTTTAGCCTTATGAGTCAGTAGGATTTCTGCATTTATTCTAAGGTGATTTTTCTCACTGACGAGGTACATCGAGTTGTGAGATTACTGTGCTCTTTTCATTTTTTCATTAGAAGTGAGTAAATCCAGAACTTTATACTTTGCGACCGTTTTTCTCTTCTCCAGATCATGGAGGGAATGCCACCCATGTTTGCTTGCGTAGCTGGACTTCCAGTAGGAGGTGGCGAATATTTGTGTGTTAATGCAGTCCTGTGATTTCTGCTTTAAAACTAACCGGAAGTGTGATGCATGCCTCCCCCTTAGGGAGAGCAACCTCCAGCAACACTTTATTTAGTTAATATGGATTAAGTTCTTAAAAGATGTTGGCGTGAGACTGAGTAGTGCTGGCATAGTTAAGAATCTGCTCGTCTCTTGATTTTAAATTCACTTGGTTTGTGTAAGGAGCCCTGCGGGTACTGTGGGATAAATAAGCATTGAGCTGCCACCTGAAAGGTTGGGAGTTCAAACCCACAATCTGCTCTAGCAAAGATTCCTAGCCTCAGAAACTGTGTGGAGCAGTTCTGCTCTGTCAGGGTTGTGGGAACTATGGGTTGGAATCGACTCAATGGCAGGGGGTTGGGTTTTGGGTTTTGGATCTGTATAGTTAGAATTTGCCTGCATAAACATAAGCCTCAGTTAAAATTTGGTCAGTGTACAGGCCATGTATGGTAGCAAGACAATGCTTCTGCCCAATAGAAAATTCTGGTATAGTTTTAAAACCAGTTGAATCCTTCCAGGTAAGAGACTGTACTGTCCTTGAGTTAAATGTTTACATAGAATCCAGTCAAGTGGGGAAGGACGTTTCCCATGGTGTGAAACATGGCTTTTAACTTCCTGACCAGGGTTGTTGGCAGAACTGTTTTCCTCAGAATAAGGTGTGACATTCTGAACGCAGGAAGATTCCACCTATTATGTTTAGACAGTGGGCTACTCTTTGCCGCAAACTCTATCTTTGGAAAAAATAGTAGTAAGTGGTAGTAAGGTGTGATTCTTAGAGGCTGCTAATAAAAGACTTTGGCTGGGTGAGGAAGTAATTGGCAAGTTAAATGTTAAAGGGTCTTATAGTTTATTGACACAGCGCACATCTATTATTTGTTTAGAAGAACAATGTTGTGTTTTTCTAAGTGTTAGGGACGTGGTGGTAAGCAAGGCAGATCAAGTTACTGCCATCCTGAAACTTAACGCCCAGAGGAAGATACAGATATTGAATAATCTCATATGAATATACCTTCTGTACTATTCTCAATTTATTCCTGATGAAAGAAAAGGGATTGAACAAAGCTGTCAGCATTCCTTTTGCTGATACTTTTATGAGGTGCTTGACTTCTCTTCTTCTGTATCTCTGACTAAATGGGTCAGGGAGCCCAGAAACTCCTGCCCCTCCCGCTGATCTTGTTTTCATCCCATTTCAAGAAGGCGGAAGGCTTGAGGACATGCCATCTTGGGAAAGCAAATATATTATTCATCTTGTAAAACTTTTATAATATGAATAATGGTTCACGGAAAGTATTTTAAAATGCTCTTTTTCTTTCTTGCTTGCTAAATAAAAGTCTAATTACTAAATATAGAATGAGATATCTAGATTGATGGTGAGGGAATTGACTAAGATTGTTGTAGATCAAACAAAATAAAAAATGGCAGGTGATTTTAAAAATGTATGGGTCTCACAGATATTGTTTTAGGCTGTGTACCCTTCTTTGTCCTAGAATTGGATTGTTTATGCTGTTTCTCTCATTTCTGTAAGATTGTTACTTCTATCTATATCAGTAGATTCAGATGAACACAATTGTACACATTTTCTTAAATCCACATTTTTTTTCCCTCCTGAAAACGAAGACAGTATAACACTCTTGGAAAGAACACACAATAATAAAATATGTTGCAGGTATACATGGCGCTCAGTTTGGGTGAGGAATCAGAAGGACTCGCTCGTGACAGCTATAGTGCTGCCCAGACCTTTTGCTCAGAACATGAGCAAAGTGGAAGGCAGTGTTCCTTTAAGGGCAGAATCAACTTTCTGCTTCCCCTGATTTTTCATTCAGCTCCATAACAACTTAGTGACATCCATCCCACACCAGATTCTGGGATAGTCTTCAGGAAAATAATGTTAAGATTCCACCCAGATTTTCCCTGCCTTATCAACGTCGTTGACAGGGCATGGGGATTAGTATAGGGACACTGTTCAGAATGGAGAGGAACTCATGTAAAGGTTTCACAGATTTGGGGATTCATGGGCAGAATTTTTAAGAAAAGTTTACTAGGAGGACCTCGAAGCAGACTTGCCAGAAGCTGACGAGATAGAGCTGTGAAGTCAGAGGTGAGTGTTAGCATTGGGTACTGCTACAACCCAGGCTTGGACCCGGGAAGTGGGAGCAGGATTGAAGTGGGGAAAGATGTGAAGCTTTAGTGAATAGGAAGCAAGAACTCAGAAATCATGAAGGGAATGCCACCCTTAATTAATATGTGCCAGGTGCTCAATTTTTCCTTTGGTGATAAAACATGGAAGGCTATCTTCCTTTCCTATAGATGCTCTGATCAATGACTACAGATTGGGTATAGGTATTCTTCCACAGTTCTGGAACCCAGAGATCTAAACTTTAGTTGTCAATAGTTGTTGCTTCTGGAGATTTATGTGTTCCTCTTTTCTCTCCATCCTCCTGGTGGTTGTTGGCAATCCTTGACGTTCCTTCAGTCATAGAAGTACCACTTCATTGGGTGCCTTCTCCTGGATGTCTGTGTCTCTTCATCTCTTCCCACAAGGACACGTCCTGTCAGGTTAGTATCCAGCTTAACCGAGTATGTAACCCTCAATTGAACTTGATTATGTCTACAATGACCCTATTTGCAAATAAGGTCACACTTAAGTATGAGGCGTAGGATGTCCACACATTTTTCATGGACACAATTCTACTCACAAAAGGGACTTTTGAGCTTGTCATTGTATGATCAGATTTGCATTTAAAAAAATTATGTGTGTCTGATTTATGCAGAATGGTGTGGCAGGAGTAAGATTGTTTGGTAATACAGAGACCATGTTAAAAGGGTAATGCAATAGTTAAAGTGAGTGATGAGATGATTTTCTAGTTAAAAATTTTCCTGTTGATTCATAAGTATGCTGCCACATTTTAAAATGTCAGCAAATTGAAAATATTTTTAGTATTCAATGGAACTGATTCATTGCTACTTTTACAGTTTGAAATTATTCCTGAAATTAATAGCAATAAAAAATGGAAAGGAATTGGTATTTTATTTGTGAATGAAATTAAATCAGTAAGCTTCTCAGTCACAAAAATAATCTTAGGTATAATTTTCCTATGCAATATGGAGTATAACTTTGTAAAATGTAACATAATGAATTTGTGATTAATACACATCTGATTATTTATTGAAATTATGCATGTTTGAAAACAAGTAAATGATGTCATAATGCCTGGGACATGTTAAGTAGTCAGTAAATATTTGTTCAATTTGCATTTGATACTTGCCAGTTATAATCAGGAATTTATATTAATTCAAGTAATTGAGTAAATGACTGATATTTATAAGCAGGAAATGAAGTCCCAAATCGAGAAAACAGAAATGTGTGCCAGGAAAAATTAAACTGCATATAAGAATATAACTTTGAAAGGCGCATGCTCTCAAAAGTCATTGCAAATTGTATAATTGGAAAAGCTCATTTGAAAATACCTTCAAATTGTCTCAACAGTGTGGCATTTAAGTCTTCATACAAAATCTTGGTTTTACTACATAAGTTCTTTAAATATAAGAGGCAACAAAAGTCACAGTTGAAGAAATTAAACACCTTTAGCATTTTGAAAATAGCTAAGACCTAAAGATGTTAGTAAATACACAAATAGTATTGCAAGTTACATTGCAAATGTTAGGTGTAAGTCCCATAATCATATAGTGGAATAATAATTAGTTCCCATTACATGTGATCTACAGTTCAAACTGATGCTCAGAAATCGTAAGCATTTTTTAGTATTAGCCAAACTTTAATTATGTAGAACATTGTCAGTGTACATAGTTTTAGGATCGCAAAATACTTCTCTTCATTGATGGCTAGTTATATCTCAGTCTTCAGAGGTTGTTATTTTTAGGACTTACAATAAATTTGCTATGTTCAATTCTTAACAGACATCTCTAAAATATAACCTTTTAGGATCTATTTATTCATATTTGTGTATATTTTATTTGAGAAAAATTGAGATTGATGAATGCACTACAAATTACTTTAAGGAAAGTTTTTTTTCTTTTTAAACCGAAGTGTAATTTTACTTCATACTTACATTTAAGAGGTTCTCTTATAGGAAAGCAAAAATTTTTTCACACTTATTTTTTTACTCTTTAATGAGCTTTCAGGTATATTTCAACAAGTGGGGTTTCCGTGATGAATCATTAAAATAAGTGAGTGGGTTGGAAGGTAATGCAAACCTTTCTCAGTACTGCCCTGTTTTACCCGGCTGGGCGATTAGTGACTTTTGCAGTAGAACGGGGTGTGTTGGAATGGGTGGGTGGAGGTGCAGAAGGGAAGGGGGAAAAGGGGTCAGTAAGAAAATACCAGGCAAACCTCTGATGACATATTGGGAACTGGTACTCAAAGTTCATGTTCCCCAACTTGAAGCCTTTATTGTTGAAGTTCACTGCTGTTTGCTGTGTCAAGCTTTACTACCCAAATATGACCTATCGACAAATAAGCAATATATTTTCAGCAATCAATTGAAGTTTAAGATACCAAGCCCCATGTATGGATAAGCCTGTAATGTCCATTTTTTTGTATGTGTGGGATGAAAACCATTATCACCGAAACTGTACCTTCCTACAACTAACATTGGCAAGGTGTTTATGAAATATACTAACACAATGATTCCTCTGAGCTAAAATGATCACTTGGTATTTGACTGGAAAATTATCTGAATAGTGTAAGTAAACATATTAGCATCATATATGATGTTTAATGTTGATTTCTAATGTGACAGGTTTATTTTTTAAAACTCACTTTGCAAATCTTTTATAATAAATCAATGGCAGATAGAAAATTTCCTTTGTCTATACAGTTAACAAAAAAGTCCCTCAAATATCACAGTAGTTATAAATGCCCAAGAAGGTAGACAAAAGAAAAAATGTAGATCACCCTGAAAATAATCATGGCTCAGGGAATAAAGAAATTGGGTCAAGCCTAAAATAAGTTCAGGTACAAAGACAAAAACTTTTAATAAAAAAATTTAAAAAGAGCATTGGTTTCAGGCTAGTTTTGTTCTCGGTCATCTCCCCTAGTATTGTTATTTTTAAATACAATGACGTTAAATGCATTTTTCCCCCTTTGGTCAAAATGCTTGAATGAAATACTGTCGTAGGTTTTGCTTTGTATCCCTCTTTAATTGTAAATATAATTTTTTGTAAAGGCAAATAATTCTTAAAGAGCTCATGTCGACCTCTTGTGATCTTAAGTACAATTTCAAGTGATGTACAATTTCTGTGTCATAGCTATCACTTGGACTCATTTTGAATGGCCAGATTTAATGTTGTAGCATTTAACCATGTATCATTAAATCATAGTATTGATAATGAATTAAGCTTTCATAAAGCTTTAATAGTTGATTCTCACTCATCTAGCATCCCTGGGGAATAAAATGTGCTGAAGAAATGAGTTTTTTTTTTAACTGAAGCTTACTTGTTTAAGCAAAAAAAAAAAGACCCTTAAAAGTTGATAACAACGTATCTGCTCTTTCAGTGAGCAGGCATGGATTAGCCATTTACTTGGCAGGTCATAGTTCGTTATCCTGGCAGAATGGGAAAAGGGCTTGGGCTGTTTGCTTGGGATTTGTTCCCGGATATAAGGGTCTTCTGTTGCTGTTGATTCTTCCTAATGGAAAATCAGAGCCATACCCTTGATTGTGATGAATTTAGTAAGTTTCAGGACTTAAGGCTTGTGGTGGTGCACGTGATCAAGCTTGAGAGATTTTATAAACTGAAGGAACCACACAAGACATCCAGCTCTGTGTGTGGCAGCTGCCATTGTTTGTGAAGACATCTGCACACAGCCTCTGGCTCCTCCTCATGGAGACCTTCTTTCCCTTTGAGTTCATTCCTGAGGCTCTGATCCTGCTACTCCTCTGTGGTCAGGGCTCTACTAAACCCACTGCCATTGAGTCACTTCCCACTCATCATGACCCTAGATTTGGTTTCTGAGGATCTGTAAGTATGGATGGGAGCAGACAGCCTCCTCTTTCTCCCATGGAGCTGCTGGTTGGCTTGCAATACTGACCAGTTCAACCCTTCACTGCCAGCGCCACCCAGGCTGGCAGTGCAAAAGTGCCTGCACAGCATTCACCCTCTGTGTGTGTGAGCATCTCTACTATCTGAGAGACCACCTGCAGTTTCCCCAGATGACTGTTAAAATGGGTAAATTGTTGTCTTGCCTTTATGTCTTGGGATATTCTACCCCAAAAGCAAGCATTCTTTTTAACAAAGTGTTTTGGGTTTTGTCCCAACCTCACACTTACTTGTTTCAAGCAGTGACTTACAAAAGAAAACTCAAGCACAACGAAAAGATTTGAGCCATTCTTTTATGTACTGTTATGGCATTTGGTTCAAATCTTTTATTTAAAATCAGTGCCCCCCCCCCCCCCACCCCCCGCCTTTTTACTTGACTATAATGGGAATCATCTTTCTTCCAGGTTGTACTTCAGGAAGACTACAGGGAAGAACACGTTTTCCTCTTGCCACAAAAGTTGCAATAGAAGTAAGTGAGGAGGTGCCAGGATATGTCTGTCTCCACAAAACAAGCAGAACAAATTTCCATGAATCAAAGCCACTAAGTATAGTTTTCAGAGATGGTAGGACATAGTTACTTTCCCTAGAAAAATACCCAAAGTGCAGGCACACCCATTGGCCACCAGGAAAATGCCCAAGTAAATGCTAGTTCCAACCTGTACATTTCACTCTTTTCACTGAGCTATTTAAGGGGTGGATGGCTTCTATAGCTATAATCTTTGTTTTCCCTTCCCCTTTGCTATTTTTCAGCCTCCCACACGCTTGGTGTTCAGTTCTGCTTACCGAGTATTTTGACTCTATAGTAGCACCTACACATACTGCCCCCACAGTGGCTGATGGCTTGCTGATAACTTGTGATTCAGACCCATGGCTTGCTGATAACTTGTGATTCAGCTATAGAATGTATAGCCTGATAGTGGCTCTTGATTAATCATGGGAAAGGGTGGAGTAATGAGGAATCAGAGAGCATTTTTTTTCTCCTAATATTGATGCTGTTTTCCTGAGGTTTTATGACTGAGGTCTTCTTTAGACTGGTTTATGACATTCCATCACTTAGAGAACTATTGCAGGTCATTCAAGGCCTTTTGGAGACCTTTTAAGGATATATAGGACTATACCCCATAGCCTGATTAGGTCAGAGGAAATAAAGCAAGATATCAGATATCTGTGATGTGGCCCAGTAAGCAAATGAATGTTAAACTGCTTTTATTTGGTCTGCGTTGATATGTTTGATAGAGTTTTCAAAAATTGTCTTGCACTAGTCTCTCAGTTACTTTTAGCCATTTCCATCATTTGCAGGACTAATTGTTAGCATTTTGTTGAACTTGGAGGGAGCTGGTTAGCATGTTGAACCTCCACACTGTTAGAGCAGATGCTGCCAGCTTGCCTGGAAAAAGAAAAAGAAACTTGACCTCTGACTAGTCAGTCTCTCAGTTCACTTCTTACCCACAAAACCTGTAGGATTGTCACATCTGTACTTGAAATGCCAGCTGCTAATTCGGAGGCATTTCATAGGCATGTGTCCACCCCTTTGTCATGTCATGATCTTGCTGGTGGATAAGGAGTGGTAGGGTCTTAAGAGCTGGAGGACTCTTAAGGTATCCTTTCTCCGTAAATGGATGGTTTCGACTAATAAAGAGAAGGAATACATATTTTATTACCATGTACAAACATCTAGGCTCACATGCGTTGTCTTATTTTATTCACAAGATGCCCTTGAGGCCTAGTCATCCCTGTTTAGGTAATTTGTCCCAAACCATAGATACATAGCTAATTGGTGACAGAGCTAAGGTTCAAACGTGGATGACCAGAGTTCCTCCTGCCTTTCTACCTAAAGGAAGCACTTCCTCTTAATTTTGCATGTAAGTGAAATATACAGAGGCATTTCTTTCTTCTTCTCTCCAGAAAAGTACTCGTTGGCACAATCAGGCATCAAGAAACTTAAGATCTCTTTCCGTTCAGTCATTTCTTTGAGAGCCACTTGAGGCCCTTTGCTGTGAAATGCAATGTCAGTGGCCTGGCTTTGACTGAGCAAGGTGAAGTGCAGTTTCATTAGTAAAGAGCATTATTGAGTCTTTGAGACTATGAATTTTGTGGAAGAGGGTTATTAAGAAACATATAATGCTGTTTAATAAGTGGCATTTACTAAGTCATAAAGGAAAATCCAAACATGTGAAATATGAACAACATAGTAATTGGGCCTAGAGTGATGTTTCTCCCTGATTTCTTAGAGGAAATAGAGTATAATTTGAATTTATACAAATGTTTTACCTTAACCACATTTTTTTATTTCACTGAGCAAATTACAAAAAAAATCCTTCCAGTTAAACAAGATAAAACAAAAATTGCTTGATAGCCAATTCTAGCACGATCAGGTTTCACAGGGGCTTTAATTGGTACCATGGGCTTCTTGTTTAAAGCAGGTTATAGAAAGCTTGCTGGTTCAAAGACAAATCTTTACCCTCACTTTTTTGGTGCCAGAGACTGATGATAGTGGGGAAATGGTCAAGGTACAGTGATGTGGTGTCCCAAGAAGTTATCCTCCACACTAGAGAATAAAAAGTGAGTTCTCTCACCAGTATCATAAAATGATATAAATGTGCTTTTTACATACAGATTCACTGGGTCAATGACAGGTGGTACATTTCATGATGGGTTACTATCTCTTAGAGTTACAGAATCAAAATGCCTGTGAACTGGAGAGCGCCTGTATGGAATGGCTATTGGAATGGAAGTTTTGGGGAGGAGATGAGTTCAGTGGCCATTCAAGATTGGAGGATCAGCAAATGGCAGGTTGCGAGCCTTATCTTTTAAAATTTTTATTTATTTATTTTTTGCGAGCCTTATCTTATGTGGCTCTTTGAGTACATACATGTGGCTCTGAAATAAAATGGGGAAAAAATGAAAGGATATTATTCAGAGAATGGTGATTTCATTCTCTGTTTATAACAAGATATTTATGGCTCCCAAATAAAAATTGTTGTGAGGTACATGATTGGCTTTTCCTTCTCAAAAGTTTTGCCTGCCCTTATTCTAGAGAAGGCAAATTCTGAGCTTACTGTGTTCAGCTTCCCATCATTCTTATTGGGAAGTGAGTGATTATAGCAGAAGAAGCCTTCAAACTTCCTGGGATGCCTGAAAAAAAGGAGCCGTAGTCTTAGGGCATGAAGAAAACAAATCAGAGAAACAGAACCACCTTTTCCCATCTCTATGAACTTGAATGACAAAAATATATTAATTATGAAAATATCATAATTATGAAAAATAAATGTCATATGCTGTTAGAACGTATAAGCTCATTTTTTAAAAAAATCATGTGACTGAATGATCTGCTTTCTCAAACTACAACACTTAGACTTATTACAACATTGTTATATGTATATACGCATGTATGTGAATTTGGAGGAAAAAAAAGTTGGGTGTTTTTGCTTGTTATTTAGAACCTGTGAAGGCCTGAAAGGGCCAAATGAGTATTCTCATCATTGAGGCCTTCTATGGAGGGTCCCATAAACAGCTGGTGGATCTCCTCCAAGAAGAACTAGAAGGCTGCGTCCTTTCTACCCTTCCGGCAAAGAAATGGCACTGGAGAGCGCGGACATCGGCTTTGTATTTCTCCCAGCATGTTCCCATCAGTGAGCAGTACAGGTAATGAGAGCTTAGGAATCTTCTTCTTCTTGCTTTTAATGCACCTGTTAGCAGGGGATTGCTCTGATTGGGGTCTTTGAGAATCCTACCTGCTGTGGAATCGGTCATTTGATGGTGGTAGATAGCCCATAAGAAACTACAGAGCACTGGCACTTTAAGGACACTTAATCAGGAGCCCTGATGGCACAGTGTATTACAAGTGAGGCTGCTCACCTCAGGGTCAGCAGTTCAAACCCATCAGCAGCTCCACAGGAGAAAGATGAAGCTTTCTGCCCCCGTAAAGATTTTCAATGTCATCAACTGTCAGGGACCATTCTATACCAAGTGAATGACTGAGTGAGTGGAGGACATTGATCAGTAGTAATGTGGCCTCAGAAGCTATATACTGTTCTGATTTGTTTTGTGGTTCTTATGACAGACGTGCACATGCACGTACGTGCGTATCTGAGTTTGGGGCCTGGGATGGGCATTGATCTTGAGTGTGTGGGTTTATTTAGTCCATGGCCCCCAGTGCCTCCTTTAGTAAGTAACGCTGCTGTAGTTTAGTTTTGTGTCTGACATACACCATGTGCTAGGGTTGAAAAGAGGATTGAAATAGGCGTAGGCATGCAAGTCCAGTAAGAGTATGCAAGACAGAGTTCGTTTTGACTCTAAGCTGAAGATGGTAACCATGGACTTGTTCTTCAAGAAGGAGTAGAATTCAGGGGACACTGACCTGAATTCTACATTCTGCTCCTATGAGGGAGTCAGATCTAGGGCTGATCTATTAGAAAGAGTCTTACTGGACACACTGAAAAGTTGATTGAGAAAGACTGGCTACATTTTTGTGGGGAACAAGTAAAGTAAAATTCCTCCCACCTCTCCCTCGAGGCCTCTCCCTCCTCTTCTCTGTTCATGTGCACTGACATGTGTCTCCTGATTGTTAAATCGTGGAAGATTACCCCACTGTGGTTTATGTACCTGCTGTTTTGCCATTCCGGGCCCCTATGGGTAGAACTGCCATGGTTTAGGCAGGGGTGAGGGCTGCCAGGCTGCCAGTTAATGGAGTTGGAGCAGGCAGGTTGTTCGAGGAAGGGCCTGCTGCAAGCTTCAGTGCCCACCTTGGCTTTAGCAGCCAGACCCATCTGTTGTTTCTAAGGTGGAGCAGCCACAAGGGACGGAGCAGCTCGTGATTTAAATGTAAGCTGCTGTTCTTAGTAGTAATTTGAGAGATTGAGAGAAAACCCCATTTGGTGTATGAAAATCGTGCATTGTGTCTGAGAATTCAGATGGTCAGATGGAATAGCAGGGAGAGCTCAAGGCATGTTGCTTGGGATTTTACAGGTAAAATGCTGTTTTGGTATGTCTTGGAAATATTTGTATTTTTAAAATCAAAAGTATATTTAGAGTATTGCTTCCATAATTTAATGTTTTAGTTTCTGATACCAACAAGTGAATGAATATATTTGATTCACCAATAAGATATTTCTGTGAAATAACAAATTTTAAGGACAACAATGAAACTGTAGCTACGTTAAAATCTGTTTCCATTCACTTTCACATCTCCTATAATTGTGCTTTCTAAAGTGAATGCCAGGTAACCTCGTTGACTCTTTGGCACAATTTCATTTAGCATTAACATTTGATATAAAAAAACTTCCACGGGTATTTGAACATTGAAATGAGCCTGTTGTGTATTTGCTGCTTGATTTCATTTTGGTGATATAGATTTTCAGAGTCTCTTTTGGTATGAGAGCTGCGAAACTATGGATTGCATGCAAACACCTCTCTACATTTGGCTTCCCACCTCTTTGAGGCCTGAAACATGTAGAGATAAGTATCATATTTCTCTTCGAAACAGTCTTACGGGAGAGGTGGGTTTCAGAAAGACTATAGGTACGTTTGGCTTTCTCCTTCCCATAACTAACATGCCTCACCATGGTCTTGTCACCTCCCAAGGTCAGTTGTTTCAGATGTGCAGTTAACATTTGCTCCAAAGGCATACCTCACTAATTTCAATTACAATTGCAATTTTATTCATTTACTCTTTAGCAAATACCTTTTCCAAATACTTTTAGAAAATAACAGCCATTTCAAAGCTTTTAGTAAGTTAAGAAAAGATATATATATACTTACTCAATTCTCAATGGATGTGTAAGAATAACCATTCGTTACACTAAATAAATCTGAGAGATTGAAAAATGCTCAAAGTTTTTGCTTTATAATCATTCCCCTTTTACATTAACAAATGTAATCATTAAAATTAATAAGAGTGAAATGATAAAGCATCTGCATTTCTTACCAGGCAAAACCATTCTGCAAAGTAAAGATGTGGCCGAGGCGAAAGACCTTGAATGTGGGCTCACACATTATTCTCAGAACTTCTGTACATATGGCTGGCTATCACTGGTGTGTGTTTATTATCTGGAGATATTTTACTGAATAAAAAGTCGATGCTTTAACTTAACTAATCAGTTTGAGTCTATAGTATTTTGACCAATAAAAGAGTACACCCTGATACACCTTAGAGCCATTTAATTTTATTACAAATGACAGAAGCTTAACAAATTCTATTTCCCCAGAGCACTTGGTTATTGACACTCTTACATTGTATTAAAGTTTTGCCTTCTAGAAATGTCCCAAGATGCAGAGTAGGGCATGTTAGAAGGCCTTAAATATTGTGCTTTCGGCCATATAAAAAAATTATTCTAGAATCAAGCATTTTTACTACTTTCTGTTTTATTTTAGGCATCGAGTAGGTTTCATTCATTTTTTTTTACAGAGGTTTTTTGGACTGAGTCATTTTTATACAAAATCTTTTTTTTTTTTTTAACTTTTAGATGCTTACAGTCATACTTGTCATTCCATCAGGTTTTGCAGCCGGTATGGTTAATTGTGTACTGCATAGCCCTTTCTCCTGTTAACATTTTTCTCTGGTGTGGAGAACTACTGTATATACTTGAGTATAAATCAAGTTTTTTTAAAATTGTTTTATTAGGGGCTCATACAACTCTTATCACAATCCATACAT
>NW_022103900.1:33310980-33331586 GCF_000313985.2 Echinops telfairi
TTACCCCTGATCATGCCCTACCAGGCCACCCACACCCTCCTAACCACTAATTTGGATCACTTGTTGTTCCCTTGTCCCTGGGTTTGTTAACACCACTTCCTTTCCCCCAACCACTTCCTCTCCCATGTCCCCCGGAACTGTCAGTCCCGTCGTTTTCTCCTCCAGATGTTTCATCCAGCCTATCTTATTTAGAAAGACCTGCAGAGATAATAACATGCACAAAAACAAGACAGAGCAAAACCAAGCAACAATATATAACAAAACAACAGCAACAAACCAATGACAAAAAAACAAAACACAACAAGAAAGAAAAGCTTGTAGTTAGTTCAAGGTTCGTTTGTTGGCCTTTAGGAGTGTTTTCCAGTCCAGTCTATTGGGGCACTGTGCCTTGGCCCCAAAGGCCACCTTCAGCATTCCCTTGGGACTCCACTGCTCCATTCCCTTGCTGTTCTGTTTCACCCCCTTAGTGTTTTGCCTCGGTGTTGTGGGATCAGATCGGGTGCAATTCACACACTGTGTCTCCGGTGTTGTTCTCTTTAGGGCAATTGGTCAGTGAGGCGTATCCTGTCTCATAGAGGGGCTGGCCATGAGGTCCTCTCTGTGGACTGGCTGCTCCAATTGGGATCATCGCCCTCAAGACTTGTAAACCAAGTTTTTCAGCACATTTTTCATGCAGTTTTTGTGGTAAAATCAGGTGCCTCGGCTGATAGGTCGGCTTATACTTGAGTATATACGATAACTACCCACCTCCTGGAAATGAAGCATGACTGACCTAACCTGGTAACAGTGATGCCACTCGTCTTTTCCAAATATTTGCTTTTGCCAACTCTCCCTACAGCCAGGATTGGTCATAGGAACCCTGGTCACTCAGCAGTTAGGTACTTGACAACTAACTGAAAAGTTGGTTGTTTAAACCACCCCGTAACTCCACAGGAGAAACACCTGGCCACTTTCCTCTACAAAGACCACAGCTTTCTCAGCTGTAGTGCCTGGTGCTTTTGTAATACATGTATGTATATGGTTGCTCGAAGATGTAATGGACCTGATAGCACCCAACAACAGCAGTGTGCTTGGTCACATCCCCAACGCGTGGCAAATCAGGGGCAATGAGAGAATTCTGGGGGTCCTTCTGGGGAAGTGCCGTTCCGTCCCGTTAAACACAAACACCAAACCCAACTTAGGGCATCAGGGTGTCGAGTTGATTCCCACTGCTAGAGACCCTAGAGGGCAGAAAGGAACCACCCCTGTGGGTTTCTGAGACTGCAGATCTTTATAGCAGCACAAGGCCTCGTCTTTCTCCCGCAGTCGCTGGTGGGTTTGAACCACCTTCCGCCTACCCTCATGGTATTGCTACTCCCATTATTATTCCTGAGAGGTTTGTCTGTCCTGGATTCCCTGTGTCGAGAGCTTTTAGCTGTACCAGTGTACATGTTCTGGTCTAGCCCGATTTGTAAGGTAGAATTGGGGTCATGATAGTGGTGGGAGGAAGCATTAAAGAACTAGAGGAATGTTGTGTTTTGTTGGTGCTATACTGCACCCTGGCTGGGTCATCCATTCCTTGTGACCCTTGTGTGAAATGATGACCAACTGTCTACAGATAGGCTTTGGGTCTCCACTCCGACACCCATCATTCCCATCGAATGATTATTTGTTTTGTGTGTTCCGATGCCTGATACCTGATCCTGTTGACACCTCATGATCACACAGGCTGGTGTGCTTTTTCCATGTGGGTGTCTTTGCTTCCCTGATAGATGGTCGCTTGTTTAACTTCAAGCCTTTAAGATCCCAGACCCTGTATCTTTGGATAACCGGGCACCATTAGTTTTCTTTACCACATTTGCTTATGCGCTCATTTTATGTTTAGCGATTGTGTTGGGAAGGTGGTGACTGCCTAATTTCAACCAAGAGGATTAGCTAAATAAATCATTGTGCTTTAAAAATATAGTACAGCTGTAAATGGACACTAAGTGACCCATGCTTTTCGTGGCCTGTGATAAAAAGAAACGAGAGTTTGAGATGGAAATCATGGGAGCCTGTACTAGAAATGAATAAAGATAATATAGCAGGGTCTCTCAATGCCCTGTCCAATGCCCTCAGACCCTAGGTGTGCCTGGACCACGTTCTTGTGGCCACACCCACATCTCTTGTCAGAGCATGCAGCATTCTGGCAGCAGCCAGCCACAAAGGCTCATCACCTCTCAGATTGAGAACACTCTGAAGGATGTACAGGATAGAAATCCACCCCCCCATGCTCAAGTCCTATATTTCAGTGAAATGTAAACGCATATCATTCTCAATAAATCATAAGTCAAAGACTTAGTGGCTCCTGAAGAAAAAAGAACTGAACAATACTGAAAATTTCATAGACCACAACGCAGGGTGCTTTTAGAGTGACACACACATTCTCATCATCTTCCGTGAAGTGGTTAATAGCGCTACGGTTGTTCCTGTGCGTGGGGTGTCTCATTACTGTTGTTAGGTGTTGTGGAATTGGTTCTGCCTCATAACCAGCCCATGTCCGACAGAAGGAAGCAGTGCCCAGTCCTGCACCATCCTTGCACTGGTGATCCTGCCTGAACCCATCGTGGAGTGTACCGCACTCGGAAGCTTGTGCCCCAGCGCAGGGACCGGCCCTTCTTACATTGGTCTCAGAATAGTCCTGGGAAAGAAAACATAAAGATAGGAATAGAAAACAATGAGATCAAGAGCAAATATGTGATGGAAATGAACAAACTGAAAGATGTTGAAATAATAAGATCGGTAAACTGCAGGCACAATTGATTTTTTTTTCCAATGGCAGAAATACTTTTTGGAATGAGAAGAGCATAAGTACAGCTAGCGTATGGATCAATAAAAAATGGGAAATGCTCTGAGTAATTTTATGTTAATACATTTGAAAACATAGCCAGAAGAAAAACGTAACAAACTTCCCTCAGAATGAAGGAGAGAACCCGCGTGGGCCTATAATCATTAAGACGTTGGCTCTTTAGCTGAAACCTTACCCCTTACAGGCAAGAGCTGGAGCCTTGTGCTGACTTGGTCTGCTGCGCCTGCTGCACCTCTTTTGACATTGCCTTTTTAAATTCTTATTTTTAAGGTATTCCCCTCCTTGTAACCATAGGAGTCCCAATTGTGATTAGATGGTGATCATCGTTATGATAGCTTCTACTCCCCTGCTCCCTCCCACCTTTTATTAATGCTTAAGGTGGGATAAGGAAAGCAAGTACTTGGATACAAAATAAACCAAACACAAGCTCCATTGTGCCAAATGTAAACATAAGGTGATATTTGACTTTGAATATTCTATTTTAATGATACCATGGCTGAAATCTTTCATTAAGGCATCATATTTTCTGTCAAAGCGAGTGCTGCTTATTTATTCTTCAAATGAACTATTCCCAGTGAAACATTGAATACACCTTTCTTCTGGAAAATGAACTTTTTCAGTAGATCTGTATGTTTGTAGCTACCTGGAGGATGCAGGTGAATGGTTTTGTTGACGACTCTCATTTGTAAATCTGTTCTAGGAGTCTCAGTGTGCTTGGCACGTACATCCCATTTAGAACGCGGGTTTTTACTCTTGTTAAGTGTACCACGTCTGGAATCATACAGAGGAGCCTTGTGGTGCAGTGGCTGCAGTGCTCAGCTGTTGTCCAGAAGGTCAGGGATTTGAACCCACCAGCTGCTCTGCCGGAGCAGAGAGAAACGGCCTTGAAAAGCCTCTGGGGTAGTGCTCTTGTCAGGGTCGCTGTGAGTCAGAACTGATTTGATGGCAGGGGGTTTGCCTTTGTGCATAACTTAGCAATGTTTCCATTTTAAAGTAGCTTTTAGATAAACATGCCTTTTTCAATAATTTAATATAGTTTTTATCTCACTACCCTGGAATCAATGTCAACTCATAGCAGTCCTATTGGACAGGGTAGAACGGCCCCCCATGAATTTCCCAGACTGCAACTCTTTCTCTCTCTCACTGCCATTGAGTCCATGCTTGACTCATAGTGACTCCCCCCTGTGGGTTTCAGAGACTGTAACTGTTTACTGGAGTAGAAAGCCCAGTCTTTCTTCCAGGGAGCTGCTGGGGGGTTCGAACTGCCAACCGCACTGATGCAGCCCAACACATAACCACTCTGCCACTAGGGCTCTGGGAATAAAAAAGCCCTCATTTTTTTCCCTTGGAGCAGCTGGTGGTTTCGAACTGAGTTAGCAGCCGAAATTCCTAACCACTACGTCACCAAGACTCCATTTTGCATTATTGTAATTGAAATAAGGTATACTGTGATTAGATATTAAGAATACAGAGTACTGTTTTGAACGCTTCCCATGATTTGGACTTACTACTCAGGAATGTAGATATTGCTATCTTGGTTCTACCGAGCAAGCCGTGGCCGGAGAGTTGTTTGCACTGAGTTTTACAGCTAGTTGGTGGTGGACATGTGGTTTGACCACAAGTCTGGCCAATTCAAAGGCCTTTACTGTGCCTTCTTTTTAAGCCCATGGGCCTAACTGCTATTATATCTTAATTCCCAGCTGAAGCAGGGTCAATTAAAACTATGTTTCTCTTGCTCAGTATATATTTCTAGGTTGTACTGTTAGAAGCAGTGGTGGTGCCTCTGGTGATCTTGAAGACTATTCTTGTTCTTCCGTCTTGTTTAGAAGCTGCAGGCAGGACACCAAAGGGCTTTCAAGAGCCTTGACTCTTTGGTAGTCTCATTTTTCCACAACAGGTATCTCTCCAGTTTCAGCATCATAAGATCAAAGGTCATTTGAAATTTCTTCTGGATGTTCTGTACCCACCCTTCTCAAATTGTCCTGAAACTGTTCCTGTGAGATTTTTTCTGTGTGACTTGGCTGAACTCTATGAACTTGGCTGGAGCCCCATTGCATTATTACCCAGCTCGCTTGCTCACATCTTTAGCAGTTGTGCATACTTGTTGGGTCTTGGGTGCTGTTCAGACACTGGGCAGTAACTTTGCAGCATCCCGTCATCCTACTGAGACCTTCCCCGTCTCTGTTGTGCAGCTGCCAGCTTCCTCACCTCTTCTGCCATCTTGGAAAAGTCCTGTTTTGGTTTCTCAGAACCAGTCTTGTTCTCCTGTCTGGCCAGTACTTGTAAAACCCTCAGGGCTTCTTCCACACCATTTCACCTCAGGAAGTCTCTTCTGATGGACAGTAGTGTTCAATGTGGCCGTCTGCATTTTAGGCTGAAAATGGAGTGGACCACAACACTTTGAAATAGAAAAATCCTGCAAGTTAAATCAGTAACCATCCCACCTTCCCCTTTTCTGCCTCTGTCTCTTGCATGCACGCACGCACGCACGCACATACATACTTTTCATTCCTTTAACAAATTCTGTGTTGTCAAACTGGGAACTAAACTTGTTTACCTGCTTCCTAGAGGCGGTTTTTCAGGCATTCATCTTTTTCACTTTTCTTTGCATTCTTTTAAAATATTCCAGGAGCAGGATGGAGTGGCGGGGGGTGGGGTGGTGGTGGTGGTGGTGGTGGGGTGGTTCTTGTTAAGGGGTTCGTAGTTTATTTTCACCACCAGCTGCTGATTCCAAAGTGTCTGCACGGTTAACAGCATGTGCTGTGAAGCCGAGGAGGTAAAGGTAAGCTCGGCAGTGCACTTCAAATGTACGTTTCTAATATTTCTCCTCTCTTTAAAATATAAAACATACATGTAAGGTTCTACACAGCCTGCCCCACCCGTCTACTCTCAGGTATGGATACACGATACTGTTTGTAACAGACTCTGCTCCTTAAATACCTCTAGGGTAAATCTCCCAAATATTTGCCCTTTGAAATTTGAAAGCTATCTTTAAAAAATATATATATACACAAACTTTATTATTATTTTTTGTAACTTTATTGTATGACGTGAAGCTTTGCAGAACAGATCATTATTCAGTAATGACTCTATTGAAAGACAAATGGAATGTGTTATATTTTTAAAGAGAAAACCATCATTTTAAATGAATAAAGTGGCAAAGGAAAACAAAACAAACCCTCCAAATTTGATATAAATGTACGATTTTATACAAGAGCTCTAACTGCAGAGGAAAAACTTGCATAACTTTGCTTTTAATAGCTGACCTACTTGATTTTGACATCATAACTGAAACTTCAAGTCTGGTCTTGGTGGTGGTCGGACACTGTGGAGTCAGTTTTGACTCACAGCAATCTCATGTGAAACAGTTGCCCCACGGGATTTTCTAGGCGGTAGCCTTTATGGATGGTTGTATTGGGCTGTTAACCTCTAGGACAGTGGTTTGAAACCACAAGCTGCTCTGAGGGAGAAAGGTGAGGTGCTCTACTCCCCGAGAGTTCCAGTCTTGGAAACCCACAGGGCAGCTCTGCCCTGCTCTCTAAGGTCACGATGAGTAGGAATCAACTTGTGTGGCAGCGAGTTTGGTCTGGCTTTTGGTTTATCTTTATGGAAGCAGGGCAGCAACCCTTTCTCCCCAGGGAACGGCTGGTGGATTTGAACACGCTACCTTTTTCATTTAGCACTTGGACCCTTTAACCATCATAGCAAACCCTACTGTAGACTCCTTCTGATCTGGTCATTTTAGTGTTCAGCATCTCCATCATAGTCTCCATTGCATGGAAAACACATTTGGAAATTGACAGGTATCTTAATTGCATTTCCATTCCCTACACTCTTTTTTTCCCTGCTTCAATTACAATCCTAATAAGTGAAGTATGTTTGCTTCTGCTATTACAGGGTGTGCACAGGTACCAGGTGAACAGAGACCGATGGCTGTGAGTTGGTACTCATTTTTAACTGTTGTTGTTTCTTGTACCTTCAAGTCACTTCCTACTTCTTGCAGCCCTCATGACTCATGCTCTGAGAGCACTTCTCATTATATACCTGAGTTGCATTTCAGTAAAAGGAAACATGATGCACTGGAATTTCTCCTACTTAAAGTGTTTTAGAGGAAAAATAAAATTTCTAAGTTGAAGAAACTTTATAGAGTCTAGACTATACATGGAGCAGTACTTCTTATACGGTTTTGTTAGTTGTTTATGTTTAGGCCATTGGTTCTCAACCTTCCTCATGCCGTGACCCTTTAATACAGTTCCTCATGTTGTGGTGACCCCAACCATAAAATTACTTTCGTTGCTACTTCATAATTGTAATTTTGCTACTGTTATGCATTGGGCGACCCCAGCGAAAAGGTCGTATGACTCCCAAGGGGTTGTGACCCATAGATTGAGAACCGCTGGTGTAGGCAGTGGCCCCCCAGGAAGCATCGTTGACATAGTGGGTTATGCGTTGGGCTGCTAACTGCAACGTCAGCAGTTTGAAACCAAGAGCCTCTCTGTGGGAGAAAGGTGAAACTCTCTACTCCCGTAAAGCGTTCCAGTCTTGGAAACTCTCCGGAAGTTCTGTGCTGCTCTCTGGGGTTGCTAGGACTCACCACGGACTCATTGGCAGTGAGCTGAGTTGATACAGAAACTATCAGGACAAATGAAACATTTGACTTTGGCTCAAAGAGGCATTTTGCTAGTCGCCATAATTATTTAATATTAAAAAAATTTAATAATAAAATGTTTTCAGACCTACATTCTCTGCTTTGATCACAGCACCTCTTGTTTCTCTATACCAACCTGCTTCTCACATTTAGGTTACTTGCCCATTTAGGTTTTGTGTTTGAAACATTTGGCTTACAATCTGGTTTAAGAATGAATTCTCAAATGATCTTTAATAAAATACATTGCAATTCAAGTAGATAATGTCTTTTATTTAAAGGTTGTTTTGAAAGAAACAGTGTATTCCAGTAAGGGCTTCAGCAGTCCCAGATTCTCATCCTAGCGCCGTCAATAACTGTTGGGCTTTTTAAACTTTGACGTGTTTTTTGTTTTTGTTTTAATTTGTAATTGAAAATTTTGGTTTCCTCTAATCCTGAGTTATATGATGTTATGAACAAAGAATTTAAAATTAAGGGAACTTAGTTCAGAAGATTCATGGAAAAATGGAATTGAAAGCTAATGAGTGTTTTTTTTTTCACATGAGCTTTGAAAGTATGCTTGAATATGCTAGAATTTGTGGTAAAGACATTGGGCAGCTTTTACTTCCAAATTGTAAGTATTCTTTCTTTGAAGGCTGTCTTATCAGACACTTTGAGTTGCACAGGATAGAAACCTAATTCGAAATCACTTAAACATAAGAAGGAAAATGCACTACTAGATCTGTCCCAAGGCAGTTGCCTGTAGGCAAAGCTGGATCCAGTTTTTAGTAACAGTATCCATCCTGCAGGATACCTATCCTGCTTTCTTGACTCACTTTTCTCTGCTTTGACTATATTTAGAGGGGGTTGTTAGGTGCCCCCAAAGTGGTTTGGACTCATAGGGATCCTGTATACAACAGCAGACAATGCTGCTTGGTCCTGTGCCACCTTCTGAATTTGTGTTATGTTTAAGCACATGGTGTCAATTACTTCATTGAGGGCAATCAGGGCTAGGTGGATCCATGTGGATGGATTGCTCTAGCTAAGTTCTTGGCACGCCAGTTTAGTTACCTATCAGAGGATTCTCCTTGTTAGTAACTCCAACAAAAGCCCCAAATTAATTGAGTAAACCTTTTGGGTGATGTGGCCTTTGACTCTCTTATTGTGGCTTAAGGCATTTCATATGTGGAGGCCTCAAAATTTTCCTTGAAAAGTTCCATTATCTTCTAATTACAGTTTTATACACACTTGATATATCCTCCCTCCTATGGCGACTGGTAAGCCCTGGATCATGTGGCCACTTTGGAGTCAGGAAGTTGGGGGTAGCCAAACCTCACGGGTGATGAGTGGGAGAGGGCGAAGGGGGAATTACAACCCTGCTACTTGAAGGAGGGGTAACAGGTCATTCCCGAGTAAGAATACAGTGGGTACTACAGTGAAACGTGGTAGGTGAGGTAAGGAAAATTGCTTAGAACTATTATGGTAGCAATATAAGGCGGAAACTGTGGATGAGCATTGAGATGGGCCTTGGACTCTAAATATTGAGTGGAAAAATATATTCTGAATGATAGCACTGTGGTAGGAAAAGGAAGTAGTTAAAGAACTAGGAATGAGATGCAATTTTTGTTGCTTGCACTTTACTAGTTAATGAATTTTATCTAGGAGATGCACTGAAATTTACTTTTGTCCTAAGATGAAAGGATTAGAGATATACATTAATTTTGTCAAAATCACAGAGATCACTATTAAACTAATTTAGTTATTATAAAAACTTGAAAAATAGATGTGCTCATTATAAATTGCTTTACTCATTACATTGGATCATTGAATTAAGTTATGCTGTAATTGAATGTAATAAACTTACTTTTCTTTTTAAAATTCATGTAATGCAGGGTCTTTTATTTAGATAAATTTTGGTTACATATGACATAAATGACATATAGCCACATAGGTGACATCCATAGACACACACACATATTTTAAGTCATGTCAATATCTTGCTGTTGTTAGGTACCATTGTACCGTGAAGCTAAACCCTGCTCCCTCTGCGCCGTCCTCACAATCATTGTTACACATCAGTCCATTGATGCAGCTGTTGTGTAAATCCAGCTGTGGAGCCTTCCTCTTTTCACTGCCCTTCTGCTTCACTAATCTTAATGTCCTCTTCAGGGAGCAGTCTCTCCCAATGGCATGTCCAAATTAGGTGGGACAGAGTCTCTAATCCTTGCTTCTAAGTCACATTCTGGCTGTGTTTCTCCCAAGACAGATTTGTTTGTTCTCCCGGCAGCCCATGATACTTTGAATCTTCTTCACCAACAATGTAATTCAGATGCATATGTTCTTCCCATTCAATGTCCAACTTTCACATGTATGTAATAAGGTGGTAGAAAATGCCATGGCTTGGTTCGGGTATACCTCAGTCCTCAAAGTGATATCTTTGCCTTTTCATACTTTAAAGAGGTATTGGGCATCAGATTTGCCCAGTAGGTCATTTGATGTCTTGAATCCTGTTTCCAAGAAGGTTGTTTGTGGATCCAAGCAAAATGAAATCCTTGACAACTTTTCTTAATGACAGCAGTAAAAGAAAGGTCAGGTGTCAAGTGCATATTAAGAAATCTAGTGTGCTAGATCCCAAAGTGACAACTAACGAATAAAACTTGTAGTTGGGACTCTTTCTAAATAGTTCAGAATAGCCCGTCTCTTTGAGACTGGTTTGGAATATTACACCGTCTATTTGTTGACCTCACATTATGTGCTGTGCACAAAAGAAGAAAAATAAGGCAGCTCCAAATAGTTTGTGAAAAAAAGGATGATGGATTTTTTTCCACAAAATTTTTGAAACACCATCATTTACCTAGGTACTTTATTATCCTAGATGCTTTTATAAGTGGAATTGTCTCTGTAATTTACCTTCTTGTGTGAATCTGTCAAGATTTTCAATTTGCCCTTAGGTCAGTTTTTGTAGGTGTATGCTTCTGAGAATTTGTCCGTTTTATCCAGGTTATCCACTTTGTTGCCGTAGAGTTACTCTGTCATAATTCTTTATAGTTTTGTTAGGTCAGTGGTAATATTACCCCTTTTGATTTAATTTTTGTTATTTGTATATTTTCTTCATCAGTCTAAGTCAAGTTTTGCCAGTTCTATTGATCTTTTCAAAGAACCAGCTTTTGGTTGTATTGATCCACTGTACTGACTTTGTTTGTTATTTTACTTATTTTTAACTCTGATCTTTATTATTTTCTTTCTTTTGGTAGGTTTAGAATTAGTTAGCTTTTATCCTTCTATTTCCTGGAGTTACTGAGTTAAGCAGTTAATTATTTTTTTTATAATCCTCTCATTTATTGCTGTAAATTTGTGTAGTTGTATATTTACAGATATACAAATGAACATTTTGATGGGTTTCAAAATGTTTAGAAAATTAAAATAGCTAAGAATTTGAGATATTTTCAAATTTTTAAAATAAAAAAATCCTAAGTATAGTGAAATATATCCTGAAATCTATATTTTATTTGATTGCATTCAAAGAAATATGTATACACGTGCATTTTTTTTACACAAGGAATGTGCACATTATACTTTTTTGCAAACTACAACCTCCTTGACTTTTAGCTTCTTATATGCACTGTATGTTATATGCATGCATACATTATTTATGTGGAGTTTTTATTATTAATGAAAATACAGTGTACATACATATAGTTCTGTGTGTATATGTGTGAGTATATGAAAATGTCTTATTTGTATTGTGAGAGTTTTCATTCAAGTTTAATGATTCTTGGTTTTTATTTTGTCTAATGGCTATGTATTTTCAGTTTTCTCAAAGGGAGTTTTTAACATTTAAAACATAGGCACTTACTTGTATTGAAAAACGTTTCCCTCCTTACATCTCATTTTTGAAGAGGATAGTTCCCAAGATGCAACAGGTTAGTGCTATACCTACAAAGGTTTAGGAATCCCTGCATTTGAGGATAAGAATGAGACCATTTTAACTTGGAAGTTTTTAAAGAGTGACCGGGAGGAATATGGCATCATGATCTATAGCAGTATTCTTATTTTTGTCATCTTTAAAGCTATTTAATGACATTCATACTTTATTTGTGGTACTTTTTGAAGACAAAGAGAAGCAGAGGCTAAGAGTTGAGGTTACATTTGCACAGAAATTTGAGGCTTGCTTAATGTGTAAATTGAGTTTATGGTAAGTAACCATTTTCTTTTTTTGGTTTTAGTATTTAGAATTGGAAGTAGAAAATACACTACGCAAAGTAGAAACAGTGGCAGTTTTAGAATTGAACTACCTAAAAACAATCAGGCTTTTGGAAACATGATCTTAATATTTGCCTTTCAATCAGTTTCATTTTAGATAAAATGCTGGCAGATGGTAGTGATCCACTTGAACAGTCTTGGGTTTTCTTGATTTTTTTTCCATGGAAAAAAGCTTCCAGGAAACTTTTGTTCTTTAATATGTTCAGCATGCATATGCTTTACATGTATTAACTAGTATTGCAAATGCAGCTCTTAATTAGATGTCTAAATCAGAGAGGAGTTGTGGTGAGTACCCACCTCTTAGAATTATTGAAAAAGAAAATTTTAATGAATAGAATTTTTTCGTGTGCTCTTCCAGCCTCTTATGGACCTGGAAACGAAGGAATTTGCATAACTGTTGCACTCTTGCCGTTATTTCCTAAGATTTCTACTGGATGTCGCCATTTGGGGTGATCAAGATATTGATGACATTGAAATGTGGCTAATTTAATAAATGTTGATGAGGATCTAGGGAAATTGGAACCCTGGCCCATTCTTGACGGGAATGCACAATAGTCCAGTGGGTGTGGAGAAACACGCTGGTGGTTCCTCAGAGACCTAAACTCAGAAGTAGCACATGACCCTGCAATTCCATTCCTTGCTACAGACTACAAGACTTGGACGCAGAGATTCAGAAAGCATCTTGTTCACCAATCTTCACCACAACACTATTCACAAAAGCTTCCAAATGGGAACAACATAAATGTCCACTACCATAAACAAAATACAGTACTTATATACCATAAGATACTACTCAGACAATATGAAAAATGAATGCTTGATACATGCTACAATATGGATAGAGCTTGAAGATATTGTTCTGAACAAAACAAGCCAGTCAACAAGGGGCCAGTCAACAAGGGGCAAATATTATATGAACTCACTTATATAGAGATAAATGAAACTGTACAGAGACCAAAGTTCATTAGTGGTTACCAGTTTAAGGAGGGAGGGAAGAGAATAAGAGGGGTTAATGGTGATGGAAAAATCACATTGATTCTAAGAGTAAAGTTGCAAAAGTGATCATTATAGTTGTGATAAATAAGTTATGCACCTATAAAAAGTTGAATTGGTCAAAGTTGTGTGACAGATATATTTATAACAATGACCCCCATTGCCAAATAAGGCTGCTCACATACATGAAACATCACGGAATTTGGTGGTTTAGGGTCACGTTTTCTTGGAATACCCAAGTTGATTTACTGTGTTTAGTGCTTCTGTTTCACCTCCTCGTTCACTGCATAGTGACTGGGGACTTAAAGGATTTGGAAGTGGCCTTCCAAAGCACAACCAGTGGTCTCTATTCCAGTGAAACTACAGCAGAAGCACAGGGGTCAAGAATAGGAGGGCGTGGAATGTGTAGTCCTTGTTTTCCATGAGGCCAAAATAATTGAATGGCATCCGAGTACCGTGACTAAACAGTTTAATCAAAGATCCATAGAAACATTCTGATCAAAAGATGAAAAACTTAGAACACAATTTCAAACTCTAGATTCTCTACAGCTCTGGGGGCTGGATGTACCCCTGAAACTATTGCTGTATCATAATCTTTACACCTTCAGCCAAATATTGTTCCATCTTAAAACTAAACAGTTCACCTTAACTAATGAAAATGGTCTGCCCTTGAGCATTAAACTCTTTTAAGAACTATTGGTAACAGGATCAAAGTAAAACAGCAATTGGAAAGTTTAGATAGGAACTCTAGGTGGTGAATTTATATTAATGCGAGAGGAACAACTCAGAAAAGGGGAGAGTCTGAGAGATTGCACTATGTGGAGAATGTAATCAGTGTCATGAAATTGCACATACAGAGATGCTTTTGTTTGTATTTGTTTTGCTATATGTATTAGTAACAGCAGCAACATTTAAGGGAAAAAAATAACGCTTGTCCAAAACAGCAACAACAGGCTGAATGAAAGATGTTTGCGTTCTATTATGACCTCTTTTATACAACAGCAACATTTAATACTTTTGCTGCTTGCTTCAACATTTAGTGCTTAGGTGAGCATTGATCGTTATAGGTTTGATATATCTTAGAATTTAGAAAAGTAGTAAAAATACCTGAAGCAGTATGTTACAGCCTAGTTATGTTTTGTATTTTAAGTAGCTTCTTCATAATGTGGGGCATGGAGGGGAAATCCCTTCTCTCCAAATTTATCGATATGAGTCACCTGAAGAGTTCCTTCTGATGCAGTGTAATGAAATGGCAACATCTGAATCAGAATTTCCACATCTGCAATTCTGAATATTCAGTTTTATGTTCAACATTCACCTACGTGTGTATTACTTTTCAATTTGTCATAACATTCTTCTCAGATAAGCTTATCTAATAAAGAATAACTTCATTTTTCTTAAACATAGAATATCAATTGTTTTTTCAATTATTTTGCCTTCCTGACTAATGTATTTATTTGTAACTCCCCACCATGTGTTATAAATCTCGATAGTGAGTAATCCTGACTTACAACTATCAGCCCACACAGTGTGAATTCCTTCATTTTTTGGACATTCCGAGGAACATATGATGAGCACCTACGGTATATATTTGTATTATACTTATTATATGTATTACATGGAAGCTTTAGGGATGAAAAAAGAATATGAGTTAAGAGTCCAAGGAGCTAGATTCAAAGCCCAGTCCAGCTACTCATTTGTATAAAGGGCCAATCACTCTCATTTTGTACTTTCAGATGAAAAATCATATTCTTGTTGTTTTCTTCAAGATCAAATATTGTGAGGATTAAATAAGATGTTTTAAGAGTATTTCATAAATTGAAGAGTAAGAGTGATTATAGTTACTTTTTAAGTCAGACTGTACTGTCCTATATGTAACTGATATGCTTCGTATTATGCTTTGGTAAAGGTATTTCTTCTTTAGTCTTTATCTGTTTTAGTAGGTGTGTAGGAATAACTACATTAAAAATGATTTAAAGAAAAACATAATGTTTTAAGAGTTTTGGTTCCAAAGCTACACTGTCATGCTACATTTGCTCTTCAATTACAGATGATTTGGGGGTTATAAGGTTAGACAAAGAAAAGGTGCTAGAGCAACGGTTCTCAACCTGTGGGTCGTGACCCCTTTGGGGGGGGGTGTTGAACAACCCTTTCACGGGGGTCGCCCGATTCATAACAGTAGCAAAATTACAGTTATGAAGTAACAACGAAAATAATTTTATGGTTTGGGGTCACCACGACATGCACTATATTACAGGGTCGCGGCATTAAGAAGGTTCAGAACCACTGTGCTAGAGGGAGTGTTATTTGCAGATTTTTGTCCTATGATTATTTTCGACTGGTGTTAATTTTGAATTATACCTAAATAAAAGAAACCCATTGTTGTCTGGTCAATTGTAATTCTTAGTTAGACCCTGAAGCTGTAAATCCTCTAGGCACAGAAAGCCTCATCCTTCTCCGTATAGTGTCTAAGGTGGTGGTTCTCAACCTTCCTAATGCTGCGACCCTTTTAATACAGTTCCTCTTGTTGTGGTGACCCCCAACCATAAAAGTATTATCGGTGCTACTTCATAACTGTAATTTTGCTACTGTTATGAATCCTTATGTAAATATCTGATATACAGAATGTATTTTCATTGTTACAAATTGAACATATAGCATAGTGATTAATCACAAAAACAATATGTGATTATATATTGTGAAATATTTATTTTTAATGACAAATAAATGAAATGTTGTCTGGATGCATCGGTAACGGTCTTCACTCTGGGTACTCGTCTGTGGGCATGTGGGCGGACCCGCCTGGAGATGGATATTGGAGCAGTGTTACGCTTCCTAAAACCACTGGAAATATGTGTTTTCCGATGGTCTTAAGCGCCCCCTATGAAAGGGTCATTGGACCCTCCAGGGGGTCGCGATTCCCAGGTTGAGTACCGCTGGACGAAGGGGATAGAACTTCTGACCCGAGGCAGTTGAGCAGTTCAACATGTAGCGCACTGTGCTTGCTATAAGGGCTCCCACACCTGCACAGTAATAATCTAGTAGACTTTCTAGTGGACAGAGATCATGAACTAAAATAGTGGTTGTGCCAAAGTTTCTGTAATTAGAAAAGTGAATTATGATTACTTCACTCTTTCTTCATTTTCCTTAGCTAACATTTTGAGTGTTATCTGCAATTCGGAAGACACTTTGCTAGGTATTTAGTTGAAAATTATGTGAAATAATGCTTTGTTTAGCATTAGAAATAAAAATGGAAGATAGTTGAATTTCAACCTTATCTTGTTAAGAATACTTGTAAGTATTCCTCCAGAAAAAGGTGTTTTTATGGATCTGAAAGTTTGCCAGTGCTTCTGCCCTTTAAAGGAAAGACACTATTTCAAAGTTGTGGTAGAGTGATTTTAATATTCTAATACAGAGTAATTATTTCACATATATAACCTCAGCTCTTGGTTTAAAACTCAAGGAAAAGAACTAGTGAATGTTTTCACCCTAAAAAGCTTCTCACATTAATTTTAATAAAATGATAACTGCCAATATATTAGATAAAGGGTCATAAGTACTCTATAAGTATTTTCTGGAATTTAATATGAACTGTAGTGAACATCATTAAAGTTTCTTTTCTTGTTCACAGTAGAAGTTGCTGATTTAGCTTTGGTCTGTCTTCCGAGCCTACTCCAGATATTGGATAGCAGTAAATAAAATGGGGGAGATTTTATGTAAGTTACTTTTATCTTATGCCTGTAAAAAGGGGCTTTCTGTCTAATTTCTTTCAAAAATTGAACATGTTTTCACCTCTACTCACTGGCATCTAGAAGCTCTGGTGTTCAGTACAGTGGCCAGCAGTTGGCTGCCTGCCGAGTAAAAGGTCCGTGATTGGAATCCATCAGCTGCCCTTCAGGAGAGAGGCATGGCAGCCTACTTCCGTACAGATTTACAGCCAGAAACCCTGACAGGCAGGTCCCCTCTCTGCTGGAAGGCTGCTGTGTGTCAGAGGAGATTTGATGGCAATGGGTTTGTTTGCTTTTTTGGGTAACTGGGTCTAAAGGTAAAATATGTTGCAGGAAAGGAGAAGAAATGTTTGACTAACTTGTCGCAGAGGGCGATACCTAAGCTGCTCATTTGATTTTCTGCTCTTTAAAAGTAATTTTTCTTATAACAGGTAGGCTAGCGATCTCTATGTACTAATACTGTCAACCCCTCCTACTCGCTAGTTGCTCCTCATCCTGATTTGTCTTCGTTTTCCTTTCATTCACCTTTCCCTTCTGGTATTTCATGGAGCAGTTTACTAAGAACTGAATAATAATTGTAAGTAGCTATTCACAGTGCTTTAGCTTTTGTCCTTGCTAAGTGGCCTTGCCTTCTCCACGACTTTTGAGTGGTCGTCATAATTCGGAGCCCTCATGGCAGAGTGGGCTGTGTGTTGGGCTGCTGAACACAGGGTCAGCCAGTCCAGTTCACTGTGGCTCCAAGGGTGACAGATGAGGCTTTCGACTCTTTTTAACAGTTACATTCTCAGAAAACCATAGGGGCAGTCCTATCCTGTCCTATGGGGTCGCTGTGATTCAGAATCAATTCAGTGGCAGTGAGTTTGGTATGGGTTTTCAATCCGTAATCCTGAGGCAAGTGAGTTGCTGAATGTGAAAGAGCAGGTTGTAGATGAAGGAGCCATCTAAGATCAGCTGTGGGATTCATGGCCAACTGAAACTCGGGCTCGTCACCAACTGAAATTCAACAGAAAGCATCCCAGGTGTGCTTATTGCTGGCAACTGGATTCCGACTCATAGTGACCCTATAGGACAGGGTCCAACTGTCTCATAGGGTGTCATAGGCTGTAGGTCTTTATGAAAGCACACTGACATCTTTCTCTTACTCGGTGGCTGGTGTGCTTGACCCACCAAACATTCGACCTTTCGTATTGCAATTAGAGGCTTGAACTTTTTTTTTTTATCTCTTTCAGATTGAGATATGCTGAGTTGATGCCTCTTTTTTTGGCTTTCAAACTCCAGGTCTTTACACATCTCATTATGATACTTTTTCATGAGGAATTGCTCTTTGAAATTTTCTCTTCAGCTCTTTTACATCATCATATCTCCAGTTCCCTGTAGCTACTACTATAGATTCCAGAGCAAACTTCCGGGTCTTTTTGAGATCCACATCGGTCTTTCCTGCCTCGTAGGTGATCTTTTGCTGTTCTCATATGTTGTGTTTTGGATGTTAGCATACAACGTTCCAGGCCTTCATTCATGTGTTCAATATGTCCACTATGCTTTTGACACAGTCTCTAAATCCAGGTGGGATATACTCAAGGTCATATATTTTGACTCTCATGTACTTGTGTTAATTCGCTTCAGCTTCAACCAGAACTTACACATTAGCACTGATGGTCTGTTCCATAATCAGTTGCTTACCTTGTTTGGTTAATGATACTGAGCTTCTCCATTCATTCTTCCCACGGAGCTTCTCCATTGTATCTTCCCACAGACATAGTGTGATTCCTATGCTTTCTATCTGGCAAGGTTCATGTGTATGACCACAATTTATATTGATGAAAAAATGCATTTGCAATGAAGCTGTCAGAGGTCTTGTAAAATCCTTTTATGCCATTTCCAACTTTGTTTCAATCACCAAGGCCATCCTTCGTCTCTGTTTCCAACTTTTGTATTCCGGTTGCCAATAATTATCAGTGTATTTGATTACTTGTTTGATCAGTTTCAGATGGAAGAAGTTGATAGAATTATTCAGTTTCTTATTTGAATAATAGTTGTTTCAAGTGGACTTCCTGGTTGTTGTAGAGATACTTATCACAGGCCGCATGATATTTCAAAATAGATCTGGAAATGTTATTTTTGATAATGAAGGCAGCATCATTGGAATTGTCATTCTCTACATAGTAGACCATACAATTTTCTGAAATGGCAGTGCATGTCCATTTCAGCTCACGAATGCCTATGATACCAATATCTATGTTTTCCATTTCCCTTTCGATGGCTTCATTTTCATAGAATCATACTTCATGCATTGTACTTTCTGATTATCAATCAGTGCTTGCAGTTGCTTCTTCTCATTTTGAGTTGAGCCCATCAGCAATTGAAGGTCTTGAAAGCTTGACTCCGTCTACATCATTAAGGTGGCCTCTTGAGGAGGCAACTCTCTCTGGTTTATGTTGAGTGCATTCCAACCTGAAGGGTGCATCTTCCAGCACTAATATAGCTGGCAGTGTTTCACTGCTATTATAAGGTTTTCAGTGACTAATCTGTCAGAAGTGAATTGCATCTTTGATCTAGAAGCTCTGCTAAAATCTGTTGACCATGAGTGAAATACTGGCCAAGCATCCAGTATCACAGCAACATGGAAGCTACAGGATTATAGAAAACTGACGGTTGATGCTCCATGAACTTGCAGCCCTGAAGGTGGAATTTAAAGTCATACAGAGGAACTAAAAGATGTGAATGCCGAGACTATTCTTTTTCTGTGACCCTATGACATTGTGTAAACAAACTGTACTCTTTGTGAGTCTCTGACAGAAAAACTTTAGTTTCGGAAGCACAAATGTAATGAGGAAAGTGGTTTCCTTAGACATGAACTTCTTAGAGGGTGTTTCAACCCAGGACCACTTTGGAGGCATGGAGATTTTGATAAGAGAATGGAACAGTAGCAGTTTATAATCTCTGCAGTCTGTCTGTTGATTTAGGAATGATATCAATTTATCATTATGATAATTAGGTGCCATCGGGGTGGTTCTGACTCACAGTGAGCCCATGAACAACAGAACATTTACCCAAGAGGGTCACCAGGGCGCCTCTGAACATAGCTACCATTCCTTGCTTCTGAAGAGGAAAAGCTTTACACTGTAGGTTGCCTTTTCTTCCAACCTAACTTGTCATCTTAAAATTTTCCCCTTCTCACACCTCAGGAGTACTCCATCCTACTTTCTTGGCACCCCTGGACAGTAACCACTGTACTTTTCTGACATGTTCTGCTGAAGCAGAACCCCTTAGAGAGCCATGTTTTGTACCATAGGCTCCTGTCCTTATGGCAACAGGTCACCAGGGAGGGGATGGCACATGACCCAGGCTTAACCAAGTCACAAGTGGAGTGGTGAGATGTAACATGAAAGAAATATCATGTGCACACTTTCCCAACACGATCGCTAAAGACGTGTGTATAAGCAAATGTGGTGAAGAAAGCTGATGGTGCCCAGCTATCAAAAGATACAGCATCTGGTGTCTTAAAGGCTTGAAGATAAACAAGCAGCCATCTAGCTCAGAAGCAACAAAGCCCACATGGAAGAAGCACACCAGCCGGTGTGACCACAAGATGTAGAAGGAACCAGGTACCAGGCATCAAAGAACAAAAAATCATATCAGTGTGTGCTCACTTTCCTGATATGATCACTGAAGACAAATGTGTGCATAAGCAAATGTGGTGAAGAAAGCTGATGGTGCTTGGCAATCTAGCTTCTGGGGTCTTAAAGGCTTGAAGATAAACAAGCAGCCATCTAACTCAGAAGCAACAAAACCTACATGGAAGAAGCATACCAGCCTGTGTGACCACAAGGTGCCAAAGGGATCAGGTATCAGGCATCAAAGAACAAAAATGATATTGTAAATGAGGGGGAGCAGAGTGGAGACCCAACATCAGTAGGCAACTGGACATCCCCTTATAAAAGGGTCGTGGGGAGGAGACAAGCCAGTCAGGGTGCAGTGTAGCACCGATGAAACATACCATTTTCCTCTACTTCTTAAATGCTTTCTCCCCCACCACTGTCATGATCCCAATTCTACCTTACAAATCTGGCTAGACCAGAGAATGTACACTGGTACAGATAGGAACTGGAAACACAGGGAATCCAGGACAGATGATCCCTTCAGGACCAGTAGTGAGAGTGGCGATACCGGA
>NW_022103900.1:33332138-33337056 GCF_000313985.2 Echinops telfairi
TAACCTCCTTCCTGGGGATGGACAACAGAAAAGTGGGTGAAGGGAGATGTAGGACGGTATAATATGTGACAAAATAATAATAATTTATAAATTATCTAGGGTTCATGAGGGAGGGGGCAACAGGGAGGGAGAGGGGAGCAGCGAGGGAGGGGGAAATGAGCTGATATCAAGGGTTCAAGTAGAAAGCAAATGTTTTGAGAATGATGATGGCAACAAATGTACAAATGTGCTTGACACAGTAGGTGTGGATTGTGGTAAGAGTTGTACGAGCCCCCAATAAAATGAATAATAATAATGAAAAAAGAAATATCATGAGAAAAAAAATCAATCTTTAGAGTTAATCAGATTCTTTTCATTGGGTATTTGAATGAGGAGATATGGAGTGGGGCAGTTAGTGTTGAAACTTGTACGAGGCTTAAGGTCTGGAGGTAGACCCAGAGTTCGGTCCAAACCAAAGCCAAAGTGACTGCTATTTTGTTGATGTTGACCCATCATGACCCCATAGGACAGGGTAGAAGTGCCCCTGTGAGTTTACAAGGCTATAACTCTAAATAGGTGTATTTGAAGTTATAGAGCCCCATTTTTTTTTCCTGCAAAGTGCTTGGTGGCTTTAAATGGCTGACTGTTTTGCTAGCATACTAATGTGTAACCCAGCGAGGAGCAGAAAGTAACCATAAGCAGATTAAAAAAAAAAAAGGTGCAGAGAGATGAGATGAATGGCATATGAAAGATGCCCTGTGACCTATATGAATGAGATAGCAATGCATCATAACTGAGATAACATGTGACCACTTTTTTTCCCCAAAGGACCTGATCAAATTCCTAGGCTTCTTGGTGTCAAAATGAGTTAAGCATTGGCCTATTAACCTCAAGGTTGTCAGTTCAAACTCACTAGGCCCCTCGGTGGAATAAAGACGAGGCCGCTTGCTCCAGTAAAGATTGACAACCTTGTAAACTCTAAGGGACAGTTCTATTATTTCCTACAGGTCACTGTAAGAATCAACTTGATGGCAGTGGGTGGGCGCAGTTCTTATTCAGATAGTAGAGGGTATTAGTGTCTAAGATAAAGGCACCGGAATGCGTCTTTTTCATAAGATGATTTTTCACTTTTTTTTGGTCTCTGTGTTGGTCATTCTACCCATTTTTGAGTTTGTTCTCAAGAATAATAGCACAAGCATCACTGGATTCAGTTAACAAAAGGTTCTAGTGATCGCTAGTTATATTCCTAACACATAGTTCTTATTCATGTGGCTTTACAGAGTGACCACCAGATCCTTTCGTTGGCCTGGCTCTGACCCTTTTATGCAAATGTTTATTCTGGTGACGAGAACTTACTTACTGTAGCTACATTGAGTTTCCTACTTTTTTCCTGAAAGAGTGGCTGCTGCACTCTGGAGGCAAATCCTGTTTTGGCTGCCAGTCCAGCATTCATTACTGTCTTTCTTCCCATCTGGAAGAGCCCTAATTGTTGTTCAGATGTTCATCCTCTGCGTTTGGGGCTTGCTTCCCTGGGCCTTGGGAATCTTGATTGATCCTTGGTGACACTGTCATGGAATGAGTCTGTTCATGCACATGTGTTAGCAATGTTGGCCAATAAGATTTAAAGGGTCGGATGGTAGAAGACTGTGGGAGAGATGTTCAGATGAAAAGTGGCCAGCAAGGAAAAGCTTCCCTTTACTGCTCACACTGTGTCTTGGGGAGGATTTGGTCTTTGAAGCTGTGATGAAAGCCCAAACCAAACTCAGTGCCATCTAGTGCATTTTGACTCAGAGTGCCCCTCCGCAGTTGTGACGGGTGGCATGGAACAGGGAGAAGGAATGAGGTGGAGGACAAAAGTCAGCATATCTACTGAGTAGAAGAGGAGGAAGCATTTGAGTTCTTGGTGACTGGGTTATGTCACTGAATTTATCAGCCCTGGCTGTCCCTTATATGTAGACTTCTACTTAGATAATGCATGTTCAACTTAGTTCTGAAGAGATATTTGGTTCTATGTATCTAAAAACCAGGTTTTCTTTTTCTGCAAATTAATTGGATTTAATTTTGGAGCATTGAAAGCATATACAAGCTGCACAGTGTTGGGGACTTTGACATAGAGGAAGTCACCAGTGAATCGAATTTACCCTTCAGTGATTGTAAATAAATGACCAGTTTTATTCTGTCTGAACATTCCCCACTTCCTTCCCACCCAGATTACACTGAGGCCAGTCTGTTCTATTTTGATCTCTGCATAGCTCATTATGTGCCTTAAAAGACCCAATCTAACCTAAAATATAGCTGCAGTACCATGAACAACATTGGTAAAAATCCTAAATCACTCCTTAATATCGTGAACTACTCTTGACCTCACAATGCTATGGTCCTGTGATAGAGAAAGGAGAAGAGCCCCCCAGGGTCCATACCAGGCTCATCACGCAGGGCACACAATGGTTTTTCAATAAGAGCTGCCACAGCGCCTATGTGTGATGCTTCTTACTTGAGAAATGATTAATTGATGTTGACGTAGTGCCTCTCTTAGTATTTTTTAATGCTTTGGATTCAAGTAGATTTTACTCTATCATACAGTTTGTATTGCATGATATGGATGATAAATCCTGGAGATGTGCAGAACACAGCTGTGCGATTGTACTCAGCAGCTTCACCCATGGATGGGCCCTGGGTCTCTGCATTCATGTTTGAGTTTCCTTCAAGTGTTGCTAATGTGCAACCTGTTTGAGAATAATGGTCTAACATGTACTGTCTTGTGTTCAGTACAAATAGTCATTGTATCATTCATACCTACTCTGTACCAGTTCAAGACTCTTGTCTTTCATTTTGTTCTTTTTACTGGATGATTATAGTAGTAGGGAACATTCTGCCCACATCAGGGCTTATTTAAGAGGCCAAAGGGTCCTGCTAACCAAGGAAGACACTAGCCTCGCCAGATTGCAGCTCTGCCTTAGTAGTTTACATTATTGTAAAATAAGAACTCAGCAGGTGTTTTTCTTTTGCCCCCATAAGTGTTCCTTTTCCTCTTTTCATGATTGAAGGATACTGAGACTATTTATTTTAATAGATTGTTATACTATGGTCTAGAGATGAGTAGAGTTCTGATATAATGATTTTATTAAAAATAGTATCAAGAAGTTCCTGTTAGAAAACCTGTTTTCTCAAGTTTTGGTTTATTCTTTCTGAATTATTATCCATGCATCAATACATTAATGCTTTATGTCTTTCTGAAAAATGAGTTTTACTAAATAATAGAGTTTTATAACTATCAGTCCCCATACTTGCTTTTCAAATCCTTCAATTCTACACACACTACCCCTACTATTTACAAAATAGTTCAGCATGATGTGAATCATTTTTTGGCATGTGCTTATTATATATTAGTATGTTAACATTTATTTTACGTAAAACTAGCACATTTGGAAGTCAAACAGTTTGGCTGAGATAGCAGCATGTGGTTTATTCCATTGAAAAGCATGATTTGTCAGTGTCATGAAAGTTCAAATTAAACAAACAAAAATAGGTGTTGCCGCTCTTTGGGTTTTACTAAGGTGACATTCTTACTTTAAACACTTTGAACATCTTTCTGATTTTCTTCATTATCTCTTGCTGCACTGGTGTAACCATTGTAGAATAGAAAGGACTTAGACCCAAATCCTAGAATTTACCATGTAATAGGATTCCTGCTATGTTCTAGGCTTCCTCTAAATGTTTGTTAAAGGGCCAGAGTCTCCATGATCCCATGAAGCACTGCAATAAGCCTGGACATAGCCATTAATTCTGGAACCAGAAGAAGGTGTAAGAAACTGTATAGCCTAGTCTTTTCCTCTGAAAAGTGTGATGTTTTATCTTTCGTTTATAGATGAAGCAATAAAAGGTTTGAATGCCTTGACCAGAATCACCTAGCTACTTAATTATGGTTACAGCAATATAATGTTAATCATTTGCCTCCTGGTATAGAGTCATTTCTATGATAACTTCCCCTTTTGCTTATTAATAAGGTGTCCTTGGATATTAATATGTGACATTTAGATTAAATGACATATTAACATAGTTAGGGCTGTAGCGCCCTTCTGATCACACTGCTGTCATTTTACAGCGCAGGGAAGGGAGGTCTGGAGAGGCTAACTGAATTGTCGAAAGTCAGAGGTGGATGATGACATTTCAGGTTCCTGAGTGACTCATATCGGATTTTATAAAGTGAATCTAATGTGGCAAATTTTAATAGCCCCTAGAGGACATGGACAAAAATCAACAACAGGGTTGAAAATACATCCTAAAAGAACTTGAAAGAACTTAAAGGAAAAAAGAGGGGAGGGTGATTTAATTAATCAATTGTATTGTTTCTTGCCACTGAAGGCAAAGGGAGAAAGGTAGGCTCCACCTTCGAGACGCCCATGTTTGGTTTTGTTTTCTTTCCTGCCAGTGGGATTGTTAAGAAAGTCTTGGCTAGAATGGGAGAAATATGTGGAACAAAGCCCCAAATCATACAAGAAAGAACAGGCTTAGGGATGGATTAGGGGCTGATAGAAGCGGCCACTTGTGTATAACTGTCTGCCCTTGGCCATGAGTTGTATGTCTTCTCCCTGTTGCCGTCCCTTTGATAAAGACAAGCCATTATGAACTCATAGGTTATGGTTTACTTTAAAGTAATCTAACATCCTTTGTCCCACAGGCTTTTGACAATGGATCTTCAATAAAAACAAAACAAATCAGCCTTGTTTGTTCATGGCTGGACATGCAAATGGCTTTCCTTGGCTTGGAAAGGAACAATGCTTGGTAACCCAACAGTCTCTCTTTTTTTTTTTTTAAGTCAATTTATTGGGGCTCATACAATTCATCATAATGCATAGATCAATTCTGTAAAGCACATCTATACATTTGTTGCCCTCATCATTCCCAAAATTCGCTTTCCTCTTGGGTTCCCGGAATC